>NC_134472.1:45525658-45620658 GCF_964194025.1 Convolutriloba macropyga
ATCAGTTCTTTTCTTCTTCCTCCTGGTCGGGACTTACTAAAGAAGGTATTAAATTTGACTAATAAACTTAGGAAAAGTAGCTCACACAGTAGCTAAATGATGGTTTCAATCCGACTGGTTGAAACCTTGTACAAGATGGAGATAAACAGAAATCTCCTTGTACAAACCAGACAGAGACTACGGACTACAAGCGATCCTCCAACTGGGAACAAATCCTCACTACTTGACAATGAGAGCAGTTGGCTACTCTATACAAGACTGACGTTACTGGCCAGAACACCTGGTAACTGGCACCCTCGTTGGTGATACAATCAAGACGAACTCCTCACTGACGACACTAGTCACTACTTAACTGAGAGGGGCTTCAGACGACGGCACAAGTCACAACTCCACTTCAGAAGAAGACCCAACTCTTCACTCCACGTTTCAACGATTATGACACATCCAACGTATTTCTGCTACAATTCACAAATCTGGATTTGAAACTCTTAACCCCGGATGGATGTAGCAGTAGAAATACTGGATTTTTACCTCCATCCAATCAGAGACTAGGAAGACACTATTCTCTTTTACATAGAGAAAACTCTACTAACTGTAGTCAGTCTATTAGTTAGATACACCATGTGTATACTCTTGACTCCGGTGCTGTACTTTATTACCACCGTTTTTATCTTCAGTGTTTTACAGAGTCGGTTAGTCTGAGGTATATAGGTAAGCCTACTTCGCACGCAGAAATAAGTAGCCCTAGCTCTTTATACCTTAAGTCTGTAAAAGAAGCCCACATCGGGTCTGCCTTAACTGATTTTTGTAAAAAATATTCTCAATATCTCACCCGAAAAGCAAAAAAAACAATTGTCCAATTCTTCCCTTACAGACAATTAGTGATAGCATGTCAGCTTATCGGCTGTTTTAGGTAGCTGTGGTTGCTAAACATTATCTGTTTGATCAACTCCAATTCAAAAGCACATCTGAAATATTATTTCCGTTCACTTAAGCCAATTTATTGAAGGTGTTCCCAACAAGCTTCAGTTATATCGAATCTAGCCTCAAGTATGGAAGCATTGAAGCATTTTCTATGGATTATTAACACTCAAAAAGATTTTTGAATTAAGAAAAGGTCGGAAATTGTGAAAAATGATGGAACCTTCAAGTGTCAGTTTTTCCTGAAAAAAAACAACACTTTAGAAAGTATTTTTTACGGATTGATTCACGTTTTTAAGAGATTTTCAATGGTACTTTTTTGTATCTCTGGGCGAATGATAATATCGACCAAATTGGTCGGTTGACTATGCACAAAAAAACGAGGCTAGCACAAAATTTGTAGCATAAAGATAACAATCAATTTGGTGAGTTGGAACAATAAACTTTTATAATGAGCTCACGGTGGCTGAGTTGGCTCCTTTGCCTCCCTTGTTGTGTTTGCCACAGGGACTGTTCAGATACCACCACTTTTCCTTCAACATGTCCACCTCGTTCTTCTCCTGCAGCTCCAGAATCGCTATCGTCAACATCTTCCTGTGAATAGCAACAATTTCAAATTATGCTTGGTTCTCTTCATTCTGGCCCCTGTGAATAAGTTCTGTTCGGTCTAGCCCGAGGGTTGTCAAATTCTCATCCTTCTGGTCCATATCTGACTTATGGATTGTTCAGTCTGGACCGCTCTGTCCGCGATCCGAGTCCCTTTGGCTCAAGGATCGCGGACCCAAGTCCGTCGGGCTTTTGGGTCGAGGACCTCTTCCTAGGTAGAGGTCAACTAACTGTCGTATAAAGCGCATATTCTACCTGTTATGCATTTGAGGTGTTCGAAACGCAGCTCATAGTGATCCCAGAAGTTTCTATGAATGATAAATTATCTAATTGGAAACAGATTCCATGCTTGATAATGAAATACACGACTGCATCAAATTCTGCAGGTTCAACTTCCTCTTCTGGAGTGTTGCATTTGTTACGGGTTTCTGCTATCTCATCACACGTATGGTAGTTAATTTGAAACCCATCCAGGTAAAATCTGATTACGGTAATTGCATTCGCGTAACGATGCACAAAACCATTGCTGTTTAACTAGGTGCTAGGAAAATTGGCCGACGGGGCGTTTAGCCGATAAGGAAATGATAAATTTAGCCGACAGTTTTATCATAATTGGTCAGAAAAGTCTCCTTGGTCCATAAATCAGTAGTTCGGCGGACCATTATCTTTGATGTACGGTCGGGTGGCGCTCCACTTGGCTGCAACCCCCCTAACCCCCCCCCCTCTGACGGGGGAGGGGGGAGGGGAGGTTAGTAGTGGATGAAACAAGGAAATCAACCACCAGCAAAATTTGGCCTGTTCTCCAAACGCTAATCGCGCATGTCGAATAGGGCCAAATTTTACTACTTGTTGATTTCCTTGTTTTATCCACTACTATACATTCTCTCTATATTCACTTCTTTTATATTTTAAATCTATCATTTCTTGTCTCACTTGGTGCAAACCACTAGTGTCGAGTTAAGCTGGTAATTAATCGTTATCAGACGGATAGTTCGGGTTCTATGCCCACCGACTCCGGTGGACGTATCCCAGATACTAGTATAAAACTAGTGAGACCGTGTAACAAGCACGTAAAACCAACTTGCGAAAATCAACTTGAACAAAAAAACCAGCTTAGCTCTTTTATAAAATTTAACTTTTTGCTAATATTTATATAATATTAAGATCCTTGTTTTTATTTACTACTACATATTCACTCTAAGTCTGACATTAAATTAAGAATTGGCTTAATTCTAGAAAATAATAATAAAAAATAAAGCAATATCAATTAAGAAAAAAGTTCTAAATCTAAAATATCAGGGAACGGACTCCGTCCGTGGCATGCCAACCTGCTTTGTTTACCACGAGCAGAGCTCGTTCGCAGATATATTAATAAAACCCAAAAACTACATGACAGATAAATTCAAAGAAGAAGAATTAGCTCCTTGAATATTATACTTATGAACATGCTCTCTGAATTGATTTCTAGTATGACCATATCTATATCTATGAAGATAAATACATAGTCTACATTTCCTATTTCTAAATCTATATAAAGATATAAGTTTATAAACATTACACATACTACATGTTAGATATTGATCAGGATCAGAATAATGATATCCCAAATGTTCTATATAATCTTTCACTTTAACCATATTTTTACATACATAACAAGAATATTCTAATTCTTTACAATTATTACAACATTCTTTCCAAGGTTTATTTATACACTTATTGCATTTCATTTTCATTTTTCGAAAAATTATTTGATTATTTCCCTAAATAAATACATCATGTCTCAATCAACTAATACTAGTGTCATAAACTTCTGCGATGTCTGTAATTTATCCTTTGAAACAAAGAAGGGTTTATACAGAAATCAATCATACGATCTCAAACATAAGGAACTATTGGAGAAAATGTTTGAGTCTGAAGAAGAAGAAATCTCGGAGAGGGTGTATAATTCGTATGAAGATGATTATATTATTAAAACTAAAGCCAAAACCGAAAACAACATCTACTCTAAAATTAGATCGGCGAAGCCGTTTCACGGATATGAATGTAAAGAATGTCATGAAGAATTTAGGAATAAAATAGCTCTAACTACTCACTCATATAGTCATAATCGTAAGTATCTAGAAAACACAGAAGACTTTGATATAAACTCCAGTCAGAACATGAGAGAGTTTTATATTATAGATAAAGGTGGGAATTACATTGAAGATATAGATGAAGCAACTAATTACTCTTTAGAAGAAATTAAAAACTGTTACCAGTTCAGAAAAGTTAAGAGTTTTAAATATAAGATCACAGCCGAGTGTGAGTATAAAAAGAGAACCAAAGAAGAAGTTAAAACTACTAAAATATTTTTCAATACTGACTATATTATTAATAACGCAATATATGAAAAAAGATACTTCACACAATCGGCGAAGCCGTTTCACGGATGGTTAAACTTTGAAAAGGAAGCATATGTAGGTTATGGTTATGATTTCGAGTTTCTTGGAATAAGAAGTATTCAGTTAAACAATGAACCAACTAAAGCATCTATTGGTACCCATATAGATTTACCAGCTGATCTCAAAAACTCTAAATCAATATTAAATTTACAAAGTTATAAATACAACTGCTTGCAACTAACTATCACCGCATGGTTACATCCAATCATAGGCAATGCAACTCGAGAAAGTAAATATGTAGATAAACTAATTGAACCAAGACAACAACATGAAGATGACTTTGGTTTTTTATTAAAAATACAGAAATTATACAATATTAATATTTGGTTATACACCCCCTGTCGTGGAGGTAAAATAGAATTGTTTGAACAAGTGGATGATTTTAATAAAGATAGAAAAGATGTAAGAATACTAGTTTGGAGTAATGGTCAAATAGAACGCTGTGCCCTAATAAAAAATATAGAAACCCTGTTAGATCGCCCAAATAAAAACAAAATTAAATATTATTATTGCGATAGGTGTACCTTCGATATACAATGTTGCATTGTTGAAGTCTCAACTAATGGTTATGGCGAAGCATGGTTGGAGACCCGTAAAAATGTAATAACTGAACATATTCCAATAGCTGTGGGTTACACCTGGCAAGGTAACTTCAAGCACTACTTCGGTCTAGGCTGCATCAAAAGATTATTTGAAATAGAGATCTGCTAGAGATCTATTGGAAATAGAAACAGAGAATAATTTCAAACATAATGAAAAGATGACATTCACAGAAGAAGACAAAAAATTATATCATGAAACTAATAACTCTTGTCATATCTGCAGCAAAACATGTATTAATAAAGTAAGAGATCATTGTCATGAAACTGGTAAATGTAGAGGACCAGCATAAACAATATGTAATCTAAGATACAAACAACGAAACTTCATTCCAGTAATTTTCCATAATGGCTCTGGCTATGACTTCAACCTACTATACAGTGAACTCTTCAAACAGAATAATGATAAAAGAAAAGTAGATAACATACCACTAGCTGCTGGTAAGTCTAAGATGTTTAGCATTGGTTGTCTCAAATTCTTAGATAGTTATAACTTCTTAGCTATGCCTCTAGATCAAATGGCAAAGAGATACGTATGTAAAACTAAAACATTATATCCATATGAATACTTTGGTTTAGACACCTACCAAGAAGTTATAGGTAATCTAAATATAGAAAACTTCAAATCCTCTCTATCTAATAAATTACCAACACAAGAAGAAATCGATAGCTTTAATAAAGACAACAGTCATAAAACTGGTAAAGATCTAACTGTTGAGTATTTACAGAATGATATGGAAATATTAGACTACTGCATGAATGAATATGTCAAATTAAGTATGAAATAATTTGGACTCAACCCACTACACTATGTAAGTCTACCAGGTTATAGTTTTGATTGTTGATTAATGTCAAACGGTGTTACATTAGATACAATGCAAGATAAACAAATGTTAGATGATTTTGTTGGATTAAAGAGAGGTGGTATGTGTGGAATAATGGGTGATAGATATGTTAATCGGCAAAGCCGCTTCACGGATAACAGTGATGGTAAGTCCATCAGGGAACCTGTTTCGCAGATGGCAGAGCATGACCGAAGGTCCATATGGTACATAGACGCAAACAACCTATATGGTTATGCAATGATGCAAGAATTACCTTATAAGGACTTCCAATTTACTACTACTACTACTCTAGATGCAATATTAAATACTCCAGATGATAGTGATCATGGTTAATATATAGTTTGTGATATTGATTATACTAATGAATGTAAAGAGAGAACGGAGCAGTTAGCACTAATGCCTAATAAGAGAAAGATAAATGATAATGAATTAGGTTACAGAGAAAGAGATGGAGGCAAGGCAAGATCAGAGAAATTAATCTTAGACCAAAACAACAAAACAGAATATATGATTCATTATAGGATGTTAAAGTTCTATGTTAAGATGGGAGTAAAACTAACTAAAATACATAGAGTAATTAAATTTAAACAAGATTATATATGTAGAGATTATATAAAAAACAATACAAATAAAAGAGCAACAGCTAAAACTGAAGCAGAAAAGGATGTAAGAAAACTAATGAATAACTCCCTATATGGAAGAATGTGCATGAATCCTCTACACTTCTTTCAAAGCATGTTCTTGCATGATGAAGAAAATATAATGAAAAGTGTCAGTAAACCAACATTTAAGAATATAACTAGATATAGAGATTATAGCCAAATAAAATATATAAAGAAAAAAATAGAATATAGCTCACCTGTATATGTAGGAGTAACAATACTCGAACTTAGCAAATTATATATGTTTGATGTATTCTATAATATTCTACAACCATCCCTCAAAGATCTAACACTTCACTATATGGATACGGACAGTTTCGTATTAAGTTATTTTGAAGGTAAAGATAGTGATAGGTATGGACATAAGTAATCTAGACATACCTATAAAAACTAATAACAAAGTCCCCGGCAAGTTTAAGCACGAGCTGCGGAGCAGGATTAATGAGGAATTTATAGCATTGTCCCCCAATACATATAGCTTCAAAAATTATCCTAAAAACACTAAAGAAAAAGGAATAAAGAAGCATAATAATGCTAGGCACATAGATTATTATGATGCATTAATGGATAATACGCAGAGAACAGGAGATGAAAGCAGAATACAAAAAGTTGGGGATAGCATGACAACAACAAAAACAAGTAAGATTAGTTTAAATATATTTGTTGATAAAAGGTTTCATGTACCCAATATAAAAAGTTATCCACATGATAAGGAACTATATTTATTTAAAAGGGATTTGATAAATAGGATCCGAGAACGGATTTCATCCGTGGCAAGCCAAGCGGCTTCACCGATTAAGAAACTATATAAGGATAAGGATAAGGATAACGATAAGGATAAGGATAAGGATAAGGATGTAGATAAACTGATCTGCGAACAGACTTCGTCTGTGGCAAGCCAAGCAGGTTCCATGATCAACGATATTAAAGAATTAACTATTGATAGCAATAGAAAATTAATGGAATCAGCTATTATATTATATAATGAGTTATTATAATTAGTTATTTTAATTATAATTATAGATCTAATTCATACTTAGTATAATATTTTTATATAAAAAAAATGACTAAGCTAGATGAACTTATAGATTTAAACTATCTAGAAAAACAAAACAGAAAGAATAGATTAGAAGATAAATTAAAACAACAAGAATATTATGGTGAAATATAAGAGTTAGTTGATCCTTTAACTAAAACGCTAAATACAAACAGTGAATCATTACTAGCCAATCTGCAAAGCAGTTTCACTGATAATGAAGCAATGCAAGCTCTTCAAAACCAAACATTAGCAGCACTCGAGGACAATGCTAATGCTTTAAAGAGTGTGGAGCACCAAAGACAAAGTAGCTTTCTTGAACAAGCCTCTCTCATCACCAACATTTGATCCACCCGTAACATTAAAAGATGATAGAGGTAAAACATTTACTGTAGACAACGAAATGATTGAGATTTTATTACTAATGGGTGAGCAAACAAATAAACAATTAGAATTAAAATCAGTTGATCCAAATTCAAACAAATTTAAAATAAATAGTGTAGATGTATCTCTAACACCTAATGGTATAAAAGAGAAAGGTAGAGTTTATGATTTCTTTAGGGGTTTCACTTTGTATGTTACTAATAAAGATGTAACCGAAAAAGATATTAGGGGCGAAGGAAATAAAATAAGATTGTTTCTAAGCGATATCAACTACAATAGAATAAGAGGAGATACTAAAAGTAATAGGGTGAAATTTATTAGAAGAATAGAAACCAGTTTTGCTCTACCAAGAAGAAATCCACGCCACCACACAGTTGATTCTAGCAGTGAAGAAACTGTTTACGAGAGTGGTGAAGAAGTTGAAGCTAGTGGTCTTACTAAGACTGACCCCACTAGATTAATAGAAAGATTAGAATTATTAATACTAGAAACAAAAGCTGGTCATGATGGATTACATAATGAAATGCTAGATATATCTAAGCAACTATTATCTATGAATATTATTAATCAAGAGCAACTAAATAATTTTGTTTTTAACTATGGTAAATGAATAATGATGGAAAAACATTAACAACATTTATTAGCTAAAGAAAAATTCAGTCCTCAAATAACAAAGTTTAGAAGAGAAAGAATAATACCATTATATAAAGATGAAACATGGTCTGCTGATTTAATTGATAAGTCATCTCTAAGTATATACAATAATAATTATAAGTTTATATTAGCAGTTATAGATATATTCACAAAATATGCATGGGCTATTCCATTAAAGAATAAATCTGGTTTATCTATAACTAATGGTTTTAAAATAGTATTAAGTGAACATCCACAGGGTGGCTCTGAACATAGAAAACCAGAAAATTTATGGTTAGATAGAGGTAGTGAGTTTTACAATAAAAAATTTAAATCTTTACTTAAAAAATAAACAAAACTATATTCTATATACAGTGATTTAGAGGCTGTGTTTATAGAGAGATTCAATAGAACATTATTACATATAATTAATAAACCAATGTTCATCAATGGTGATGGTAACTGGGTAAATATACTAAATGATGCAGTCATAACCTATAACAATAACGTTCATTCAACAATTAATATGACACCAGTTGATGCTTCTAATTATCCTCATAAAGTTAAATACTATGTTAAATCTACCAATGCAACACCAAAATTTAAAGTTGGTGATTATGTTAGAAATGCAGATAAACGTAATATCTTCTAAGGGATACACTTCTAATTGGAATAGAGAGTTGCTTAAAGTTAATGAAGTTCTAAAAACACAACCACCAACATATAAAATAGAAGATATTAATGGAGAGATAATAGAAGGTAAATACTATGAACAGGAACTATTAAAATCCGAGTTTGACTTTGAATCTAATAATAAAGTTTTAGAATCATTAAATATATTTCTTAATAAAAATAATGACAAGAAATAGATTTAACCAAGCGAAACATCATATGGGGAATGGAAACAACTTAACACTAAGTAAGGCTCGTGGGTTATTCCTAGAAGATAATGATAATATTGATATGAAGGATACCTATAAAATTACTAATGTACATCCTCCGATAGATGAAAAAGATGTTGCTAATAAAGAGTATTGTGACAATAACTTATTATCCTCTTCTAATAAAATAGACATTTTAAGTAGAAACATAACTGAACTAGGAAAGGGTGACTTTGATAAAGTTACAACTAAAACATTACAACTAAATGAAACACAAGTTAATGAAGAACTAATTAAAGAATTTATTAAATCAGCAAATGAAGTCTCAAATACTGTTAAGTTTTGTAATAAACTTGCTGCTGATACTATCTCTAAATATAATCAATTAAAACAAGAATTTGATAATAATAAGTTGTATCAAAATATTACTAACATACATTTAGATGATATGTTTACTAACGGTCTAAGAGAAATGAAAGAATACAATAAATCTCTTAGAAAAGTTATAGTACAATATATAAATGCTTTACTTTTACGAAGTACGTTAGTTGATAATAAAGAGCAAGCAAGACTTGAGAAGCATTATGGTTTTAAACAAGAAGATATAACGAAAGAAATTGAAAGTTTTTTTACTAATGAAAATAAGCAAAGCTATTACGGAGTTCATGACCAATCCAACAGCACCGACTGAGAGATTACTATATCCCAACTTGCCAACCGTGAATGAACAATACATAAATGAAAAGATTCAAGCCAATAATAAATTTAACAACAAAATTAACATTATAAAAGATACTAGAAATTTTTATGAAACTGAAACTAATAACTATAACAAGAAGTTAAGTAGATATGAAAATTATATTAACATAGCTGAGATAACAGAAATAGTATTATCATCTATAGCAACTGCAACAACAACATCAGTTGCATTAACAGGTATAGGATTACCTTATTCTATACCAAAACCTTTTGCTACAGCAACTGTTTGTGGTTCATTATCAAAAACAATTAATACTAAAATAAGAAATAAAATTATAAAGTATTCAGAAATGTATATTTTAAGTAAACAGTTTAGTGACAAGTTTAATAGACTATATACTAAATCAATGAAAGATAAAAAAATAGATAATGATGAAGATAATGAATTAGTTAAGGTATGTGAGCATTATAAGAGGAACAAGAAAAACAAGCTGAGTATTTTTTTAAACTAAAGTTAATAGTGTTTAGTAATAATAGTATGTTTAGTAATAACAATATTAGCATTAAATTTTATCGATAATCATAAACATAATATAAATATAATCATAATCATAATCATAAAAATAATATAATCATAATCATAAACATAATCATAAACATTAGATAATCAAAATCATAATCAAATAATTATCTCTTCTTAGTACCTAAGTATAACCCTCTTCCTTTTTGTACTACCTTTATACCTTCACCAGTATTTGCAAATTTAACTAAATCAGGTGTGGCTCATAAAGCAGCTCTAGGGTTTCTAGATGCAGCTGCACTTCCTATTTTACTTACTATTTCTAATGCTCTTACTGGATTATTAGCAACTTTCTTTCCGAAGTTAACTGTAGCTTCACCAACACTTTTAAAGAAATCTTTCAATCCCTCTGCTTATATTGTTGCATCAGATACGGTCATTGACTTATTCCTTTTACATTCAACACAATTACCCTTTAACATTTTAGTACCTTTTGAAGTAATAGCCCCACTTATATTATTAGTACCACTATAGTGTCTACCACCAACGCAATATGAATTAGTTTTGAACTTATTTAAAAGACTCATTTCTATATATAAAAAATAATGGAAGTTAAAAAGTATAATCCCGTTGTTGTTATTAAGCCTAAGCCTAAGCCTAAGGTTAGGCCGAAGGCTAAGATTAAGCTTGAAGCCGGAGGCTTATCTCTAGAGAATAAAAAGAAACTAGATATTATTTATGCTAGGGGTTTTGTTAAGACAATTAAGAAATAGTTATAATTATAATTATCAGGAACTGCTTGGCTTGACACGGACGAAGTCCGTTCGCAGATGATTATAGCTAGAGATAGATCTAAAATAATGACTAGGGCCATAGTTATAATTATAATTATGATACTATATCAACCATCTTATTTCCATCACTATTCACACTAAAAACCTTTCTAGTTAAAACTAATGCATGACATATAACATCGGCAACTGCAGCACTAAATTTAAAATTAAGTTGTGTTGGTTGTGGACCTATATGATCACTTTGATATCTAGTATCAAATACATATATTCTATAAATGCTTTTGAATGTTCTATGATTTGTATATGGTTTTATATTATGTGGCAGCCCATTATAATCTTTATTAAAGCTAACAATCTCTTTAAAAGCCTCATTATAATTATTGGTACCATAATTATTATTCATTCTATCCTCGGGATAAAACTCACTACCAATCTTACAATAACATTCAGTAACATTCATTATAACAAATGTACTTGCATCATGAGTTTTTTCATTAACATTATTTTTTTCAAAACCAACTATTATATATTGTGATCTTTCCATACCAGTTTCCATACCTAGATCAAACAAGAAGTTAGTAGCATTGGGTACACTCTTATAAAACGTCTTTCTTTCATAATAGCTAAAGTCTACAATATTCTTTTTACTTAAACCCTTTTGTACAATAATTCTTTTGTCATTACTAGGATCAATACTAGGCACACACCATGATATATCTCTAATGTCTATATTACCATCATTACCAATGCATCAGCACCAGCATTAACTCTAAATAGAGCTCTCTCATTATTATTTCTTTTTAATATTAGTTTAAATCCTAAACCATATATAATCTTTTCTAAATCGTTTACGAAACCAAATAGATCACTAATCCTAACCATCATATACATATGTCCTCTTTCTGCGGCAATATGGTCACCTTTAAATTGATTATCTCTATTACCTTGATTTCTAACGAAACCAATCTCATATTCATCATCAGTACTAGTTAATAACTTATACATTAATAGATTAGGATGACAATGATCTATATATTCAATAGTCCTACCACCACTAGTTTCAAGCTTAACTGAACTAAACAATGCCATCATACCATAATTAACTAATCTGATATTAGCATTATTAGCAAATACACCACCAGCATCATATTAATAACTGGTTCTTTGGCTCTAACATCATCGAATATCATTAGTTTCTTTAAGTCTTTCGGTAGTTTATCAGGAGATGGTAAATCTTTTATATCTTTAATAAATTCTATATTTGCTTTATCATTTATTCTTTCTAATCCATTGTATTGATCACCATTAGGTCCAATGATGTATAGCTCATCGAAATATATACTAGCTAGAATTAGTTTTTTTAATAAGAATGTCTTACCAAATTC
Source organism: Convolutriloba macropyga (assembly GCF_964194025.1). Classification (NCBI taxonomy): domain Eukaryota; kingdom Metazoa; phylum Xenacoelomorpha; order Acoela; family Convolutidae; genus Convolutriloba; species Convolutriloba macropyga. The sequence goes on from NC_134472.1 coordinate 45,538,065, forward strand.
ACTAGGACCAGATATTTTACATCTAAAGTTATCTGGGAATTCAGCTTCAGTAATTATATTATCACCATTTAGCCATGATTGTATATCATCATTTATATTTACAGAGATATTGTTACTGAGACATTCTTTGTTGTTAGGTTTACCCCATTGATGTTTTTCATCAAAGAGATATATAAAATTATCTCTATCATTATCATTATCATTATCATTATCATTATCATTAACATTATCATTAGCATTATCATTATCATTAACATTATCATTATCATTATCATTATTATTATCGTTATCATTATCAATATTATTATTATTATTATTATTATCATTATCATTATCATTATTATTATCGTTATCATTATCATTATCATTATTTTTATCATTTACATTATATTTATCATTAACATTACAACCCAAACAAAAACACTCATTATATATTTCAGGACATTTAACTTGATTAACTAGAATATTCAAAGCACTTTTAATTCGAAATCCTCTATCAATAAGATAGATCATATATAAACAATAAGCCCCACAATAAGATTCATTATATTGTTGTATTCTTTCATGATCAACATATTCTTCTAAAGTTAATGGAGGGGTCTCAACACCAAAACTATCAAAGTAATACACAGGGCCGCCTTCTCTTCTTATAACTGAAACCCAATGTGTACCTTCAATTGGGTGTAGATTGACAATAATGTTGAAGTTAGGTTCCCCGATACTATCTGGAGTCTCATCTCTCATTACTATTTCAATTGGTGTTAGACTTATATCTTTACCTATATCGTTTATTCTGATATCGCTCATAGCACTATTATCAATATTAAATTGATTATTGAATTCCTCAAAAGTTAGGATAAGCATTTTTATATAATAAATTTAATAAGTCTAAGTCTAAATCAAGTCTATATTTTAAATATAAAAATGGAGACAGGTAGCGCAGTCATAATTTTTATTTTCTTAATTGGAATTTGTTTTATACTATTTGATTCAATACCGAGTAAATACACAAAACTAGAAGAAAGCTTTGGTGGATTTATGAATAGGAGTCTAGTTAGATTTGAATATGAAAAGTCACCATTATATACTTTTGTTTATGGTGGAACTGGTACAGGGAAAACATATTTTATTAGGCAATACTTAAAGTTATGTTTAGACTTAGACCAAGACCAAAACCAAAACCGGGACCAGAACCAAAACCAAAACCAAAACCAATAACAAAACCAAAACCAAAACCAAGACCAAAACCAAGACCAAGCTAAAAATATAGTTATATCGTCTAAAGATGACAGAGACTGGATAGATCCTGAGTCTAATAAGTTTTATACTGGTTTTAATAAATGTGATATAAATATGATCACAAAAAATAATATGCATAAACTTCAAAATTGTGTATTAGTACTTGATGATATGGGTGATAGGTTAAATAAGGACATAGCTTATTATTTTACTGAAGGTAGACATTATAATATTCAAATGATTGTAATGTGTCATAAACCAGCTCAAATAATTAATACAGCAAGAATGAGTTGTGATACTGTTGAACAAATTATAATGGACCTGATCTATTTAAAAACTTTAATGAGATATATAAATGTGAAAAAGACTTTAGTAAAATAATTAGTGAGTTAAATAGTAACCATTATAGTCGTACAGATGGGATGACAGATGAACTTCGTTATGGTATAATTAATTATAATAAGAAGGAAAATACTTTTATTATTGTTAATAGTAATAGAACAATGATATATGATTCAAGAGTTGGTTTCCTTGATTTAAAAGCTCTTAGTTTAAAAGATGAATTGGAAAGAGAGGATATAAATAAACTTATGGCATATATGAAACCACTCATGATAAATGCAACAGATAGAAATACCATTAATCATGATAATTATCAGTTTTATTTTAATAAACTTCTTACTTTAAATAATATTAAAATTCAGAATGATGTTTTAACAAAAGAGATGGTTAAAGCAAAAGGTTTAAAACAATTATCAAATATTGGTGGAATTATAGGTTGGGGTTTAGTTATAACTAGTTATATTTATCCTGATTCAATAATAAAAACTGTTGGAGCCGTGCCAATGAGTGCAAGCAATATGTTGAATAGAGCAAACACTTTGGTTAACGTTGGATATGGAGAAGATCTGCCAAGCAGGTTCCCTGATCTGGGAAATGATTATACTGATCTACGAAGTAGCTTTGCTAATATGCAAAGTGATTATACTGATGGTGAAACATGGACAAAGTCCTATTTGCAAAGTGATTATACTGATACACAAAGTGATTATACCGATCTAAAAAATAGTTTAGTTAATGGGGCACGTAAACCTGTTACACCCTTAGAATAACTACAAGAAGAATATATAAATGACGAGATGGGAATTTTGAATAGAAAGGGAGGAAAGTTTTTAACCAGACTATATGGAAATAATGAAGAATTTAGAGAAGAGGTTATAAATTTCGTTAGAAAAAAAAAATTAGGCCTTGAATTGATTTTAGACAAGAGATGTAAAACTAATACACTCAATACGTTAAGAAATAAATATTTAGCAGAGTGTATCGCATCTAAAGATAATACTAAAGATTTAATTGAAATCATGGCTAAATAATATCTGCGAAATGATTAGGTAAATACTAAATGATTAGGTAAACTATAAAAATGGAAACATTGCTTGTTTAAAATATTATTATGAATCATGTGATAAAGATAAAACTGATAAATGTATGTGTGGTAATATAATACTAAGTGGTATTTGTGCTAATAATTTTTCTCCATTGGGTTGTTCTTTAAAAAATGAATCGAGTTCTAGTTCTTGTTCTAGCTCTAGTTCTAGTTCTGGTTCTGGTTCTAGTTCTATCTATGACTCTAACTCTAACTCAAACCCTAACCCTAACCCTAACCTTAACCCTAACCCCAAACCCAACCCTAACCTTAACCCTAACTCTAAAGCCCAGAAGTCTTAATTAGAAGTTGTAATAAATGTGATTATATAAAACCACTAACTGATTTTGATGAGAGTAAGTATACATGTAGAAGTTGCACTTCAGCTAAAGTTAATTGTCCATATTGTGCTTCTTTTGTGAGATATGATGGGATGCGGGCTCATGTAAAGAAACAACATCCAGATGTAGATATACCTAAAGGATTTAGTAGAAATCTGCAAACGGACGAAGTCCGTGGCAAGCCAAGCAGTTACACTGATTTGAGTGAGAAAACAATTAATCCTAGTTGGCAAAGCAAGACTGTAAGTACTTTAGTTATTAGCCAAACTGAGGAAAGTTGTTCGTGTAAATATTATAATTTTGTATCATATATTAATAATGGGTTAAATATAGAAAAAGTAAAAGAAAATATAAATTTATTGAAGAGTATAGATAATTTGAAATAAAAGTATAAAAAAATATAAAAAGATCAAAAAAAGAGGGAATCACTCTTTAAGAGCGAAAAAGATCGATCTTTCTACTGGGGGATCACCCCGAATAAGAGTGAATCGCTCTTAGAGAGTGAAATGTAAATTTTGCTTTTATTTTTTTTATTTTTTGTTTTATTTTTGATTTTAATTGATTTCTGATTGATTTTTGATCGAATATAGAGCTAATATATATTGTAGTGGATAAAACAAGGAAATCAACAAGTAGTAAAATTTGGCCCTATTCGACATGCGCGATTAGCGTTTGGAGAACAGGCCAAATTTTGCTGGTGGTTGACTTCCTTGTTTTATCCACTACTGAGGTTGCGACCACTGATAGACCTCCGCTACGCTAGTTGACGGTCTATTTGTCCGCTTACAAAATTGTGATTTGAATTGGCCAATCACAGCTTCAGAGTTAATTTTATCGCTCATTTTACTTAAATTGTCGACTAAATTTCTCATTTTTTGGGTGTCGGCTAAAAGCCCTGTCGGCCAATACGGCGGCCACCGTTTAACTAAGATACAAAATCATGTATGAATAAGTAAGTGCCCACAGCTCCGACATGAACCTAGCTGAGGCCTGGAATTATGAAAAGACAGTCTTTGAGCAATAAATGAGATAAAAAAATTGATTCGACTCTAACAATTTCCTTTACTTTGGCTGGCGTTATTAGTGCTTTTCTCAAGTTTGGCTCCAAAATTGACTGTGCCACCAACTGTGGCTCTCGATAAGTCTTTTCATAAAGTTGAGGCATCGACTATGAGAGCTATTGGGAGTCTTAGCATCAACACAGAAAGCAGGAACGCATAAAAACTATAAGGAAGAAACTGTGCTGTGTAGTTATGGTGTAACTTACAGATATGGGGATTCCCTTGGGGTAGCCAATCCGTAGTTGATGACGTTGAGGTTGGGTCCCACTTTCATTGTGTTGCAGGGCAACTGTTGGTTGTAGTACTCCATCATCACTGACTCCATCAGGAAGGCAAACTTAGGGTTCTCCTGGACTAACTTCACACCATCTGCTGTCTGCAACCAAAGGCAATCAAGAGCTAAGGTTCCGGCTTTTTTGGACTACAGGAAAAAAATTATGAATTTGTTTTTTCCAAGATGATGAAAAAAAGGCGTTTGCATCCACTAATTGAGTTGAGAGCAGTACTACGGGTATTTGAAAATGTTATTTGAAACGGTATTTGAAAATGAGAACGTTTAACAGTTATTTTTAAGGTATGGATTGTTTTTCAAGAGTCTTTAAAAATAAGCGATTTGGTGGTAGCACATAATCAGCCAATCTGATTGCAACCAGTTTGTCTCCTTTGCGCAAATTCAGCCAAATACAGCAAATACAGTATGACAAAGTAGAGGGGAAGGAAATACGGGTACGAAAATAAAAAGCAGCAGTACTCACTGATCTCGCAAATTGTTTGCGATCTTTCATGAACAGATACATCCTCTGATACGTTCCCACTGTTGATTTCTATAAACAATAATGAATAAAACAGCTGATACATAGCAACTTTAATAAACATAACCGACTACCGTTTGCGCGAATTGCTCTCAAACAACGGGGGAGCGGTTGGCTTCGTCAGTAGCTAGCTGCGGTTTATTAAGGCTAGCTTTAGCTTAATTTAAGGGGCGTGAGGTGACCGCAGCGGGAGGAGGGTTGTGCGGAGAGGTGGGCAACGATGGATTTTTTTAGCTGCACGGGGCCACGTCTCACGACCTGATCGATGTGCAGGGATGGGGATTTGGGGGGGGGGGGGGTGGTGGTGTAGAGCTGATGCTGGTGAGGGGCGAAAAAGGGGGTTCAACCTCTAAGAACCGCCTATAACACCATGAGTATACGTCTCCAATACAGTTTCCGTGAATCGCCATTAAAAAGACCACATGACTATTATAATTGCTACATATTTTGTTTGAGAGCAATTAATAATAAGTACTCTTATGAAAAGACAGCGTTCTTCGAACATGCGTGCTTTTGACTAGTTAGACATTTTGACTTCTCTATCAAATTTTACTGCTAGTTATTTGTCAGTGAAAAGGTTCCGCAACGATACAAAGCTATACTGAACGGCAAACGTAAGTCAGCAGTCCTATTTTTACAAAGTAAAAATCCAATTTTGGAGGCAAAATTACTCCAGCTTGAAATCACATTTTGAAAACAGTTTTTACTCCATTGATCCCGTACACTAGTTCTCACGCCGCCTACCTATGAAGTTCAGATAAAACGCTAAGTTCACTTAACAGAAATCTCAATGTAAAGTTGATGAACTTCATCTAAGTGTCTTAGTAAAAAAAGTTGTCTCAAAATGTGATATGTTTCACGTTGGTTCAACTATGATTGAAATTGCATTTGCGTTAGACATGAGATAGAAAGAAGATGTAATAAAATGTGGTTTTCTTTGTAATGTCTAACGCAAACGCAAACTCAATAATAGTCGAACAAACCTGAAACATGACACATTTTGAGACAATTTTTTCGTGGATGAAGTTCATCAACATTACATTGAAATTTTTGTCAAGTGAATGTTGGATTTTATTTGATTTTCATAGGTAGGCGAGAGAAGTAGCGTACTGGATCAATGGCGTAAAAGTTGTTTTCAAAATGTGAAATTACGTTGGAGTATTATTGCCTCCAAAATTAAAAATAGGGGTGCTAACTTACTTTTGACGTTCAATATATGATTGAATACCGCTATTATGATTGAAACAATTGGGTCAAGTGAATCGTAATTAGCAGCATTACTGTCTGTTTGACAACATGGCTGTACACGCCTCAATAACGGCTCTTCGAGGGACTGCGAACTACTACGAACTTTTGATTTGCACACTTGCAATTAGTCCTAAAAATTATCAAATTTAGTTTCATCGCTATGTTTTTTCAGACACACATAAGTAATCAGAATTCAAATTTTACACGTTTAATTTGTTGCTGTTAAAGTTGATGATCAGATCAAAATCGTGAACATAAGTGTAATGCACAAGAGTAAGTAAGAATCTTTTCAACAACTGCCCCTCTTTCGTACCTAGAAGAGAATCGCCCTCTTCTGTGCTATACTTTACCACAATATTACTTGACCTACAGTTTAGATATCCAGATACTAGTTTAAGCGCGATTGCGGACCGCTGTTCACGGTCATGCCTCATGCGCTGTAGGATGTATTCCGGAAATCACGGGTCGGTTATAAGCCGCGACGCGCGGGAAGCGCTCCCACCGACACGCCGGTCGGAAATTCTTTGCTTTATATCCCCATTCGGCTAATTAACATAGCACGGCGTATTTTATTCTTTTCATTTTAACATAGTGTGCGCATACGTGGAAAGTTATTAATCATCTCTGATTGGTTAATGAATTGCTCGCTTAGGCTCTACTCAAGAATAGCCCCCTTTTTGCAAAAGGGGGCCATTGTTTGAAAAGATCCGTAAGTAAGCACACATGTAAAAACAGTTACAAGAAAAATCACCCAATGCCATTATAACCAAAGCCATTTTACCCAATGCCCTTTGAGGTTGTCGTTCAATAATTGGATTACAAATTAGCAGTCGCTATTGCAAGCATGTTTTCTCAAAATTAAGCGTATAAATTAATCTTGCATTCGGTTGTGATAGTTTAATACCGATCCCAAAAGTCGATGAAGCATATAACCATGGCCGTCAGATATTATTATGGTAAGTAGTCGTTGTGGTAATAATAGGTTAAAACAAAATTGGCTCTGTCTAAAATGGGATTGGGTAAAATGGCAGGTTGGGTATAATGGAGTTGGATAAATGTCCCTGACACCTGTATAAACATAGAAATGAATATCTTTGGCGATAAGTATCATTTTTTCCATGGATAACGAAACCTAAGAGTCTAAAACACACATGTGTGAGTAAGAATTTTTTGAGAGTTGACTTTAAAATGAACAAAAAAAATTATTCAGAATCAATTTGAATGCTAATGTTTGACGGCTAAGTTGACTGCTCAACAAAAAAATTATTGAGAATCAAATTGTTGAGAAAAACTGCTATTGATTAACTTGATACCTCGAAGAACAGTTTAGATGAACTTTGGTCCAGAGTGCCATACTCGATCTGGGTCTGTGCTGCCAAGTCGTCTGCCCCAGTGATAGGGCTCTTCATTCTGTCTACAGTGAGGAAGGCTGCTAAGTTGGCAGTGTAACTGCTAATGATGGTCAGTGTAAAGAACCACCAGGAACATGCCACTAGCCTCGCTGGCAAGGTCCTGAGAAAAATAGGTGACATATTTTCTAAACTATACGTTTCTGCCCAATTTTGTAACTAGTTTGCAACCGGGTCGAGGAATTTTTCAACAATTATGCAAGAAATGCACAGACAACCACCGAAAAAGTACTTTTCATTAAAAAAAATATCTACTTCTATCATGGCTGTCATGGTTAATGCCAAAACGAAGCGTGACGTTGAAAAGTTAGAAGTTTTAAGAATTACTTTTACCATTACGCCCTCTGCTTCTCATTCTACTCTCAAATCAAGAAACCATTCAATTGTTTTCTCTAAAAGACATTGTAGTGAAGTGTACAATATAACAAAAAACGTTGATTAAAATACTTTCTTGTGATAAAAATAGGCTCTCAATTAAATACTGTTGCGTGTGACGCATATTTCTTGCCTTTCTTCGCGTGCAATGAAAAAAATATTTTCTCGCAATGTTTAGAAACCATATACAAAGTTACACGAATGATGCTCATAGTTATAGACCAATATATCACACTCACTTGCATTCTGAAAAAAACATATAGAGCGGGCTATTGGGTTTTTATTAAAAAGACGTTTTCGTCTTCAAAAGAAATAGGTTTCTTGAGTAAGAGGTGCAACAGTAGAAACTCCGGACATTTTTTGTCAATGGAAACAAAAATTTCAGGGCAAATTGCACACAATTTGATCTAAAAAACAGCTTTTGATACTGTCCTGCTTTTGATATTAGAAAAATATGATAAACAGTGTAGGTGTAAAACACTCAACCGTGAATAGTTTCAATTCAATCAGACGATATAATAAGCAACATAGTGCTATAAATCGACAAATCAACGTATTAAGATCGTAACGTATTAAGGTTGTAACGTAGTAAGATAGTCTCGTATATAGCAAAAAGTGAGAGTTTAGACGGCAAGGTTTTTTTGATGCTCTTTTACCGGTTTTCTATCTGATGTCATTGACGTCAAATCAGTTCGTATTCAATCGACAATTGTCTAGGAAACCTAAAAATATTAAACCAAAAACCAGCTTAATCGATACATATAGTGGTTATATTTACTTAAAATTAGGTTAAATGAACTTTTTCGGGACTTTATACGTAAATTGTAACGATTTCTATGCGTATTTAAATACTCGATTCTGACTGGCTGAGAAAAATGACGCATTTTGATATATTTTACTCGCTTTAAATCTATTTACTTACTAACGTCCTCCTGCCAAGAAGATGCTGGGAGAACAGGTACTAATTTTACAAGTGGGCGGACGAGCGATCCGGTGGACGTGCGCAAAACAGCGGAGCGTGCGACGCTGTCAGAGCCGTAACGAAGTTCGGTGATCCCAGCAGTAGGGTAGTAACCCCTTGGGTTGGTCTCTTCAACTACCCAGACCAAGTCACCAGTCCTCAGGTGTTGCTCGGCAGACGTCTGCTACTTGGAACGTCGGTTCAGTGCCGGTACGTACTCTTTGATCCACCGAGACCAAATAGCGTTAGCGTAAGATTGCGCGCGAGCGTAACGCTTACGGTGATCAAACTCATCTACGCCAATGATGGAAGGGAGACTACGTGCTTGGTTACCGAGGAGAAAATGATTAGGTGTTAATGCGCCTAGGTCGGACGGGTCGGCGCTTACGGGCGTTAACGAGCGTGCGTTAAGTGCGTGTTCGACGAGACCAAAAGTAGTGTTCAAAACTTCGTCCGTGAGATGGCGAGTCCCGATAATGGTGTAAAGTATTCGCTTAAAACTACGTACCAGCCTCTCCCAGATTCCACCTTGGTGTCGCGCACTGGGCGGATTGAACCTCCACTTAATGCCTTTGTGGTCAAGTTCCACGGCGATGTTGATGGTGTTCCACTTTTCGATGTTTTCGCGTAGTTATTTTTTCGCGCCTACAAAGTTAGTGCCATTATCAGACCAAATAATGGCCGGTGTACCTCGACGGGAGACGAACCGCTCTACTCCCATTGCACACGAACTGGCGTCCATGGATGGAACGATTTCAACATGAACGGCACGATTAGTTAAACATGTGAAGAGGAAACCCCACCTTTTCTCGATAGTCCTACGTACGGTAACGTAAAACGGGCCGAAGTAGTCGACCCCGGTGTTCGTGAAGGGAGGAGACTGGTATGCGAGTCTTTCTACTGGGAGGTCAGCCATAATTGGTTGGATAGTGGCAGCTCGGAACTTTCTGCACGTGATGCAGTTAGATTTAATTGAACGCAGTGAGGATCGTAATTTGAGGATGGTATAACGTTCTTGTACTTTAGCCCGCAGGTAGTCAATACCTTGATGATGATGTTTAACGTGGTTGTGCATAAGGAACAACTTTACGAATGCATGGCGTGCGTCGAGAACGATAGGATGTTTTACATCAAAGTCAACTTCGACCAACCGTTTGATGCGGCCGGCCGATCGGATTAGACGATTTGGCCCAATAAAGAGAGAAAACGGGGCAATGCGACTACTCCGTTTAACGGGTTCGTTTTCCAGGAGATGTTTTCTCTCTGCATTGAATGACTCTCCTTGGACAAGATACTGGAGATGACGCTCGGCTTCTGAAGCTCCGTGGGGTCTATGACGCTACCATCGGCATTACAGTAACATTCGTGAGAAGGTAACAAGCGGAGTGCAGACGCTGTTATCCGTAGCAACTTCTGATAAGAACTGTACTTATCGAAGGGAATTTGTTGCGGGGGCGGCTCCTTAGTTGACTTGTTTACGGATGCGGCCAATGATGTATTGGTTTTGTCAGTTTCCTTAGTTACTATACCAAAGTTGACGTTATTAACTACTTCAGTGCTTGGTTCGAACGGGAATTGCTTGGTTCTTAGGAAGTCTGGACTTCTCACCCGGCTACTTGATTGCAAAACCTCAGCGGACATACCACGAGTGCCGGCATCTGCCGGGTTATCGCTTGAGGCAACGTGGTTCCATTCGTCAACGCTAGTGTGTTCTAAGATCTCGCAAACACGGTTTGCAATAAATATTGGGTGCTTGGTTGCAGAGTTAAGCCATTGCAAGACAGTAGTGCTGTCGTTCCACATGAAAACCCTGTTGACTTTCACTTTGAGAGCTTGACAGATATCTTGTTTCAGTCGAGCGGCCAGTAGCGCTGCCTGTAATTCCAGCTTTGGAACAGTCATGACCTTCATAGGTGCTACGCGAGCTTTACCCAGGACAAACTCAAGCTCCGTTTGGGGACCACTCGAAGCAGTTACTCGAGCTCGGAGAAATGCAACGGCACTGAAAACTTCTTGTGAACTATCTCCAAACATGTGTAGTTCCAGGTGTTCAAAGTTTCCGTAAAAGTAGCTCCTCGGTATTGTAATTTCGGTAAGCTTAAGTAGTTCTACACTCCATTCGAGGAACCTTTCAACAGTGTCTTTTGGCAATTTTTCGTCCCAGTGCTGCCCGCTGACACGCCAGATGTCCTTTAGTAACAATCGGGCACCAACGGTAAATGGTGCCACTAAGCCGATGGGATCAAATACCTTGGACACTAGGCTCAATACCAAGCGTTTTGTTAACGACTTAGTTACTGTACTGGAGGTACCCCGACTCACAACTAGAGTATCATTGTTGTGATCCCATTTCAACCCAAGGACATGCGAAGATTCCTCCTTAGATGAGGCAAATACTTTTGGTTCGGTGGACTGAGGTGACCCATCAATTCGATCAGCCAGATTTGGTACATTGCTAACAAACTTAGTAACCTTGAACCCACCGAGATGAAGAAGATGCCCCAACTCTTTCGACCTTTTGAGAGCCCTCTCAGGTGACTGCACCGAATCCAAGTAATCGTCCATGTAGAAGTTTTCTAGGACGGCTTTGGTTGCTTCCGGGTACTGATTAACATTGTCTTGGGCCGTGCGTTGCAGTGCATAGTTAGCGCATATGGGCGGGTCTTTAGCCCCGAATATATGGCGCGTGTATTGATACACTACAACATTTGTTGTGGGGTCCTCCCGCCAGAAAAATCGCAGTGATGGCTGATCACAGACATGGACACCCACTTCGAGGAACATACCCTCGATATCAGCGGACACGGCGAATTGATGTTGACGGAACCTAAGGAGTACGTGGATTAGGTTTTGGAGCAGGTCGGGGCCAGTGAGCAAAGATTTATTCAAAGAAGTACCGTGGAACTTTGCTGCACCATTTAATACCCTACGCACTTTCCCCGGTTTGTTCGGGTTGATTACGGGATGATGTGGTAGGTACCACTCTTTATCCGACCACTGCCAATGTTGTATGTTGTCATATATAATGAAGTATGTTGTGTTTTTGTTTCAGTATGTTGATTATGCCAGTATGCTGGTTGGTTGTTTTGGTCTTGTTGCTTTCTAGGGTGTGACTTAAGTTAGCTGATGAAACAGTTTACCGTTTTAAGGGCTTCAATTCAATCTTTTTTTTCTTTTAAAGGTGTTCATCTTTTGAGAGCCGTTTTGCGAGAGACTTGAGTTGTACCAGTGACGAAAAGTAGTTATTCGGTAGCTGGATGTTGTCATCAGCCCATAACATGCCGACATCGTATCTTTGGCCGTTATGAAAAGTTGTTGCTTCAACTATTTTTTGCGCGCGAGCATCCGCTGCGGGTCGTGGGTCTACCTGCTTGAACGCGCCATACGATTCCATATCATACCAAGACTTAACCTGACCAGCTAATTCATAATCCCGTTCAATATTGGCTTTGAAACACGTCGAGACTAAACTTGAACTTGACGGGAAAGGCCACTTAGAACCCAACCTATGGGCAAGCGGACAGCGAACGGTGAGCCCTTTTCCTCGGCTGAAAAATACTCTAACGGGCGGATGGCATGGTAGACATCCTGTCCAAGTATCATCTCAATGTCTCCATAGCTATATCTTACTGGATCTAGGACTGCCAGATGTGGGTAAGTTTCTTGCATGGACCTAACGTCAATGATGTCGGAACCTACATTTAATGTTTCCCTCACATAGGGACGCACAGTGAATGCTTCGAAGTCTTGATCTTTATGAGGTGACACAGTCAATTGAACCACCTTTGTGTCGATCAGTTCTTCCGCGTTTATACCCTTGATGGTCAGTTTTAATGCGGTACCCTGCAAACCGAGCCTATCTGCGAGACTATCGGATACCCAAGAGTTACTGCAAGCGGTACCGCATAAAACCAACGCCGTAGTACTACTACCAGAAGAATTAGTAAGTTTCAGTTCCGTGACTTGAAGGAAGCCTTTGACATCCGTCACGGAAAACAAAGTGGTTGTTTTGCTGGGTTGCTGTTGACCGGTAGATGGCCTACTAGTACCGGCGTTCGACTTCGAAGTGTTGATGTGGTTGTTTGTTGAGGGTTTAGCTGCAAAAACCCTTTCAGCTCCGTGAAGTAAGGTGTTATGGGAGCTGGTGCAACCATCTTTCCTACACTTACGGGGACTTGCGCAGTGCCTAAACATTTGTTTATCACGCAAACAAGAGAAACAGAGCTTTGCTTCAGCCACGACCTTGGCTCGCTGCGTGGGAGTTTTTTCCTGAAAGACACGGCATTCCCCCAGCCGGTGGCTGCCTTTGCATACAATGCAACTAGAGATTGGTGGTGACGGAGAACTCTGTTTCGGCTTAACATTACTCTTGTGTTGCGTATTTGCAGCAAATGCCTTCGAAGCAACTTTTGATCTTGTTACTGAGTTGTTGGTAGCCTCAGTCCTTGCGTTAAATGCGGTGTTCTTCATCAAATCGTGCGCTTCGGCCTTCTCTTTTAACCAGTCGTTGAAATCCAGAAGAGTAGGTTTCACCCAATGCTTTTTGACCGTGAAAAGTGACCCCGATTCCTTCATATTGAGTGGAAGCTTCTGTACGGCGGTGTTGAGAAGCGCAGCACTCTTTAAATCCGAATCCTTTAAGAGAGATTTAAAGACCACGATAAGAATTGAAATGCACCCTGAATAGTTAATGATGTCGCTATTGTGCATCTTCAATGGTGGAAAGCTGCTGAGTTTGTCCAAATGGGCACTTACGACCGCCTGTGGTTGGCCGAATTTACGTTCTAAGGTCCTCAGGGCGTCTTTGTACATTGCGCCGCAGTAAGCGAACTCAGCTATAGCTGTTTTAATTTTACCAGTTACGAGAGTCTTAAGGTATGTCGATTTCACGTCATCAGTTAAGGACTGAGAGTCAATTGCGCTTTTAAATTGACCATACCATTCGTGCCACTGAAGAGGATCTCCGTTGCATTGGGATAACTTCCCTTCGGGTAGCGGGTCATTCCTCTTGCTGGTTAGAGTGTCAGTGAATGCCTTAATCAAGTTTGCATTTTCAGATGTTGGCGCTGCAGGCGCGGGATGCGGTGGGCTACCCCAGCACAATGATATCGGAGCAGTACGCCCGTATGTTGGATGTATAACCAGCGTGACAAAAGGTGGCGCGATTTTAGTAGTTGTACTAAAGGGGTTAACAGGGATGCTACAGTTTGCTGCGTGGTTGCTATTAGGATTTTGTTGTGCATTCAATTGCAAAATGGGATGGCTGATGACGGGGTTAGCTGTGATTGGGGGTAGGTTCGGTTGAACGTTGTTGAAGGCGATTGCATTATTTTTCATCTGGTTTACGTTTGGGGAAGTGTTCTGAGGACAACGCCACAAATTTAAATCGGGGTTAGGGTTAAGGGAACGTTTCGGTGCGGTTATACACGGTACCAGGCGGGTTTGAGCTCAATGGACAGTGTTTGGTTGGAGACGGGTAAGTATGTTGCTGTGCTCAATGGAATGGGCGACGGAATCACGGCAGGCTGCGGAATAAATAATTGTTGAGATGGGATTACGGGTGGCTGGTTCACGAGTGGGTTTAGAGGTGGAAAGACATTATGCGGGGAATGGGCAACAGGAACTTGTGTTTGGTGTGGAATGTTACTTTGAGATGGATTCTGTAGTTGCGGAACATGAGGCATCGACATATGTAATTCACCAGGCACACTGGAGCTTTTCGGAACCAAGAAGTTATCTACCTGCGGGTTTGTCGAAAAATCAGGTACAAACATGGAGTTCGTTGGTGCCATAACGGGTGTTGGTGGTCGGCGAGGTTGCATAGGTGGCAGAGGTGGTGGGAGTGCAACATTTTGTACGTCGACTGGTACTTGGTTCACTTGGTTCACCTTACCACTGCCTGAGGGACTATGTGCCCGCTCAACCCTTTGATCACTGAGTGATTGCTGTAGTTGAGCCTGGAGGTATTCCCGATACAACGCTTCTTGCTGAGCAACAGAAATTGCAACTCCTGGCCTTGTGTACTGAGAAAGCATTTCAAGATGATTCAAGTTACCGGCAAAATTACTTGTATTTTCTGGAGGATTACTAGGGACAGTTTCTTGAACAGGAGGGTCAGCGGATGCTGAACCAGGACGAGAAAAATTTAACTCACTTGCAGCAGTCAATGAATTACCTGCTGGAAAAGAATTTACCTAATCCTGGACAAGTCTATCTGATCCCCTATCTTTAAGCAAATTCAGTTCATTTGAGTGGTGACTAAACAAAGAATGATTATCCATTAATTCAGCCTCATATAATTTAGCTGCGGCAACACGCTGGCGGTGGTCTTGCTCCAATTCTTGAAGTGCCATCTGCTCCATTTGCATTTCAAGCTCCTTTTTTCATAGCAATTTCGTGTTTTTGTTTAGCCAGGCGCATGGCAGCTTGCTCTTGTTTTTCGGCCGCTTCGCGTTTTAGTTTTGCCATGAGAAAGTCATGTTTACGCTGGCTGGACATTGATGATGTTGTTCGGCGTGAACTTCTCCGAGACTGCCCTTGAGGATTAACGCCCTCACATACGGTTTCTCGGTCAGCAACTGTGTCAATATAGCTTCTAGCCGCAAGCAAGAATTTATCAATGTTCTTAGTTACATCATCCAACCATTGCTCAAGGACAGGGTAAATTTAATCTGGGTTCTCCGCTTTACTGGCCAAGTCAAATAGTTCCCCATTCTTTTGCACCAGTTTACTGAAAACGTCTTACAACGTAGAAACGAATCGTTCAACTTTAACCCTCCTGTCTTGACTATCTATGGCATGTGTGATGTCCTTATGGATGTTACATAACTCAGACTCTAGATTAGATCTTGCATTAAAGAGCTTTTTCGATTTCTCTTGATGATCGGCCATGATCTTAAATTGGCTGATTTCTCAATGCAATGAAAGTAACTTCCAAACGAACACGTGGAGTGCGGGTTATACCGAACCCAAATGACGACGACTTGATAATCAAGACGTCGAGGAGCAGGAAAGAAGTTACCGAGCAACGAATTACTCGGCGAAACTAAGTAAAGAAAGTCAGAGAGCGTCTAACGTGCTTTTTGGCAACGTGAGACTAAACACAAAGACAGGCAACCCGCAAAAAAGGGCCGGGTGTACGAAGCGCAACGAAACGGGAGACGAAACGGACAGGGCGTGAAGGACGGGTGAACAGCGCACAACGAAACGGGAAACGGACCGGGACGGGAAAAACGCGAGTAGGAAACGGGCGACGCAAAGGACGGGACGGAAAAGCGGAACGAGCGACGCACGAAGAAACGGGAAATAGGACGGACAGAACGGAGGCGTTGAGCGAGTAGCGCGCAACAAAACCGAAAGGCGGGACGGTACGGGCGGGAGACGATTAAGCAGCGAGCGGGGAGGTCGGGATGCACTATGCTAGCAGACCACAGCAACAAACTCAACCAAACAAACTAGCCGCAACTCCAGAACAAACTTAAGTCACACCCTAGGAAGGAGGAGAAATGCTACTGCAAGACAAGCTAGCATAAGTTATTGTGGGGCTTAATATCCAAATAACAAACTAATTTACGGCAAAGCAGTAGTGTACTAAATGGATGAGAAGAGCAAGAAATTTACTAGCCGTAACTCCAGAATAAACTTAAGTCACACCCTAGCAATGTTCAAACCTAAAAAACCGATCAGCATACCAACAATGTTAACCAAATTACAGCAAAATTTGAATAATATGCAGCGTTTTTGTAGTCTATGAAAGCTGGAAAAGTAAAGAAACAATCTAGCCGTAACTCCAGAATAAACTTAAGTCACACCCTAGAAGGCAAAAACTCAAACCAAATAACACTCATACAGTTACACGCAAACATACAGTGGCACTGCAAAAAATCAAAATAATACAAAAGGGTTGCTAGTAAATTAGTCAGTTGGAAAAGTCCAGGAACCAACTAGTCGTAACTCTAGAACAAACTTAAGTCACACCTTAGAAAGCAACAAGACCAAAGCAACCAACCAGCATACTAGCATAATCAGCATACTGCAACAAAACACAACATACTTCAACATATATGACAACATACTACATCAAAATCCGGAAAAGTTGCGGGGGGAAAACGAAAAGCGACGTTTTGGGAGAGCGACGTTAATGAAAGGAAAAAGAACGGAACACGGACAATTGACGAGTGAAAGGACAAAAAAGACGCGTACGAAAAACGTTACATGAACGAGCGACGAGAAAAATATGGGAATTCTATATTTTTTGTAGGCAGGGGGTTGTGAATATTTTCACAAATTTTCTGTGTGTATTTAGTTTCACTCAAATGACGAACCTTCTGGTTGTAAAATCAAAATTTTGACAAAATTGTCAAAATTTTATGCTTTTGTCCAATTTTTTCCGGTTTTGGTCAATTTTTTTGCAAATTCTTGATTACGGAACGGCAATCCAGTCAATTGGACATTTTTAAGCTTGAAAATACGGTTTATCAATATTCGGTATTGATTTTCTCAAATTTTTAGAATTGCATCAAAATGGACCAAAAAATTTTCAAAATTGAACAATTTAGCAGAATATTCTCTCAATTTTCTTTGCATGCGAGGTTATTTTTTGATTTACGAACGGACTTGATCACTTTTTACAAATTTTCGACAAGTCGACCAAAAACTTTCAAAAGTGATGTTTTTTTTCTCAACGATTATGTTTGTGGTTGTTAATAATTGTGGGCACCTGTTAAGAACATTTTTTCAAGGCAATTGTTTGACATAAGTACCCCTTCAAAAATGAAAAATCAAGGGTTGGCTTTCTTGCCGTCTAAATTATCTCAAAAAACTTTACAGCAAATGAAAACTAATATATCGTTTTAGTTCTGTCTTACAGTTTTTTTCGTCAGCTTTTCATTATTCGATCATTAGGTGCCACCCAAAGTCATCCCTCTGTACATCTCGGAAAAGAAGGTCCACCAAATTCTCATTCCTTTGAGACCTCCTGTGAACACTGGAAGAGAGAGAGAGGGCCACAGTTGAGAGGGCTTCTCTGGCCTTTAGGTAGACGGTGTTGGCCACAATGTTTTGCGGCTCCATATCCAGTCTCACTACAATCTATTGCAAACTGCTTGTTGAGAAATAAGTCTATTCGGAGGCAGCACTAGCTATTCAGCTCCGAAACCCACAGGCACGCAGACACCACTTAGCACCACCAATTACCCTTTGACAACCCCTCACCACGTACACGTGCCCACAACCACTAAAGGGCAAAGCTACTACTTGTTAGACACAGCACGTATTGGCAATATTGATGACGAAATTACTGTAGTCACCAAGCTACGACACAGCTTCGAAATAACGTTACACACTCATAATCGTTACGTAACAATCTCTATTCTCATAATCTATTAAGTTTATCAAAACAATCAGGCACCAAAAATGTAGATGTAAAACACTCAACCGTGATAGATTCAATTCAATCAGACGATATAATAAGCAACATAGTGCTATAAATCGACAAATCAACGTATTAAGATCGTAACGTATTAAGGTTGTAACGTATTAAGATAGTCTCGTATATAGCAAAAAGTGAGAGTTTAGACGGCAAGGTTTTTTTGATGCTCTTTTACCGGTTTTCTATCTGATGTCATTGACGTCAAATCAGTTCGTATTCAATCGACAATTGTCTAGGAAACCTAAAAATATTAAACCAAAAACCAGCTTAATCGATACGTATAGTGGTTATATTTACTTAAAATTAGGTTAAATGAACTTTTTAGGGACTTTATACGTAAATTGGAACGATTTCTATGCGTATTTAAATACTCGATTCTGATTGGCTAAAAAAATGACGCATTTTGATATATATTACTCGCTTTAAATCTATTTACTTACTAACAAACAGAAATACAGAAGTAAACTTTCAATTTGTTGAAAGGTAATTCACAAGATAGAATGCAACATGTCCAAGTTAGAAATGACGCTCGTACTGTACAAAATATACTTCATTGTTGCTCAACACTGTTGCTCATCATCAATGTCAATAATACCTTATGAGCCTGAAAATCTAGTTTTCCTGTTGTATCAAGGTTTTCTGAGATATTGAAAAATTGGATTAATAAAATGAATGTCGAATTTTGGAATTTTGTTTGTTCTCTGATTGGATTCTAAGCTACGCATGAAAGATAAATTCCTTAATTAATAAATGTAGTTTTTTTAGTGCTTGGAGCTATGAAAGATTTTATCGGAATTTGAAAATGTTAATTTATGTCGTCTTCTGAATTTCTAACTAGACCAACAGTGAGGGGGATCTGTCGCCCAGAAGATTGAACAAATTTAACTGAAACCAACACCGAGGGTTTAAAAGAAAATGATGAAGCAAGCGCTACCTTGTCTCTTTTTCTGAGTTTTTCCCCTCGTCCACTCTTGCAGGCTGTTAAAAGTGCTTTGTCCCAAAAGACGTTAAATTGAATAGAGAACACCAGCACAAATGTAGAATCCACAGTAAATAGATGCAACTCTCAATCAACTAACAACTTGAGACAGACTCAACTGCAAAATCTTCTATAAGTTCAAAATTTTATCGTGATTAACTCGAAATATAATTAACCATGTTGCTCACAGTTTCCTAACTGGTCTTGCAACTTTATTGACTGTTTTAAGTTTAGTCCAACTGAACCAACTGCTCACTAGCTCAGTATTTTCTCTCTCTCTCTCAACTTATACACGATAAGCTGATTGCAACTTTTTCTATTTGCCTAACTTTATCTTATCTTAATTAAATACACTTTTAGAACTTAAGTAAACACCGTAAGTCATTGTGACTGATTGATACATCCGCAGGAGGGGTTCTCTTCACTAAACAAACAGATTAACGTCAAAGTCCGCGGTCCTTATCGCTCTTATTTGCGCACACAAATTTGGCGCCAAGTCAATTTCGTCGCTTTTGTTATCCAAAGACTATTGGTCTCCATGTGTAAATATACCGCTAATTCATGCTCGCTAAAGCTAAAATAATGGCTTGGTATGCTCTTCCCAGTACTCCGTGCAATTCCCCATACAAAAATTAGTCAGAAACTAAAATTTCCCAAAAACCCAAAAGTTTGACCTCTAGAGGTCAACTAGGGGTCAATAGTCAAGGATGAAGGGTCACTTTGGTAAAAATAACTATTGGCGCGAAAAATCCTACTATAGTTACACCTACCCACCAATTTTTATCATCTAACTCTTAATAGAACACGAGCAATGACCGCGCACACTTTTCATCGACCTCCCGGATGACCCCAAATTTCGAAACTTTATAACTTGCGAAGTAGTGGTCAAAACGTCTTCGGGTAAAGTTTTCTAGTAACTATAGGGTGCCACCACTTTGCCTGCCAAGTTTCATGACCAACGGATCAGCCGTTGGGAGTCGTTTGCAATTTGAAAATTTTTAACGAGTCGTGGGCGCCGGAACCCGAAAAATCCGAGTTCGTCAAAATTGATCGGGGTGGTTATTTTTTGTCACTAACTGTCTCCGGTTATCATATTAATACCATTTCAAAGTCATTCGGCAGCTCAAAAAGGCAAATTTCCAGTTTTCGGCACTCGGTTCGTCCTGAATTTGGGTCGGAATTTGGGAATGAAAATATCACCAATCGAAAGCCCTTAAAAAGTTACACTAACCCTCCAAAAATCATAGGGCTACTACCAATACTCCACGAGCAATTCAAATTTTACGTTCCGCAGCACGGGCGTGCGCTAGTTCCGTGCAGGTTGGTGTGGGGTCAAATCCGACCTCAAAATCGGATTCCCCGTACCCAAATTAGTCTATCCCCCAAGTTTCAGGTCAATCCGACTTCAACTTTTAGAGAAATTACTATTTCCATTTCAGTGTTAACTCTTTTTAGTGAAAACTGCCTATTCTTATTTCAAAATGCTAATAAATTTCTCCCACAACTTCCTAAACCCTTCCCATGATCATGTGCTACATTACTCTGGACTTAATACCCATTGCAACCCTTAGTTACTCTTATATCATACCCGAACAGTCATTTTTTCGCTCAAAATATCGAAAACCTTCAAATCACACCACTTCCGGTGTTAGTAGCTCGGACTTGGGTGGTCGGATTGGCCCGAAGGGTATACCAGCCTGAGAGGACCATTGGGTGTACATGCCATTAAAATTTGGTAAACGTCCGCTTAATATAACCTCCGTGGGGGGCGGGAAATTCTTTTTAGTTGCCCTGAATTCGACACCCTGCAATACGAGCCTATTGCATTAGACGTTGCTCATCCTAAATACAATTGTGTTATTGGCTGTCTGTCGACCATTATTACGGGAAACCGCACGCAGGCGGGTAAATTTGAAATATTATTTGTCAAACTACGCACTGGGTCCGATAAGCACCTTTACGACAGACCCGGCAAAGTAACTCTATCTAAAGGGATCGAGGACGTCGAATTTATCAGTACAACAGACCTCAGACTATTTGCCTGACGCTTCCGTATTAATATTTATGTATATTATGAATCTGGCTACGATGAACAACCTTACTATCTCAGTCTAGCTGGGACTCACAAGGGATTAATTCGAGGCGGAATATTTCTTAAATTCCAATTAGTGGAGCGTACACCGCATTGTCTAATAATATACCGCTGCGACAAGAAACATAGGCATGAAAGGTAAGTTAATACTTATTATACATACAACTTATTTATTTGAGTCCAGTTTTGCTTCCTTTTTTTAACTCCTCCTCATCTTTTTCTTCTTGTTCAACCATCAAGCGCACTGCAGAGACCATTTCGGGGTCCTTTTTATCCAATTCGGCCAAGTCAATCCCCCCGTTGCCGCCATGCGCTGATTGACCTTCTTTACCTTCTTTTTCTTTTGTAATTTAATATCTTTTATTCGTTTCTTCTCGTTATCTTTTAGCGCCCCACCAGCTGCCGCCTGTACCACAGATGTTCCCGGCTCGAAAAGTGAGGCTGGCGGAGAAGGAGGTGGCGCGGAGTCAGTTTCAGGGGACGTCTGACACCGATTTCCCCCGTATGGAGAAAGTTTCATCCCTTTTAGGACTTTCTTTGTGTTTTTAGTTCTTGCCATTTTAACTCCCGAACTATGCTATTTTGTTTATGTATACACCTCAGTTTAATCAGGTCTCCTATTTGTCTCGTCAATCTGTTTTGACAGTTTTTTATTACTAAACCTCAACCAATTTGTTATGCCTTTATCCGGTTTGTAACTTTGCTTACTTGTGTGCATATTTGTTTTAATGAGAATTTGGGGCACCATGTGTTTGCTTTCAAGAGAGTACTTAAATTTGTTCAATTTAGCTTTGGTGTTATTATCTTAATTAGATGGTCCTAATTGCGAGATTTCTAAAGAGCCTACATACACACACTTTCGCCACTTATAACTAACTATACTCAATTTCATGTTCGCTACACTCCCCCCACTATTCTCATCATACTCCCGAATGATGGCAAAACCTGCGAGTTAAAACTTATTAATACAGAAAAACGGCAAAAAAATTTTCTGACAATAAAAATTTTTTAAAGCAGTACTTAGAGTTCGTCGCTTGATGACAATCCCAGTTCTTGTACTCTTACTTCCCTTCGCTCCAAGAGGGACAATTCCTCCTGCAGCGATCTTTCGCGCGCTCTGCATCGCTCCAACGCTCGCTCGATCTTGCGCTTGTATGCAATGTGCGCGTTCCTAAACGTGTTCGCACCTCGAGTGTTGCGTCTTCTCCCAACGCCGTACACCACTCGTTGTCCAGTGGTTCTACTGGTCCAAGGGGGAATTTGCCTTTGGCCCCATCTAGGTACCCATCCCCTCACCGCAGCGGATCCTTCCCCTGATGTTTCAGTATGCCTTGCATTTGTGGTGTTTTGGTTCTGTTGATCACCTTGATCTAGATCATTAGCCGACTCATCTCGTTCTCTTACTTCAATTCTGCTCGCAGTGTTTACTTCACCCTCGCTGTCACTCCTTGGTCGTGGGCTGCTCATGGTTTGCTGTTTTTGTCTTAGTGAATTCTCTCCAGCTAGTGCGGATGCTCTTATCTTATCTCTTTGACAAATTCTCTTGTTTCTCAGTTTGTTTACTCAAGGTAAATATGGATGTTTAATTTGTGATAAGAGAAGTTCACTCCTTCTTGCCCATTGTTTAAACATCTCATTAATCACGCCATCTGTTAAGTAAGCCGTATTCTATATTTGCTCAAGATAACCATTTTTTCAATCAGGACGTTCAATCGTTGCCTAACCATAAATCAGCTCAATCATCAAACCGTTCAGCAATTCTCAAACGCAGTCATCTAGCAGAAACCCAACATGTAAGGAAATTTTAACAATCTTCTTTTCTTATATACTGTACTTTGTGTGGTGATCCAAATCTTGTGTTTTTTTCTCATAACTCAACGCTCATTGTTTATTTCAGGGACGCCTTCAACAACAGGACTCTGGCTTTCATCCTTCCTCATGGATTAACCAGCAAACCCTTTGATTTCCTTCCAGCTATGGACATTGATTGTATTCTGTTTCAGGTGGTTTCCAAAAGCCCTGTGCCAACTAATCCAGAAGAATTCTATCTACTAGACGTTTGGGTTATCCTCCAAGGCCAGGACACCAAACTACCGCTTGGGAATTCCTCAGCCCCCTTTCAACGACTCAAACTGGCTCTAAAGAATGAGGCCGAGGTGCACGAGGACGGGTCAATCTTGCACCAAGTTCTCAATTGGTTAGAGAAACCTAAGCTCGCGTGTTAGCTTCGCAGACTTTCAGAAACCTTTGACTGGACTCAATATATTTCTTTAATACATAGTATTGTTTCTTATCAGACTTTCACTTGACGTAGCAATCTTCTACTGTAGCCCTTTATGTCTTCTTATTAATTTACCTTAATACCTGTTTTGTTTCTCAATCGATGGGTTTTTTTAGTGAATCACGTTAATAATTATCTAGATTATAAGACAGGGTAAGATCTAGCATTAGGGTATAAGTTTGAAATTAAACTGCGCGGCAAATACAGACTAAGCCACAATAAAACCAAAAGCAAAACTGAGGGTCCGTAAAGTCAAAACACTTAAAATCCCAGTGGTACACAGTTAAACGAAATTTAAAAATTAGCTTCCCTCAGTTTCACTGTTGGATCGGACATCATAAGGTAAGAAGAGATTCTGAATAGCACATCAGTTTCGTTTTTAAAATATAAAAATGATTTGACATATAAAGTCATCCGATTAGCACCAGCAATCTTTACTAAAATTAGAAAAGGAAGGTCTGTACTCACTCGAGTCCTTTCTGCTAAAGAAGAAAAAAACTTAGTGTTGAGGGCCAGCGTGCTCTCTCCGCAACCAATCCACGTCACTTCCTACCGAAGTCCTTCTGCAACAAATCACGTCCTGGTGAGGCCTTAGAGGGCCTCGGCATTGTCCTTTATCCCTGCGAGCTGACCAACAATTTAGCCGGTTCAGGCTCGTACTGCGGTAGGTCGGCGTCCTCAGGAAGCAATTCACGATTGTGAATCCAACAGCGTCGCCTGCCTTCCATGTCGTCCAAAATCATCCTGGTTGAGCTATGGGACGGCGAACCGATTACCACCTCATCATTGCTGATGCGATCGATGCTACCTCTTTTGTGTCTACGGTGGTAGCGCACAGGGGGAACCATAGTTCGTCTCAAATGTTCGAAAAACGATTCGTCGTGCAGTCTCTCCTGACAAGGACACAATTTGAGTTCCTGCAATTTTTTCCAAATCAGCCAGAGTATAACGAGCAGAATTGTTATAGCTACCAGACCAAGAAGAATGCGCAGGGGTGAAATGTGGTACGCTTTCCAATGAAACGGCGTATGTTTGTCAAGAATGTGTTCCGCAAAAGGCCTGGCAATCAATTCCAATTCCCCTTGGTCAACTGTGCCCTCTGGTAAGTCTACCAAATTTAGTCTAAAAGACTCTATCATCTCCTCATGGGCAGCGTTTACAAAATTTTCCGGAATTTCGACTCCTATTTTCTCGTTTTCCACCGTTCTCAAAACTTCAAACAATGACTGCAGTAGCGGATGCTGTTCAACAATAACAACTTTGCTTTAATTATGCTGACAAGTTCTGGAAACCGGGTATAGAACGATCGTTCCCGTGGGGTTTTCAACCCTTCCATGGCAACTGGGTCTAATCAGACAACTCTTGCATCCAGGTATCTGTTCGCCTTGTGATTGGTCTTTCGCTCTAGTATAGTTGATGAATTTGAAATCATCGTTGCTGGACGTGATTAGGTAAGTTGAGTCATCCAGGTATTCCGCAGCTGCTTCGTCGGGTAGAATTTCAACTTCATGAGGACAAAGTCTCAAAGCAGAGGTTGGTAAGTTGAAAAATAGGCTCGAAAGACATGTTGCCGAGGAGCTTCTTGCCATTGGAAAAGGTTTCATGCAGAACAGCAACCTGGAAATCCCCCTACAGTGCGAGTTCATCTTTCCTTCGGAAACTTCCGCAAAATTATTATTATATTCCGAAACCAACAAATAATTTTTATCAAATCTGTACTTGGTTGCCGTCGACCCATTAGCTATTGGCTGCGGAATAGGTACTGCGCGGTAAACACGATGAAAACCATTCGTATGATGAACCGGAATACTGAGCAGAATGTTCAAACTATTGTGTGTAACTATTGTCGATTCCACAAGTTCAAACCTATAATACGTCATAAGATCATATCGCGGAATTGCCTCTTTCTGGGTGTCCAGTTGAAGACCTTCTAAGACCTGCAACAGAACTTCCGGTGGGATCATTGTAGCAGGAATGTGTCCCTGAGCCAGAGAGCCCAATGCATCGTCCAGCACGTAGCCAAAATTGTGCAAAGCAACTTTATAGGCAATTAACTCCAATCTTATAGCAGTCATATGATCGCTGAAATTTCGAACTCCTGTTGTGAAGGCAATGCTCTTTTTAAAAGTTGATGCCCACTCATGACTTTTTTCGCACTGTCCAGATTTTTGGTCACCATAAGCTCCATAAGATACAGCTTTTGCGAGTTGCGAAACCGCAACTCTATTAGTGTGAAAATTCGCATTTGCATCTTTGGATATCAGCCGTAATTGGCCCTGGGTCTTGTTAAGAGAGTGGTCTAGCAAGTGAATCTTTTCTCCTGATTCCAACGTAAATGTTCGAATAGCTCCATCCAAGAATTCCGATTCTTTGCCCAAAGGGTCAATGTCCTTGCTGCTTCCACAGAAACCAAAGAAAGACATATAGTGACAGAAACCTTTTTAAGTACGGGAGCAAGTACAATTGAGGAAACTACTGAGACGGCCGCAATCACGGCAAAAATTGCTCCAGCACCGCGACGTTCGCGACCGTGACGGGGATTAGTCGTTCCATTAACAAACGTCCCTATGCGGTCCTTAATGTCCCTCCAAACCTTTTCAATCTCCTTGACTTCATATTCCACGCCTTTGATTGTCACATATGTACTGTTCAGCAATCGTTCATGTGTTTCTTGATCACCACATATGGTTCCATCATAGCCTCTCCACTTTATTGCCTACTTCAACTGAAATTCCTGATAAGCCAAGTCTAAGTGAGTCAGATTTATTGCCGGTAGTCCGGGAATTGGTACGGTTACCCACGTCGCTTCGAGTCCACTTGAAATTATCACTGGGGTTTCAGGAATGAAAACCGCTCCAGCCGTGTTTCTTTCGATCTCTGATCGCACTATTCCCGCCAGAATGAGCAACGCAATGGCCCTCCACACAACCACCCCTCCCATTATGAAGGATTGTATCTAAATAAATGTCAATATTATTTTACTACGAAATAACACAATAACCCTTATTCATTAATCGAGATCAATAATTTTGCCCAATATACTTAAAGTAATTATTTTTTTATTCTGATTTTATTTTTGCAGGGAGGGGTAACAAAAAAAACCTAAAACCTATCAAAAAGTATCAAAATAAAACGTCTATTCGTCAATCCCGATTCGGATCTCGGGCTTAATATCTCGCCGAGGCCGTTTGCGCGCCAAAGTAGTCTCCTCTAGCATTTGAGGCGTTTCATTAGCTTGGATCACCGGTTGTTCCTCCACGTCAAGTTCTTTGTCGTTTCTATCAAATGTTGAACTTTCCTCGTTGCTCTGGTTGGCTTTTGTTAGATCACTAGCTTGGCCAATGTTTGTATCAGCTAACACGTCTACAATCTCCGCCACATTGCAGGGGTTAGAGCCTTGTTCGGCTTCAACTAGCAGGACGGAGGGCTCGTTTGATCTCGCATCACGTGATCGGACATGTGCCGCAGCAATTTTACGTCTGCGTTGTTGCCTTTCATGGAGCGTGCTTTCGGTATTCCTCGTGACCTCCACATCATCATCATCTTCTTCCACTTGATCATCAGGGAATTGATTAAAGAAATTCTGCGAAGGAAAAGGTGTAGGTTGCTTGTTCCTGCCACTTGCGTCAACTGTTCGCTCCTCATTATATGGTTTCAGCAAATTGAAATGAACTATCCTCGTTTTTCTCGGTCTTCCTTCTTTGTAAATCATGTAGTTGACTTCTGAAGTTCTTTCCTGGATAATGTAAGGGACTTCGTAGGGAACAAAGAACTTTTTTGATTTGGTCTTTTGCTTCGAGTAAAGCCAAATTTTTGCACCAATTTCGTAACGTTCGCCATAAACTTTTTTTAAGTAAAGGTCCTTCTGTCTCTGCTGGTTTACTCCTAATTGCTTCCTGGCGTTAGCATGAGCTTCACGAAACTGTGCGTCGAGCCAATCGATAAATTCTCTTTGGCTGCGCTCTTCATCATGAGGTTTTGGATAAAACAAATCAATTGGATACTGACACTCCTGTCCAAACACTAGACTAAACGGCGTGCCTTGTGGGATCCTATGAACGGTTGTGTTGTAAACGAAATCTACGTAGAAAACATCTCGTCCCAGGACCGAGGATTTTCTGCGCAATACTTGGATATGACATCCGCCAAAATTCTATTGTGCCTTTCAACTTGGCCGTTTCCCTGAGGGTTATACGGAGACGTACGTGTTTTGTCAATCTTCAGTAGTTTGCACATGTCGAGGATTAACTGACTACCAAAGTTCTTTCCTTGATCTGTGTGCAAAACATCTGGTACTCCGAATTTTAAGACCCACTTCTCAATAATTGCTCGGGCGGCATCTTCCGACTCTGTACCTACGAGAGGTGTGCTTACAACGAACTTTGTAAACATATCAGTTATCACTAGAATATGTTTTGTTTTCGAAGCTTTGGCCATTGTTACTGGTCCCAAAATATCGGCCGCTACCTTATGAAATCGAATTCCAACTTTGAATGGCTGGAGGCCGGCAACACGTTTCCGGCCCGCGGTTGTCCTTGCAGCGCAGGGAAGACACCACAATAACCGTTTTTCTATTTCCAATCTCATTGACGGCCACCAGAACCTTTGTCTCACCCGGTTGAGTGTTTTTTCGAACGCAAAATGACCTCCTCTAACGGGAGAGTCATGTAGTTGTTCTAATATCTCTTTACGGCCAGTTGCTGGAACAATCAGTTGTAGGACTGGCTCCTCCGAGGAACCACTCTCGTTCTTAAACCACTTACGATATAGTATTCCATTCTTAATTGACAGTTCATTCCATCTTCCCCATAGTGCCATTACCTGTCGCCCGTATTGGGCAGCTTCATCTTTGGTTATCAGGTTTGTTCCAAAGTTTAGACAGTTTTTGTTCTCATCTACAGTTGCCAGAAAGAGAATGCGGCTGATAGCCTCATCTTGTTCTTGCATCAACCTCACGTCCGATTTACCACGATTGAAACTTGGTCTTCATCGTTTTCTAGCAGTTGGTCATCTTCTAGATCCACTGTTTCGTCATACTGATCCTGAAATGTAAGCCGTAGATGATCAGTGGCCTTGTAAATTGCTGTGTCTATATCTACAGCCTCGGGACAATTTCTGGTCATCTCTTCTCTTTCTCCGGGTTCCCACTCAGGATTCTCCTCTGTTCGTCTTGTGAGTCCGTCTGCGTTGGCATGTTTCGATCCAGCTCGATGGACTACTTGGAAATTATACTCCTGTAAGAACTGACGCATTCGGAACGTCATTCCTGTTGCATCATCGTCATTGTCGTGCCTGAAGAGCCATCGAAGGCTAGCATGATTGGTTCGAATGATAAACGGTAGTCCCCATATGTAGTTCTTATACCATTTCAATGCCTGTATCATTGCAAGTGCCTCGCATTTGGTTGTGGAGTACATCATTTCTGTTTTTGTGAGGACCCTACTTGAGTAGACAATTGGCCGTTCCACACCATCGACAACATTAGAAATCACTGCTCTTTAGCTTACTTTGCTGGCATCTGTATCAATGATGAAGGGGCAATCAAAACGAGGAAACTGCATCACTGGCGCGGTAGCAAGTTCGACTCGAAGTCTATCAAATGATAATTGGCAGTCGGAATTCCACTCGAAACGAGCATCTTTCTTTGTGAGATCCGTGAGTGGCCTTGCAATCTGGGCAAAATCTCTCACAAAGCGTCGATAGTAATTGCAGAAGCCAACGAAAGACCGAATCTGTTTCACCGTCTTTGGTACTGGCCAATGCTTTACCGCCGAAACTTTATCGGGGTCCGGTTTTGCTCCTCCGTTGCCAATAATATGACTTAGATATACAACTTCTCGTTGAAATAATTTACACTTCTTGGGCTTCAACTTCAAGTTCAGCGCTCGCAGTGTTTGAAAAATAGTTCGCAAATGTTCCAAGTGATCAGCTTTATTAGTACTATAAGCCAGGACGTCGTCGAGGAAGATGAGAATAAATTTGTAGAGTTAGTCTCGAAAAACCTCATTCATCAATCGTTGGAACGTACCAGGTGCATTTGACAATCCAAAAGGCATTCGAACGTATTCAAAAAGACCTCCATCCGGTGTCACGAAAGCTGTTTTGTGACAATGCTCCGGGGCCACAGAAATCTGCCAATATCCACTCACCAAGTCCATTGACGAAAACACTTTTGCTTCCTTCAGTGCATCGAACGACTGGTCGATCCTAGGAATTGGGAAAGCATCTTTGATTGTTACGTCATTTAATTTTCTGTAGTCACTGCAAACCCGCACACTTCCGCCCTTCTTCTTTTAAAGAATTATTATAAAAAAATTATTATAAATATAAATAAAAAATTATTATTATATTCCGAAACCAACAAATAATTTTTATCAAATCTGTACTTGGTTGCCGTCGACCCATTAGCTATTGGCTGCGGAATAGGTACTGCGCGGTAAACACGATGAAAACCATTCGTATGATGAACCGGAATACTGAGCAGAATGTTCAAACTATTGTGTGTAACTATTGTCGATTCATCAAGTTCAAACCTATAATACGTCATAAGATCATATCGCGGAATTGCCTCTTTCTGGGTGTCCAGTTGAAGACCTTCTAAGACCTGCAACAGAACTTCCGGTGGGATCATTGTAGCAGGAATGTGTCCCTGAGCCAGAGAGCCCAATGCATCGTCCAGCACGTAGCCAAAATTGTGCAAAGCAACTTTATAGGCAATTAACTCCAATCTTATAGCAGTCATATGATCGCTGAAATTTCGAACTCCTGTTGTGAAGGCAATGCTCTTTTTAAAAGTTGATGCCCACTCATGACTTTTTTCGCACTGTCCAGATTTTTGGTCACCATAAGCTCCATAAGATACAGCTTTTGCGAGTTGCGAAACCGCAACTCTATTAGTGTGAAAATTCGCATTTGCATCTTTGGATATCAGCCGTAATTGGCCCTGGGTCTTGTTAAGAGAGTGGTCTAGCAAGTGAATCTTTTCTCCTGATTCCAACGTAACTGTTCGAATAGCTCCATCCAAGAATTCCGATTCTTTGCCCAAAGGGTCAATGTCCTTGCTGCTTCCACAGAAACCAAAGAAAGACATATAGTGACAGAAACCTTTTTAAGTACGGGAGCAAGTACAATTGAGGAAACTACTGAGACGGCCGCAATCACGGCAAAAATTGCTCCAGCACCGCGACGTTCGCGACCGTGACGGGGATTAGTCGTTCCATTAACAAACGTCCCTATGCGGTCCTTAATGTCCCTCCAAACCTTTTCAATCTCCTTGACTTCATATTCCACGCCTTTGATTGTCACATATGTACTGTTCAGCAATCGTTCATGTGTTTCTTGATCACCACATATGGTTCCATCATAGCCTCTCCACTTTATTGCCTACTTCAACTGAAATTCCTGATAAGCCAAGTCTAAGTGAGTCAGATTTATTGCCGGTAGTCCGGGAATTGGTACGGTTACCCACGTCGCTTCGAGTCCACTTGAAATTATCACTGGGGTTTCAGGAATGAAAACCGCTCCAGCCGTGTTTCTTTCGATCTCTGATCGCACTATTCCCGCCAGAATGAGCAACGCAATGGCCCTCCACACAACCACCCCTCCCATTATGAAGGATTGTATCTAAATAAATGTCAATATTATTTTACTACGAAATAACACAATAACCCTTATTCATTAATCGAGATCAATAATTTTGCCCAATATACTTAAAGTAATTATTTTTTTATTCTGATTTTATTTTTGCAGGAGGGGTAACAAAAAAAACCTAAAACCTATCAAAAAGTATCAAAATAAAACGTCTATTCGTCAATCCCGATTCGGATCTCGGGCTTAATATCTCGCCGAGGCCGTCTGCGCGCCAAAGTAGTCTCCTCTAGCATTTGAGGCGTTTCATTAGCTTGGATCACCGGTTGTTCCTCCACGTCAAGTTCTTTGTCGTTTCTATCAAATGTTGAACTTTCCTCGTTGCTCTGGTTGGCTTTTGTTAGATCACTAGCTTGGCCAATGTTTGTATCAGCTAACACGTCTACAATCTCCGCCACATTGCAGGGGTTAGAGCCTTGTTCGGCTTCAACTAGCAGGACGGAGGGCTCGTTTGATCTCGCATCACGTGATCGGACATGTGCCGCAGCAATTTTACGTCTGCGTTGTTGCCTTTCATGGAGCGTGCTTTCGGTATTCCTCGTGACCTCCACATCATCATCATCTTCTTCCACTTGATCATCAGGGAATTGATTAAAGAAATTCTGCGAAGGAAAAGGTGTAGGTTGCTTGTTCCTGCCACTTGCGTCAACTGTTCGCTCCTCATTATATGGTTTCAGCAAATTGAAATGAACTATCCTCGTTTTTCTCGGTCTTCCTTCTTTGTAAATCATGTAGTTGACTTCTGAAGTTCTTTCCTGGATAATGTAAGGGACTTCGTAGGGAACAAAGAACTTTTTTGATTTGGTCTTTTGCTTCGAGTAAAGCCAAATTTTTGCACCAATTTCGTAACGTTCGCCATAAACTTTTTTTAAGTAAAGGTCCTTCTGTCTCTGCTGGTTTACTCCTAATTGCTTCCTGGCGTTAGCATGAGCTTCACGAAACTGTGCGTCGAGCCAATCGATAAATTCTCTTTGGCTGCGCTCTTCATCATGAGGTTTTGGATAAAACAAATCAATTGGATACTGACACTCCTGTCCAAACACTAGACTAAACGGCGTGCCTTGTGGGATCCTATGAACGGTTGTGTTGTAAACGAAATCTACGTAGAAAACATCTCGTCCCAGGACCGAGGATTTTCTGCGCAATACTTGGATATGACATCCGCCAAAATTCTATTGTGCCTTTCAACTTGGCCGTTTCCCTGAGGGTTATACGGAGACGTACGTGTTTTGTCAATCTTCAGTAGTTTGCACATGTCGAGGATTAACTGACTACCAAAGTTCTTTCCTTGATCTGTGTGCAAAACATCTGGTACTCCGAATTTTAAGACCCACTTCTCAATAATTGCTCGGGCGGCATCTTCCGACTCTGTACCTACGAGAGGTGTGCTTACAACGAACTTTGTAAACATATCAGTTATCACTAGAATATGTTTTGTTTTCGAAGCTTTGGCCATTGTTACTGGTCCCAAAATATCGGCCGCTACCTTATGAAATCGATTTCCAACTTTGAATGGCTGGAGGCCGGCAACACGTTTCCGGCCCGCGGTTGTCCTTGCAGCGCAGGGAAGACACCACAATAACCGTTTTTCTATTTCCAATCTCATTGACGGCCACCAGAACCTTTGTCTCACCCGGTTGAGTGTTTTTTCGAACGCAAAATGACCTCCTCTAACGGGAGAGTCATGTAGTTGTTCTAATATCTCTTTACGGCCAGTTGCTGGAACAATCAGTTGTAGGACTGGCTCCTCCGAGGAACCACTCTCGTTCTTAAACCACTTACGATATAGTATTCCATTCTTAATTGACAGTTCATTCCATCTTCCCCATAGTGCCATTACCTGTCGCCCGTATTGGGCAGCTTCATCTTTGGTTATCAGGTTTGTTCCAAAGTTTAGACAGTTTTTGTTCTCATCTACAGTTGCCAGAAAGAGAATGCGGCTGATAGCCTCATCTTGTTCTTGCATCAACCTCACGTCCGATTTACCACGATTGAAACTTGGTCTTCATCGTTTTCTAGCAGTTGGTCATCTTCTAGATCCACTGTTTCGTCATACTGATCCTGAAATGTAAGCCGTAGATGATCAGTGGCCTTGTAAATTGCTGTGTCTATATCTACAGCCTCGGGACAATTTCTGGTCATCTCTTCTCTTTCTCCGGGTTCCCACTCAGGATTCTCCTCTGTTCGTCTTGTGAGTCCGTCTGCGTTGGCATGTTTCGATCCAGCTCGATGGACTACTTGGAAATTATACTCCTGTAAGAACTGACGCATTCGGAACGTCATTCCTGTTGCATCATCGTCATTGTCGTGCCTGAAGAGCCATCGAAGGCTAGCATGATTGGTTCGAATGATAAACGGTAGTCCCCATATGTAGTTCTTATACCATTTCAATGCCTGTATCATTGCAAGTGCCTCGCATTTGGTTGTGGAGTACATCATTTCTGTTTTTGTGAGGACCCTACTTGAGTAGACAATTGGCCGTTCCACACCATCGACAACATTAGAAATCACTGCTCTTTAGCTTACTTTGCTGGCATCTGTATCAATGATGAAGGGGCAATCAAAACGAGGAAACTGCATCACTGGCGCGGTAGCAAGTTCGACTCGAAGTCTATCAAATGATAATTGGCAGTCGGAATTCCACTCGAAACGAGCATCTTTCTTTGTGAGATCCGTGAGTGGCCTTGCAATCTGGGCAAAATCTCTCACAAAGCGTCGATAGTAATTGCAGAAGCCAAAGAAAGACCGAATCTGTTTCACCGTCTTTGGTACTGGCCAATGCTTTACCGCCGAAACTTTATCGGGGTCCGGTTTTGCTCCTCCGTTGCCAATAATATGACTTAGATATACAACTTCTCGTTGAAATAATTTACACTTCTTGGGCTTCAACTTCAAGTTCAGCGCTCGCAGTGTTTGAAAAATAGTTCGCAAATGTTCCAAGTGATCAGCTTTATTAGTACTATAAGCCAGGACGTCGTCGAGGAAGATGAGAATAAATTTGTAGAGTTAGTCTCGAAAAACCTCATTCATCAATCGTTGGAACGTACCAGGTGCATTTGACAATCCAAAAGGCATTCGAACGTATTCAAAAAGACCTCCATCCGGTGTCACGAAAGCTGTTTTGTGACAATGCTCCGGGGCCACAGAAATCTGCCAATATCCACTCACCAAGTCCATTGACGAAAACACTTTTGCTTCCTTCAGTGCATCGAACGACTGGTCGATCCTAGGAATTGGGAAAGCATCTTTGATTGTTACGTCATTTAATTTTCTGTAGTCACTGCAAACCCGCACACTTCCGCCCTTCTTCTTTACAAGTACTACTGGAAAACTATAAGGGCTTTGGGACGGCCGAATAATCCCTTGGTCCAACATTGCATTAACTTCTTCCCTGATAATCTCTACTTTAGGTAAAGCCGCTCTTCTGGGAGGAATTTTTATTGGAGGGTTGTCACCAGTCTCAATCCTGTGTTCCGCAACATTGGTGCAGCCTAACGCGTCGTTGGTCAAGGCAAAAACATCGCGGAATTCTCCCACTAAGGCTCTCAAATCATTCAAGCCATTGCCTGTCACACCAGGTGCCGATAATTCAAGAATTTTTTGGACGTCGTCTTCAAGTTGAGACGTCGGTTTCAAATCATTCTGTAAATGAACATCAATATGTGTTTCAGCAGTCTTGGCAATGCGATCAAATCGGTTTGGGTTAATTTTTCAGCCATTAGAAGCTTCTTTAGCATGCACAGTCATTTGACGGTCATGAGGAACTGCCTCAATAAAAGTTGCCAACCTTTTCGGTCCTTCAATTCGTATTGGC
The DNA here is from genome assembly GCF_964194025.1 of Convolutriloba macropyga. Taxonomy (NCBI): domain Eukaryota; kingdom Metazoa; phylum Xenacoelomorpha; order Acoela; family Convolutidae; genus Convolutriloba; species Convolutriloba macropyga. The sequence continues at coordinate 45,573,180 of NC_134472.1, forward strand.
ACTGTTGATCCCTCTTTCTGACCTGTCCAAAGCTGATCAGTATCCAATTCGATAATGCAACGGTGCCCCTTTAAAGTCTCAAGACCCAGAATCATGTGGTTGTCGAGATCATGCATGACTAAAGCTTCAATATCAGTGTCGATTTCGCCTAAACGTAGATGCAATTTGGCTGTGCCGATAACATCAACTCGTTTACCGTCTGCAGTTTCCAGTCTACCAGCATACTTTTCCATTTTAACCGGAATGTCCAAGGAAAACAAGGTATCGTAACTGATTATGTTCGTGTTTGCTCCCGTATCGATGAGAAAGGCTAACTTCGTGTCATTCAACTCGCCCGAAACTAGAATGCTGTATGGTTCTTTTCCTTGCTCAGGCAACTCACGCATTGGGTCTGTTGTGGATGTTTTTGACCAGTGATTCCCCGGTGGGCCCGTCCCTTTCTCGTTTAAAGGACTATTGGCAAGTAGCGGACACTCTCTCTTGAAGTGATCCGAACTTCCACAATGGAAACAGCCTGTACCACTTTGTCGCCGTTGTTGGCCAGGGTTGTATTACCCCTGCGGTCGAGAAGCTGACGCAAATCCCTGTCCGTATCGACTATCTGGAGGGTACGGATTGAACAACTGCTTTCCAGTGTACTGAGGTGCATGAGCTTGCTCTGCGGGGGGTCCCGGTATGACAGACGAGACAAACTTACTCATCATCGAAGACATATTTGACATAAACTTTTCCTGACTGTCAACAAGTTTGTCAATTTTTGTCCCAAGCGTATCATTTGTCATCAGAGGCATTTGTGCAATTGAGGTGCCCTGAATACCTCTTGACGCTTGTGTAGGCAAAGGTTGAGCTACCACCGGAGGAGACGAAGTTGCCTCTGCCATAGTCCTTATTGCCGATTTTCTTTTCCGCTGTCGAAATCGTGAACCTTTCGTAATGGCTTCAAGACTCAGCGCTCTGTTTACAGCTTCGTCGAATGTCTGTGGATCCTCTCGAAGAAGCAATTCATAAATATCGGAGTCGAACGAACCATCAATAAATTGTTCTCTGTTCATGTCATCTCGGGACAAAGCGTTCATGCGTGTATGTGCGATATCACCCAATGCCCTTACTCTTCTTGAAAACTCACGCGTTTCCTCCTTGTCACCTTGCATGAATGCCTTGAACTCAGCTCTGGCCGTACGTTGATCTCTGTAAGGCGACATTCTTGGGTCCAAGTACTCAAAAACCCTCGCCAGTGTTGGCGGCAAATTCCTTCCCACTTGTCTCGTAAATCTGACAGGCATGGCGGTGAACTCGTCAAGCGCCCATGATCTTAAACAAGTTGGAAGGGCACGAATCGCTGTGATATCGTCCCAACCATTGGTGTCAGCTAGCCAGAGAAAGTGCTGCTTCCACTGGATCCACGTCGAGTGTTTTTTCGAAGGGTATCGATCCGGCCTCAGCGTGCCCGGTCCAAAAACCCCGCGGCCATCGTCTGGAGCATCGTCATCCGTGTCTTCGTCGCCTCTGTCAAATGCGAGAGGGTCGTTAGGTAGATCGTCTCCGTTTTCGCTCATTTCGGAAAACTTCAGCATTTAGTGGATAAAAAAAATAATCTTACAGAAAGTTACAAGGAGCGATGCCCACCCAGGAGCGCCACGGTCGTCTTCTGAATTTCTAACTAGGCCAACAGTGAGGGGGATCTGTCGCCCAGAAGATCGAACAAATTTAATTAAAACCAACACCGAAGGTTTAAAAGAAAATGATGAAGCAAGCGCTACCTTGTCTCTTTTCTGAGTTTTTCCCCTCGTCCACTCTTGCAGGCTGTTAAAACTGCTTTGTCCCAAAAGACGTTAAATTGAATAGAGAACACCAGCACAAATGTAGAATCCACAGTAAATAGATGCAACTCTCAATCAACTAACAATTTGAGACAAACTCAACTGCAAAATCTTCTACAAGTTCAAAATTTTATCGTGATTCACTCGAAATATAATTAACCAAGTTGCTCACAGTTTCCTAACTGGTCTTGCAACTTTACTGACTGTTTTAAGTTTAGTCCCACTAAACCAACTGCTCACTAGCTCAGTATTTTATCTCTCTCTCTCTCAACTTATACATGATAAGCTGATTGCATCTTTTTCTATAGTTACACCTACCCACCAATTCTTATCATCTAACTCCTAATAGAACCCGAGCAATGACCGAGCACACTTTTCATCGACCTCCCGGATGACCCCAAATTTCGAAACTTAATAACTTGCGAAGTAGTGGTCAAAACGTCTTCGGGTAAAGTTTTCTAGTAACTATGGTCTTCTAGTAACTTGCCTGCCAAGTTTCATGACCAACGGATCAGCCGTTGCGAGTCGTTTGCAATTTGAAAATTTTTAACGAGTCGTGGGTGCCGAAACCCGAAAAATCCGAGTTCGTCAAAATTGACCGGGGTGGTTATTTTTTGTCACCAACTGTCTCCGGTTATCATATTAATACCATTTCAAAGTCATTCGGCCGCTCAAAGAGGCCAATTTCCGGTTTTCGGCACTCGGGTCGTCCCGAAGCACCAACTTCCGGTCGAAATTTGGGAATGAAAATGTCACCAATCGAAAGCCCTTGAAAAGTTACACTAACCCTCCAAAAATCATAGGGCTACTACCAATACTCCACGAGCAATTCAAATTTTACGTTCCCCAGCACGGGCGTGCGCTAGTTCCGTTCAGGTTGGTGTGGGGTCAAATCCGACCTCAGAATCAGATTTCCCGTACCCAAATTAGTCTATCCCCCAAATTTCAGGTCAATCCGACTTCAAATTTTTGAGAAATTACTAATTCAATTTCAGTGTTAACTATTTTTCGTGAAAACTGCCTATTCTTATTTCAAAATGCTAATAAATTTTTCCCACAACTTCCTAAACCCTTCCCATGATCATGTGCTACATTACTCTGGACTTAATACCCATTGCAACTGTTAGTTACTCTTATATCATACCCGAACAGTCATTTTTCTCTCAAATAACGAAAAAATTCAAATCACACCACTTCCGGTGTTAACAGCTCGGAGTTTGGTGGTCGGATTGGCCCGAAGGGTATACCAGCCTGAGAGGACCATTGGGTGTACATGCCATTAAAATTTGGTAAACGTCCGCTTAATATAACCTCCATGGGGGGCGGGAAAGATCGGCTTGGTGGTATTTTCATAAAGTGAATAAGTGAGCATTTTATTTGCTTTAAACAAACATTTTCGCAACTAAGCTTCAGTCTTCAGATTATCGTCCTTACTACAAGTTCTTAAATCTATCCTCTATCGAAATGGCAGTCGTACATACTTCGAGATTATCCTGTAGTTGCGTTCAGGGGTTTACCCCAGGAATTGTCATTGGGTCGAGAAAAACAGCATTCGCCGCCGAAGCCGAAAATTTTTTTACAAAAATTGGTCACTTATACTTGGTTGGGTCCAATATTCAGGTACTACATCGTTCAAATGCTCGTACGAAGATATCTCAGATGCACAGTTCTAATGGCCACCTCCCCAGATACAAATTAATGCCGTTAGTTAGTCAAAAATTTCGTGTTATGCATCTTAAAGTGTGATGCGAAACGGTTATACGCGATTGTTCTACTTGCAATGATAATGCCATCTATTGCCACGTCCACAGGAAGTCCTCGACCGAGTATGCCGCGAGATGAGTCGAGAGAAGAAGAGAAGATACTGTTATGAATTGTTTAAAAGGTAAGAAAATCTTTTTTTCGTACAATAATTTCATATATTACGACGTCCAATTCTTTTTAGTTGCCCTGAATTCGACACCTCGCAATACGAGCCTATTGCATTAGACGTTGCTCATCCTAAATACAATTGTGTTAGTGGCTGTCTGTCGACCATTATTACGGGAAACCGCACGCAGGCGGGTAAATTTGAAAAATTATTTGTCAAACTGCGCACTGGGTCCGATAAGCACCTTAACGACAGACCCGGCAAAGTAATTCTATCTAAAGGGATCGAGGACGTCGAATTTATCAATACAACAGACCTCAGACTATTTGCTCGACGCTTCCGTATTAATATTTATGTATATTATGAATCTGGCTACGATGAACAAACTTACTATATCAGTCTAACTGGGACTCACAAGGGATTAATTCGAGGCGGAATATTTCTTAAATTCCAATTAGTGGAGGGTACACCGCATTGTCTAATAATATACCGCTGCGACAAGAAACAAAGGTATGAAAGGTAAGTTAATACTTATTATACATACAACCTATTTATTTGAGTCCAGTTTTGCTTCCTTTTTCAGTTCTTCCTCACCTTTTTCTTCTTGTTCAACCATCAAGCGCACTGCAGAGGCCAATTCGGGGTCCTTTTTATCCAATTCGGCCAAGTCAATCCCCCCCGTTGCCGCCATGCGCTGATTGACTTTCTTTACCTTCTTTTTCTTTTGTAATTTAATATCTTTTATTCGTTTCTTCTCGTTATCTTTTAGCGCCCCACCAGTTGCCGCCTGTACCACAGATGTTCCCGGCTCGAAAAGTGAGGCTGGGGGAGAAGGAGGTGGCGCGGAGTCAGTTTCAGGGGACGTTTCACCCCGATTTCCCCTGTATGGAGAAAATTTCATCCATTTTAGGACTTTCTTTGTATTTTTAGTTCTTGCCATTTTAACTCCCCAACTATGCTATTTTGTTTATGTATACACCTCAGTTTAATCAGGTCTCCTATTTGTCTTGTCAATCTGTTTTGGCAGTCTTTTATTACTAAACCTCAACCAATTTGTTATGCCTTTATCCGGTTTGTAACTTTGCTTACTTGTGTGCATATTTGTTTTAATGAGAATTTGGGGCACCATGTGTTTGCTTTCAAGAGAGTACTTAAATTTGTTCAATTTAGCTTTGGTGTTATTATCTTAATTAGATGGTCCTAATTGCGAGATTTCTAAAGAGCCTACATACACACACTTTCGCCACTTATAACTAACTATACTCAATTTCATGTTCGCTACAATTTAATACTATAAACAGTACATACAAGGGTTGCAACACTATGGTGTTTTGATTTACAAAGTAGCGGAAAAAACTGATTGATACATTACAAAAGCAGTGACAGTTTTTCATAAAAGTTTTATTTTCAAATGGAAATCTGAATAAGTCAGAATCTTAAAAAGTCAATACATAATTGCATTAATGTTTGAGCAACATTTTTAGAACTATCGCTTTGACATCGAAAAGAATCGAAAAAAATCGGCGTACTAATGAGAACTCTATGCAATACATTTGTTAAACACGGCAAAATTGTAATTGAAAAATCCGTTAGAGAGTGATGCAAAGGAATCTCAATAAAGCATTTTTTGCATATTTTAGAGAATAATTACGTCATTGACTCTAATTTTCTCACAGAAATTTTTTGCGTTAGCAGGTCAACTTTGTTCTTGTCCACAAAGTTGATAATGTGGTGTTTCATTTTGGGATACATCTCCTTCTTGCAAATTTATATCATACGCAAAAATAAGCTGTATAGCCTTCTAGTTCTCTCTGATATTTGGTTCACATTACTTTTTAAAAAAAATTACTAGTAACCTATATTAATTTAAATTTTTGAATAAATTTTACTAGCAACATACTTTTTCTAGAAAATAAGAAACTAATCTCAAAACTAAATTTTATCATAAAATGATAAACAATATCACTAGTGTTCTTTTATAATAAAGAATTGCCTTAATTAATCAAGATACCATCAGTTGGAGGAAGCCAATCGCTCTTTAATTTATGAGACTTTGAACCACTCAATCTTCTAATGGTAATTGAAGACTGTTGGTTTTTACGGGACAATATCATTTCTCATCTCCCTCTCCAATTGAATGAAGAGAATTTGTTGAATTGTTACTACTAGAGTTACAGTAGAACCACATCAGTGTTTGTCTATGTGCTCTACCTCAATTCAAAGAAAAAACATAGCCGGCAGGTTGCCGGAAAACAGCCGCGATAGACGCTTGTGGCCTTCCATGGAATTGAAACAACTAAAGAAATAAGATAGACAGATTGACCACCAGTCCTTCGATAGACCACTAGACTTTTTGAGTTATATTCGGATTTTCAATATATTTTCAATGAGTTTTAAAATTCGAATTTCAAAAATCATTATTTGAGCTCAGTAGTAAATTTTTTGAGTGAGGTAAGTCACGCAATCGACCTAAAAGCTGAACAAATGACGTCACGCACACAAATTTTAAGTGAAAAGCGTTAGAAGTCACTGAAATGAAAAAAAAAAACAATGGTAGCAAGAATCACCGACGGAGACGACGAATAAAAAAAACATAGCAGGACAAGTCCTGACGTACAATTCAAAGAATTTTCACTGACTAAACAGAAAACTAGACCTAGAACGAACTATGAATGGATTTGGAAAACCATTTCTAAAAAATCAGATAATAATAAATAAAAAAATAAAAAAGTCAATGTAAAAATGGCGCAAGTGCACAAAAAATAATAGCGAGAAATGGAAATTTGGTTCAGAGAAAATAGCTAGGCCTAGAATGAACTATGGTTAGAATGGGAAAACCAATTTAAAAAATCCGATACAAAAATTGAAAAACCACAAAACTTGAAGTGAAACACCGTTTTGTTCAAACACCGTTTTCTCATAATTCTTTAAAATTAGAGCAAAAAAATTCACGCCGCAAAACCACTCGCTTTTTCGCTCCACATCGTTTCGGCGTGACCAAAATTACCATCAATTTGACTTCAAAAATCATGAAAATGTGTGAACAGATCTTAAAAAAAAGACAGCGCCCCAATACAATTCAAATTTTTTGAATTGTAAAAAAAAACCTCGATGTCCCCAATAATAGCCGCTATCGCTACGCGGCTAAAAGCCCTTATTGAGATTTTTCAAAATTAATACTCGGAATCAAACTCAAGACTCTAATACGCAACAATTAGGGCATATAGGTTTGGCACTACTTAGATGCACACTATTGATCTTTGTCTAGTAAATGTTTAAGAAATTCAAAAATCATGAATTGAGCTCAGAAGTAATTTTTTGAGTCAGGCAATCGACCTAAAGGCAGAGTAAATGACGTCACGCACACGAATTTTAACAGCCAAGCAGTAGAATTCACTGAAAATGACAAAAACAATGGTCACAAGAATCATCGATGGAGACGACAGATTGAAAAAACATAGCAGGACAAGTCCTGACGTACAATTCAAAAAATTTTCACTGACTAAACAGAAAACTAGACCTAGAACGGACTATGAATGGATTTGGAAAACCATTTCTAAAAAATCAGATAATAATAAATAAAAAAATAAAAAAGTCAATGTAAAAATGGCGCAAGTGCACAAAAAATAATAGCGAGAAATGGAAATTTGGTTCAGAGAAAATAGCTAGGCCTAGAATGAACTATGGTTAGAATGGGAAAACCAATTCAAAAAAATCCGATCCAAAAATTGAAAAAACCATAAAACTTGAAGTGAAACACCGTTTTGTTCAAACACCATTTTCTCATAATTCTTTAAAATTAGAGCAAAAAAATTCACGCCGCAAAACCACTCGCTTTTTCGCTCCACATCGTTTCGGCGTGACCAAAATTACCATCAATTTGACTTCAAAAATTATGAAATTGTGTGAACAGATCTTAAAAAAAAGACAGCGCCCCAATACAATTCAATTTTTTTGAATTGTAAAAAAAACCACGATGTCCCCAATAATAGCCGCTATCGCTACGCGGCTAAAAGCCCTAATTGAGATTTTTCAAAATTAATACTCGGAATCAAACTCAAGACTCTAATACACAACAATTAGGGCATATAGGTTTGGCACTACTTAGATGCACACTATTGATCTTTGCCTAGTAAATGTTTAAGAATTTCAAAAATCATGAATTGAGTTCAGAAGTAATTTTTTGAGTCAGGCAATCGACCTAAAGGCAGAGTAAATAACGTCACGCACACGAATTTTAACAGCGAAGCAGTAGAATTCACTGAAAATGACAAAAACAATGGTCACAAGAATCATCGATGGAGACGACAGATTGAAAAAACATAGCAGGACAAGTCCTGACGTACAATTCAAAGAATTTTCACTGACTAAACAGAAAACTAGACCTAGAACGGACTATGAATGGATTTGGAAAACCATTTCTAAAAAATCAGATAATAATAAATAAAAAAATAAAAAAGTCAATGTAAAAATGGCGCAAGTGCACAAAAAATAATAGCGAGAAATGGAAATTTGGTTCAGAGAAAATAGCTAGGCCTAGAATGAACTATGGTTAGAATGGGAAAACCAATTCAAAAAAATCCGATCCAAAAATTGAAAAACCATAAAACTTGAAGTGAAACACCGTTTTGTTCAAACACCATTTTCTCATAATTCTTTAAAATTAGAGCAAAAAAATTCACGCCGCAAAACCACTCGCTTTTTCGCTCCACATCGTTTCGGCGTGACCAAAATTACCATCAATTTGACTTCAAAAATCATGAAAATGTGTGAACAGATCTTAAAAAAAAGACAGCGCTCCAATACAATTCAAATTTTTTGAATTGTAAAAAAAACCACGATGTCCCCAATAATAGCCGCTATCGCTACGCGGCTAAAAGCCCTAATTGAGATTTTTCAAAATTAATACTCGGAATCAAACTCAAGACTCTAATACACAACAATTAGGGCATATAGGTTTGGCACTACTTAGATGCACACTATTGATCTTTGTCTAGTAAATGTTTAAGAAATTCAAAAATCATGAATTGAGCTCAGAAGTAATTTTTTGAGTCAGGCAATCGACCTAAAGGCAGAGTAAATGACGTCACGCACACGAATTTTAACAGCCAAGCAGTAGAATTCACTGAAAATGACAAAGTCAATGGTCACAAGAATCATCGATGGAGACGACAGATTGAAAAAACGAAGCAGGACAAGTCCTGGCGCTCAATTCAAAGAACTTTCATTGACTAAACAAAGGATTGGGGCTAGAACAAAAAAAACATGTGAACAAAAAACAAATAACGAGAAAGTGAAGTTTGGTTCAAACAAAATAACTGGAATGAGCTATGAACGGATTAGGAAAACCATAAAGAAAAAAATCCGATCTGAAAAGTCGAAAAAAACAGCAAAATCAAAGCAACATTGTCGCATGTAAACAAAAAATCACCTGCGAGAAAACGAATTCTTGTTCAAACACCGTTTTCTCACCATACCTAAAACTTAAAATGACGAAAATTTCATGGCACAAAACCACTCGCCAAAATCACTACTCAAATTTGACTTCAAAAATCATGAAAATGTGTGAACAGACTTTAAAAAAGATAGCGCCCCAATGCAATTCAAATTCTTCCGAATTGTAAAAAACCACGATGTCCCCAATAATAGTCGCTATCGCTTCGCAGCTATTAATAACATTTTGCAAAATCTAGTCTCTGATCACTAAGTACGAAGAACTTGATCTAAATATCTTTTGGTAAAATATCAGATTTCGTCGCCACTCGGTTTATATTTTCCTCTTTTTAGAAACAGATTTGCTAATTTTCCCGTTTTTATTTTATTTTATTTTATTTTGTTTGATGTTATTATATTTTTATTTAAATTTTGTATTACAAAAGTGCTCAAGATGAGTGTATAGTACCTCGGACATACATCTCCGCCTTGTTGCATGAATGATCCCAGACTGAACCAGAGACAGTTGAAGATGCCAAAGGGTTCCTGGGAAGAATTGGATCCATTGGTACCAGTGTTACTCGACACCACCATTCTATGCTCTACATACGTCACTCGGTTGAACTGCAAACAAAACTAATAGAAACTCCGAAGCACCCTAAAGGCTTTCCGAGTAAATCACACAACAATTTGTGTTTTTTTTACCCGATTTCTCATGAAAGGCCCATTTACAATCAAGTATATTGAGCCACCAAAGTTTCTCAGACTTCACATCGATTGTGTGTCAATCATACGCAATAAATCTAGAGAAATCATGCAATTTTTCATTTGACATTTAATCGATTCATCATGGGTATTTACCTAAAAAAGTGTGTCAATTTTTGCACAAATTGTTATAGAAAATTGAAATTTCACAATGATTGTGTGTGTGATTCACAAAGAAAACAACTTTGAGGTTAAGTCCATGAATATTATGCAAATTTGAACAAATTGGCACCGAAATGTATTTTTGATAAAAAAATTGCGTAATAGTACAGGATTTTTCACCGTTTAAAGCAAAATATTCCTTTTTCCCCGTCCAAAATTTTGTAAGCATATACGCTTTGCTCGTCAAAATTAAACCCCGACGAACACAATGTGGTGCAAAATTACACTAAAGCTCTTCATGCAATTTTGATCACAATTTATAGAAAAATTCAACGGTTCCAGCGAATTAAAATAGATTTTTTAGGTGGTCCAAGGTATTAGGTGATTTCTTGAGTTTGTTCCTAACGCTTGCTATTTCTATGTACAAAGCTTTAAAATTTTTAAAAATTACATGTAGTAAATCAAATTGATATTGTGCTTAGATGAAGTCGAATAAAACATCATGAGATGGGGTCAGAAAGTTGGTTAAGTAGAATCGGTTAACGTACATTGTGTTTCTGTTTTTAAACAACAGTGCGTTTTTAACAATTTTCTTTGTTTTCGTGATTTCATTGAATTTCAGGAAGACAATCTGAAGAATAAGATGGGTAATTTCAAAACCTATTAGGTCAAATCCTGAAACGCCATCCAAAGAATTACATTAGCTGCTGTTAACAACTATTACCTTTTTTCCAGGAAAACTAAAATTTGTTAGTCAACAAAACATAAGTCTTTAAAAGCGCAAAACAAGAAAAAACTGAGAGCAATATTAAATTAATTATTTTGCTAAAAAACTATCGTCGTAAAAATCATCGACAATAGCAACACTTTTTATAATTAATGACCCTAAGCATCATTAAAGTAAGCACACCATAAAACGCACTAAAAACAATGAGAAACAAAGCATAAAGGGCACAGAAAACAAATTTGACTAAACTGAGGATCTTGAAATTTAGTGGCCTCAAAGCAGATAAACACAACTAAACTGTTTAGAAAAATCATTAAAAACGCCGTGATTTATAACTTAAGTTCTAAAAATAATCTAAATTCCGTTAGAAAGAAATGGGAAAAAAGCGCCAAATAAATGCAAGAAGATTAAGAAACCTGCTAAATTATTTCAAAAACAATTGTTATCTAAGTCATCATGAGCAAAAAACTATAGCTATTAATATAAACTGAAGTCTAGAGTGGAATCTAAACCGTACTTGAAGACCAATTAGAAAAATTCTTATTGAGATTTAGCGTCAACCACACGATAAGCAAATGAAACGGAAAAACTCATAAATCCGACATTTGGTTTTGAAAGATTAGTGCCAAGGTCATGAAAAACACTGTATAAAAACAAGCAACAAAATTGGACTTAATTGTGCCTCAATAGTAATGATTAAGACGTGTCAATGTTGGAATTAGTTTATGAGACAATAAAACGCATAAAAACTACAGGCAAAACTCAAACGTTCGCATTTTTTGACGACAAATAAGGTCGCAGATATTAAATGCACCAGATAGAAACTCAAACCTTTAATTAGGTTCATTAATGGTGATGCTGTCGATGAGACTTGTACTTAATGAGACTTATTGATAACAACAGAATGAACAACGCATACAGGCAAATATCAAAAACGCTATAATTTTTGTAAAATAATAGGCCTCAAAATCAGTGTAACAAATAACTATGAAATGAGGACATTAACTTGGTTTACCTAGGACTCATTAACAGCTGATGAGACCTCTATTGACGAGACTAGGTAATGAAACAACAGAAAGATTAACAATTACGTGCCGACGTCAAAATTTCAGTGATATTTTATGTCATCGATTAGTCTCAATGCCATAGAGCGATTTGATTCTAGAATCAAGGATCCAATCAGCTGCAAATTAACAACACTAGAGGAATAATTATATGAGAAACGCAAAACACGAATTCAGGAAAAGTTTCCGATAAATTTTCTGAAGAAATCTTTATTCAAAAACTTGCTACCCACTGATAAAAAAACAGAAGAGAAACGCCACATGCAGAGAAAACGCGAAAAGGAGATGTTCACAGCGCTGATGAGTTTGTTTAGTCGCCGCTTACGAAAGTAGACTAATACTAAAGCGTTCCTTAAGTACTGTATCAGAATTTTAGGATCTTTTCCGTTTGTGGCCCCCATCTTAGTGGGCGCATATTATTTGCACCCCCCAGTCGCACGTGCCATTGTTTTATATAATGATTTACTATTAATGGCACGTGCTCTGTAACTGGGGGGGGGGGGGTGCATAACGTACTGGAGGGGGGGACAAACGGAAAAGATCCGAATTTTAAAAGGCTCATCATTCATTATTTATTACTCATCGGTGAGTTAATGTGTTAATGCACGTTGAGATTTGTTCATTTCTGATAAAGCGAATAATGAGGGCTTTGGCGTTATACATTTTTTAAGTAGGTTATTTCGCTTCTTGATGTTACCTAATGAGGGTGGTGAGAAAGAAATTGCGTAATAATTAGTATTTTCAATCTCACAGTGACTGAAGTTTTGTTGTGCTACTGATGTAATCGCAACATTATTCGATTAAATGTTTACTGAAATGCTGTCATCGCCTGCTCAAAGTTAGCCTACAACTAGGTTTTGCCGCGGAGTCAGATACACTCCTACGAGATAACAAAAATGAAAAAAATGAAAATAAAAATTCAACTTAAAACAGCTTGATTGTCAAACTTTTGGTCATTCAGATGAAAAAGAACAACAAGTAAATCGTTAGATAACAAAAACGAGATAACAAAAATGAAAAAAATGAAAATAAAAATTCAACTTAAAACAGCTTGATTGTCAAACTTTTGGTCATTCAGATGAAAAAGAACAACAAGTAAATCGTTAGTGGCCGCTTAGAAGTTTTAAAAGATTTTAATGAACTTTGAGACAGCCCAATGATTTTATATTGACCATAAATACGATTAACCTCTCTGCGATGTATTAGTTACCAAAGGAGTGTTATTCATCTTCGCTTTCCAATTCCATCTGTTGTGTTGTTTTTCATCAATTATTTTTACTCCACACTGACCTGATGACAATGATTTAAACATTCTTCTCTCTGGTCAGGCGAGTAAGATGCGACAAAAAAACCACTGCGCGTGGAAATAGCGATCGTCACCTAACATGGTCATCAACTTGAACGTTTTCTTAAAAACTGCCAATATTCCACCAGGGACTTCGATTGCAAGAGGAACCAATACGATCTTCGTAAATAGTTATCTTCGTGGAGACAATTTTCCGTTCACCTGGCGCATTAAATGCGCACCCTGCCTTTGTAGGCGCATCAATGAGAATGTTAGATAGCAGCAACGAAGTAACTTTTTCATCAAATACAGCAGATTTGCGCTATTTTGGCCTCTTGGCCGTGACTAACTTTCTGGTACCAGATTCCTTTTTAACTGCTGGTGAGAGATTCGCAGATGAGCAAGCAGACTTTTTTTAATCTCATACGGTCGCGTCTTGGGAAATCGCCGAAAATGCGGTAAAATTAATATTCTTGGGGTGAAAACATTTCCCAAAAAAGGAACAGAAAAAAAGAAACATTGCTAGTTTTTAGAAATTGCTAAGCGTTCAAGTCAATTTCACGTGCAACTTTTTTAAAGAATAGATTGAATAATGTAAGTTTTCTGCTGTTTCAATAACCATGGTCAAATTGATTCTGGCAAACAGAGCACAGAGTTAAACTAAATGGTACTGTTTTTGAATGATACATGTTGTCAATGTTTCATGTGTTTCCACGAGCCAATACCCAAATGAAAAAGCACCTATAAAAAGTTCTATAGTGTTTGGTGTTTAATGTGAAGCAAAATTATCTTAGAATCTGACCTCCAATTCATTGCCTTGACAAGACGAAAGTCTAGACACCAGAAATAGCACAACGCTCACACTGAAGTAGGCCAGAATGCAACAAAGCCATATCTCAGTGTGGAGAGGTTGGAGGAATGAGAAGAGGTTGTTGTTCTTCTCCTGTGGCTTCTGCATCATAATTGAGATGCCCAGAGTCATGAAGGGTTTCGTGAAGTCCACCACCTGCTGTCGCATCGATGTTATGGTCAGAGGAGCCAGGGCCACGTCCGCTTCCTGAAAAAGAAATCGTATCAGTTGTTTGAAAGTTAATTCCCAGTTTTTAAATTTAAATCATCAAAAATAATTGAATTGATTGTAAAGATGTACACGGGAGAATGATTCGTGTATTTTTCAGGCCTGGTATTCATTGTTCTTTTTTAGTTCCAACTTCTGCCGAAAGGCTGTTTGCGTGACAACAACTGGCTACATCGCTATACTTGTGGCTGGCCGATAGCCGAGGAGAAAATAAGGGTTTTCTCAAATTTATCAAGATCACATACTGCGATATTTTTTTAGCGATGCTATATTTTTTAATGGTTTTTGTAGAAAAGTTGTTTTTAGCTATTTGATACAATTTGTCATTAAGGGCTGTTTAGGAACTGAAAAGGAACATACAACCATTTAATAAGTCAAAATTAAATCAAAGTTTGACCTCAAAAGAGACTTTTTTGATCTCATCCGTCTTCGTTCTGTCTGTTACCTCACCCAATACGGAACTAGGATTTTAAATTAAATCGAGTGCATTTTTGTTTGAAAGTAGTGTACAGAGAGCGTTGTGCACAGCTTTACCTAATGTGACAAGAAGCTTTACTTGTTCAATGTAGATTTGGCTACAGAAATGAAGCCTGAGGAAGAAAAGAGAAGGTGAGAAGTTTGAGAGTTCCAGTTAAATGTCTCGAATAAACATTCATCTTGACTGAGACGTGCAAGTATAATCGCTGTACCTTGATATAGCATGGCAACTTTTTATATAGATTGTTATATCTTTTCAACGTATACTGGTTAGAGAGATGAACAAGGAAAACGAGATAATTGATTTTAATAGAAGCGCAAGTCCGACAGTTCGAGACCAGTTGGTGAAATGGTTAACATACTAGGACTACAAGTAGATTGGTATGAATCCAGTATTGGTCCATTTTCACATTAAGTGTGCCTCACCGTCCATTTCCACAGTAAGTGTGCCTTACTGACCATTTTCACAGTAATTAAACCTACCTAAGTGGATATGGGCCCAGACCCCATTCTCCGAGTTCAACTATACTGTTATAGAGAGACAAGTTTGGTTTGAATGTGTGATATGGTTCAGGCACAGTTTAAGGGGGAGCGTTGGAAGATTGAGACAGAGCAACCTAATGTAAATTGTGCAAGCTTGACATAGCTTGACAAGAAGGTCTACTTGTTCACTGGTTACTTGGCTAGAAAGATGAGGCCTTGAGAAAAAAGGAACAACAGGAACAATTCTTATAACTCTCATAATTATGCACACCAGGCGTTAATGTAATCTTCTTTTAAATATTTATTTTTAAAATTCTCAGATCTTATATTTAGATCACGGCTAAAATTTAGTTCAAGCTCTATCAGTTTTGTTTGTTTTGTACCAAAAAGAATGAGTTCTGGTAAAGCGGAAATCAGGTGTACTTTTGTTTAATATTGAGAATACTGGTTCTTATTATACATGAATTTAGTATGCAAACCTTTTCTACGGCCAAATTTAATTATGACTCTCAGAGCGTTATTGGCAATCTGAAATATTATTTGCGATCTGAAAATTCTTTATTTTTTGTATGGCGTTGGTTTTAGTATCTAAGATGCCATGCAGGACAATGACTATGGTATGGTATCTAAGAAACGTTTATAGTGTTCAACCCGGGCCCCCAAACAATTTTAAACGTACCCCTCTTAGTAGCTCCCCGATCATTCCATTCCAAGTACCATCCTTTTCTTTGGCACCATAATTGCCATCTCCCACTATCCGAATTTCCCAGGAGAGGTTCAACTTGGAACAGGTCAATGCCATAACGTCAATCAAGAACCCTTCCAGATGCTCTTTTCTCACTGATTCGGTGTCATTCTCAAGGTGTATGAACTGCTTCTTCAGCATCGTGAACGGGTTACTCTAAACATTTGGAATTAATTATTGAACGAGCCTTAGAAGAAACTATACCACTTTTCTTAAATCGGGTGTTTTCCGTTTGAGCTCTAAAGTTATCATTAAAACTGCTGCTGCGCTCGACAAATGCAATTAGACAGATACAAAAACAGCAAGGAGCTAGTTAAGCTCTGATCTGTTTCTTGGCAAACAAGAGAATGATGCTAAGCGCTACGTTTTTTAAAGAAAAATGGTTAAAAATTTCAAAGAATTCATAACTTATTCAAAACGATAGTAGACCGTGGAGACGGTTACCTGCAAATTGAAATCAAGGACCGCAAATTGGGTATTAAAAATTCCAACTCTAATATGGTTTTTGGCGCCTCTATTTGTTTTTTTTTGTATTAGAGACCTTAAAGTTTGTAAAAAATGGGAACAGGTATAGGTACAACTTCTTCTTTAAAAGACATTAATGAAATCATCACAAGTGAAAAGAATTTTTGCTCCACTTCTGGCAGATCAATTTGATACCACTAGTTTTAAGAAATTAACTTTTTGGAAGTTAAAGCTGTTACAACTAATTGACTTTACATTCAAAAATAGCGGAGGGTTGATGAACTGTTTGATCCCATTTTATATCTAAAATGTTGGATAAAAGTGATTTCAAAAATAGTTAAGGAATTTATGGCTCCACGTCATGAGTTCAGTGAAACCCTTATCATTTATCAATTTTTCTCAAATTTTCTCTTGCAACAAACACTCAACGGTTTTTTTGGTAAAAACGAATTAAATGAATAATAATTAGAAGTCAAAATCAAATTAGGCAGTTGTATAATCAAACACCAAAAAAGGTTAAACCAGTAAATCTGCTTGAGAAATTTGTAAACATATCAGGACAAGTCCTCAATTACAACTTACGCAAAAACAACAAATTCGAATTTTTTGATTTCTTGTCTACTGGCGTGCTCTGTTAACGATAGAGCAAATGGGTTACAAAATTGAGAAAGAAAGCTTAAGAAATTATTTGAGACCTGTTATTTCAAAGTGATCAAAATTGTTGTTAATACCAATGTTCAGCTAAGAACCCTATTGACGCACACACACCACTAGTTACCGCGAAAAACAATTAACAGCTGAGTGCTGAAGAGCGGGCCACAATTAGACAACTTGATTTTATTTTTCAAAACAGGTGGCATCCCATTTATTCCAAAACATGACTTATAATGTTTATAGCTTTAAATGGAACAAAAAAACAAAACAATATGACTTAAACGAAGATTTAGGATAAACTCAACATTAGCTAAAAAGTTACGTTAGTTGAGGTGTGGGACGTGTTAAAAATTTGTCAAAATGTCTAAAAATTGACCGAAAAAGTATTTTATTTCTGCACTATATGGAGACCCTGACAAAACGATAAGATACTTCTTTTTTTTCAGAGGTACCCTCCATAAAACCACTAGTTGTTGTAAATTCTTCAATTGTTTCCAAAATTTTAGCTAAATTTGATCAACAATTAGGCTAAATTGGCTGAAACTGTTGGTAAAAAATGGTAAACTTTTTTCCAAAAAGCAGAATTACTAAAGCTTTTCTCTGTACTGACATTCTAGACGTAGAGATTCTCAAATTGATACCACATATGTTACCCTGGGATGCCCTAAAAAACAAAATTTTCTGAACAAAAAATTTGTTGCTAGCAGAAATTTTTCTCGTTTTTTTTCGGGAAAGTGGAAACAATAAAAAACTTGTACAGTGTATTGTTTCCGCGAAGAATCAAAATATGTTTGCTCTTGGAATTGATTTCTTAAAGTTAATTGTTTTTATCCCAATCAGAGGGGACGTGTATTTAAGAGTTTTTCTAATCGATTCACGCAATAAAAATTGAGTTCAATAGCTATTTCAAAGGAAAAGATACAGGCATAGCAAATGAAGGAAATTTTTCAAAGCAAAGTGGCAACTATGCATCTAATAAGAAAGTGACTCTTGCTCTCGATCTTTCTTTTTCATGGAGAAATTAAGTAAAATTTGATTGATCGTTCACTCTTCTAACAAATTTTATAATCAGAGACCAGCAAGCTCCTCTTACCATTACAGCTGTTATGCGCATTGCCCTCCTCCTCACATCAACAATGTCATCCACACTTGCGTTGTTTTTGATCACACCTTCCCCGTTCACGCCCCCTTCATTCAGCCTAGAATATTCTGGCTCGAGAATCAAGCGTCCACTGGACTCGCTCCAGTTGCCAACCCGACTGTGGACCTCGAGGAATCCAACGTCCAGGAGCTGCACTTGGAAGTTGCGTCGGGTCCCATTCAAGCCAAATTCAATGTTACCAGTAACACCAGATATCTTGACCTGAAATGAGCAGCTAAAATCATCACTAACATCTGGCTATTTTTTGGACTTTGGGAGCACTTACTTGGAGTTCATGTCCCAATTTGGGTGACGAGTAGTTGTTAGAATTTGGCACCTGTACAAAACTTTGTAGATGCTATTATTTCTAATTTTTCAAAGATAAACCGGGAGTCAATCATTACGTTGCAAAACATATTTGTAAATATAGTTGAATTTGTCATTCTGTTGTCCACAGTTCCTCTTAACAACATGCTGAGTGGACATAAATCAAAGAAAGCCTAGTTTGTAAACAAATGAATAAAAACACGAGCAGTAATTGCGGATTATAAAGACACAATGCAAACCAGCGTTGTCGATAAGACGGCTCTTGAGAAAATCTGGTTTTGGAATTGTTTCCTATAATTTAACCTATTTTAATATTTAACGCAATACACTATTTTTGTGAATTAAATAGGTTGTTTTACTAAAATTTTTTAAAAGTTAAAAGTCTTCCATCTGTGTGCTGGTTGCTACAAAAATATTTATTTAAAACTGTACGTTTATTGTAAGAAATCATAAATCGTTTTTTTAAACAACCTTTCCTTCCACTACTGCAGCTATCTGCGCAATTTAGTATATTTTGCTGTAAAGCAGTGAAATTTTCTTTCAACGCATTCACCTCAAATCTTACGTAGTTTCGTTAAAAGTTAGAGTCGATAGAAAATTGTGCTAACTTAGCGGTGAAACCGTACGGTTTGTGGTTTTTAGCGGTGATTTTTTTCACCGCTCTCAACTCAATCGCCGCTTTTCTTACATCTTTTTTGCAATACTTTCTGTGGTGGAGATCTTTGGTAAACTCAGCGGTGAGTTTTTGTAAGATTTGCAATTCTTAGCAGTGAACTCTTTTTTTTTCACTACCACATTCAACGCTAAAAGTTGCTATTCTTAAATTTTACCACCGCCTTCACCGCATTTCGTGCATTTTAAACGATTTTTAGTACTTAACAACGAAATTCGCTGATTGATGTTTATGCTCATTGATACAGTTACAGTTGTCCAAAAAGCCTCAAAGTAAACATTTTGCGCTAATTTTACCTTTTGCAACGTATTGATTATTTTTGTTGCCATCAATATTCCATTTGATCGTAGCAGAGAGCTGTGTACACAATTTGTTCATAGGGGGTAAAGTGGGTCAATAGTTCGAAAAAATCCTGGAATGAATCTGAAACTACTATCTCAATAAACAATGAAATTGCACTTTGACCTTGTAAAATTTCTGTCTGATAAGTTCCCTGTAAGGGTCAATTTCTACATCCTTTTCCAGACATTTCTTAGACTGTTGTCCATTGCCCAGAGCCACAGAGGCCGCTCTCAAATTGTACATGTCCTGAGTGTCCATGTGGAAACTGGCCAGAATTGTGCGCATGAGGGAGAAAGCGTCATACGCGAGCGCAGCTTCCAGCTAAAATAAGCACCATACATCAATTGTTACGGGATAATAACAGTCGCGGATCTTAGTAACCGAGCAAATCAGCTCTGAATCATGATGTTTACGTTCCACATTTTTTATTGGGACATTCAAAGTGTGCCACTTTTTACTGTGTCATGGTAAAAATCAGAGCAAAAAATTCGGATGCCTGTAAAACTGTGATCAGTGCTCTTTCGGTTCCTGCATGTCTATGGCCAGGAACTTTGCGAGTTCTGAAAAACTCTGGACATACCTTTTTCCAGAATGAGTCAGCCATGAACAGCACCAAAAAGGCAGTCCTATTAACTCATTTGAAAACAAAAACGCAGACAACATGAAACAGAGAAAGATTATCAATATTGTTCAAACACTGGAATTTATAGCAAACTTCTAGTACTGACTTTCTGGTAGTGAATATAAATACCAATAATTTTTCTCTGATATAATGATGAAACGTGGCAAGACCGTTCACTGTAAAAATCCTATCGCATTTACACGCGCACATTTCTGACATAGAACTGTTCTAAACAACTAACCTCGTTTGTGGTGTCCAAGCTGAAGAGATTCTCCCGTTTCCACCTCTCTGTGAAGCGATTGAACTCATTTGAAGATTGTTCTACTAGTTGGAAACAAGTGATGTTGATTTTGCCACTGATCTCAAACTGTACTTTCCTGCATGGCATCCGCTACACAAATACATGTGAACATAGGGTAAGTTTGTGCTATTGGACTTTTAGAACATTTCAACAATTAATCTGTGAACTTAATTATTGACTCCAAAATGTGCTAAAAAAAATTACTTCAAATTGCATATATATGATCTCGTTTTGCAAGGCGCCCATAAACTATTTGTTTGGAGCTTTCTACGTTCTTAGGAGGATGATAGTTCTAACCAGATCCGCAATGATGTAGTTGTAATCCTGTGTTAACATTTGCCAGTGACGTGCCTGAAACAGCATTTAAACCCTGAGAAGATAAAGACATTGATACATTTCAGGGACTTACCACCCAGTATACTTCAGTCCTGAATCGGATTGCAAATATCGGACTGTTTCACCCGGTTGCATAATATGATCATGGACCTTTAAAATAAGCAGTTTAGCATGTTCTCTAAGAACGTTGAGAATATACAGTCAAATGTAAACTGCATCAACATAAAATCTTTTCAGGAAAAGAAAGGTTGCGAGAAGGAATTAGCGGAATCCGAGAACGGCAGTTGCATAAGAGGCTTTGAAAGGAGAGATATTCTGGTTCAAATCCAGTACTGACCCATTTTCACAGTCTACCCAATTGCTTTGACCACCTTACGTCCTTCAAACAAGCAGACAAACTTACGATTTCAAAGAATGTTTGGGTATTGTCCCTTGATAGAAACAGGACAATGTTGCGTGCTCCTGACTTCTTCATCTCTGCAACAGAGTTGTTGATTGATGAGGAACTGAAGACGTATTTCATTGATGGTTGCACGTGACATTTCATAGCAAGACCCCAGCCACACTTCTTGCTGGAAATGTCCCACACGGGCAGATCGGAGAATGTCTCGATCACTGAAAGGAGAACCAAAAGTATAGCCTTTTAAAGGGCGCTGACTGTTCAAAAATTTCAACACAAGGGACCTTAGAAAGGAATACGCTCAAATGCACTCAAATGGGCTAAAACTTTGTAATAAATGCGCTGAACTCCGCTGAAATTTCGAAAAGTTCAGCTAATTTCTTCCAAACCAATCTCGCATTTAATGGGTCTATAACAGCGCTCTTTGATGTTTCAGGCATCACTTAATCCACATTTCAGTGCATTCCTGACAAAACATAGACCAAGCAACTGATTGAAGCAAGGACAACCTGCATAATTTAAATTTTCATAAATTCCCAGGGGTCAAAATTTCATATCGAAAAACAGAAATTTCAATGCCTGATTTTTACGCATACGGTTTATCATTAAACCTGAGAGTAAATTGAACGACATTGGTTTAATTTCAGAAATTGAACCAACTCAGACGAACGGTCCCGCAGTGCGCAAAGATATATGTGGAAATCAGTGAAATCTTACATGTTTTCTACAATAATTTATGCGCCAAGTGTTTGGCTCCCAGGATCAACATGTTTGAAACGTGTAGATGTACTTCAAAGGTTATGCGTAAATTGAACTGCTGGGCAATCAGATCTGAAAGACGATGAGTACAATGAAGGACTTTTATCTCACAGCTTCTTACAAGTCAGCTATTATTTAATTTACTGTGACCTGATTATGCTCGACAAAATTTTGATTGGACTAAAAACTATAAATGCCGCAGATCGTCGAAAAGTTTTGTTGGTACACTCTAAAATTTGACCAAATCATAAAGCATTAGTAATTGCGAAAGGAACGGTCCCAAGACAAATATTTTTTCTTCCGACCCCACTTGTGGGGGAAGGAACTATATACTCAAATGGTATTTTGTTCAGTCAATTTTGGCCGATCGATATATTCATCGTAGAGAAATGTGAGTGGTATCATTAAAAAACTCCTCCAGCCTAGAATTTGAAATTTAAAAGATTTTTTGAATTTCGTATTTTTCGAGGAGTTATCGAGGGATGAAGTTTTGTGTGAACACGTCATGTTTGGTATGATTTCGTTCACATTTAGTGTAATTTTTCTTCGAAGTGAGATCTTTTCGTTAAAAATTAATCATTCAAAACTACTTTTCACGCCACAAAAGGAATTAATTTCGTATTCTTATTACACAAAAGGTGATAAAAAAAATATAGTTCTGGTCTCATAGGGAAGATTACTATAAAAAAAATTCGAATTCTATTCGAGAGCTGTTTTTTTTTATAAAACTTTATATTTTTTTAGGTCACCTATAGACTGGTCACTGTTCATATCGATATTTGAATAATGATGAACCAGATTTACAGTAACATGACGCCTAATGAACGAAAACACATTTATAAAGAATCGCACATGTTTTTTATGGCTTCGCCTCTGAGCTTTTGTAATTTTTAAAAAAATTTTGATTTCTTTTTGAGTTTTTACTGATTTTTTGGAGCCCTATAGCATGAAATTGTTGACTAAAAGTGCGATGGAATTTGCAGTGAGCATTATTGAAGCTATTTAGTGCTTTGATTGGACAGCTAAAGACTGTTAAAATTATAAATTTATAATTTTTCGAAAATTTTTTTTAAACATTAACCGATCATAAAACTATTTTTGTAAATTGTAAGTTAATCTCAGTACTTACAAGATCCTCTTCTTTTCTACTTCAGCCAAAACGAATCTGTTTTGCGGTTTCATCTTCTAACTATTGGTTTTATGACTTCGATGCCACAACATTTCAAAAACAAATTTTTGGATATTTTCGTATTTTTGAATCCGTTTGAAATTTTATCAAATTATTCTAATTTGGATAGCTCGCGTTGGTTTAAGGAAGACGTTCAATGGATCGTAGATAAAGTTTTCCGAGAAAAACTTATGAACTAATTGGCTTCGACACTTTCTTCTCGAACTTTACTATTGATTTTTTGGTTTTTTCCTGTATTTGTTGTTGTTTTCATAGCCATAAGACTAACTGTGATATCTTATTGATTACCCATGCATGACAAACATCTTCTATCGAGTCATAAGTGAGCGTATTTGTTTTCATAAATTTTTTGGACATTTGGAAAATTTTTGGATTTGTTTGTGGTTCTTCTCAAACCTCATCACTTTATCCTATTAGTGTTAGTTCCAATTGGCTTAGAAGGAATGTTCAATGGATCACAGATAAAATTTTCAAAGAAAAGCTTATGATTTATATGGCTTCGACACTTTCTTCTCGCAATTTTCTACTGAATTTTTCGTTTTTGGCTGTATTTGTTGTTGTTTTCTTAGGCAATGAATTATTGTAATGTCTTATCGTATCGATGACTTGTGAATGACAAACATTTCTGTCGTTCTATCGAGACATAGCTCTTATGCTTCCATCGAGCGCTTTTATTTCCTTTCGCTGAAAGCAATTAAGTTTAAAGGCGTTGATACTACCGGTTTTCTCAGAAATTTCGTGGTTTTCAGATATTTGTTCATATTAATTGATATTTTGAAGTCATATTGAAAAAAAAATTATGTCGGTAAAAAATTGATGAACGATATAAAAGTAGTTACCGAAAAGTTATTTTTTAATGACTTCGACACTTTTCTCGCTCCATTTTTTTTGAATTAGCGGTTTTTGTCTATTTTTTTAATCATTAGGTAGGCGTAAAATGCTGACCAGTCTCAAAAGCTTGTAATTGAGTATTCAAGGAATGTTGTTACCCGAAGCAGTTATTTTATAGCGAATGGTCGCAATGTTTATGATGATATACATTTTGAATGACTTTTTAAACTTTTCAGTTTTTGTTGTTTTTCTTTTCGTCAACTTGTAGCTTATTCTCATCATTGAGATGTGTAATTGAGTTTTTTGTATTCAAAAAATTTAAATGTCGTGTGATTTCATGTCCTAACTGATGTTTTGTTTGTGGACAATATGAGTTTAAATAAAAGTTTTAGTGGTGTACTTGTGTTTCTTCTTCTCTTCTTTTAGCACATTCGCGTAATAACAGATCCCAATGATTTTTAAATGCGGCCCAATTGCACTTATTTAATCCTTCAATATAATTGTCGTTGCATTAGTATGAATGAAAACATAAGGAAGAATACATAGTATTCAGATAATAGCTAATGATTTTATTGGCTTCACTAAATTGTGTTTTCGCAAAATGTTTAATTTTTTGAGTTTTTCTGCTTCTGTAGTCCGTTCCTATGGCTTAATCTAGCCAACAACAGGTCCTATTGGTTTCAAAATAAATGTTTAGTAAATTTATTGAGAATTATTTTTTAAAATGCTAATGATTTTTAAGACTTCAGAAATTACTTGGTTTTAAAAAGTTTTCAATTTCGCCTTATTAATTCTTTTTGTCGACTTTGTTGCATAGTCTCATTCAGGAAAATTACCATCTGCAGTATAGTATGGACAAAGTAAACTTGTGCAGTTAATGTTTTATATGGTTGCATTTTGGTGTTGTTACTGGGTGCGTTCAAATTTAGATACTTAGTTTTCGCCGTGAAATTTTTGTTTTTGCTTCTTTTGTTGTTTGTTTTTTTTCGTAGTTTTTTTCAATGAAAGATCTCATCTCGTCAGCACTGTAATGAAGCATGGCATTATTTAATTCAATAAGTAGTTAGGTTTTTGAACGTTTTTTTAAACTCAAACATCTATTTTTATTATATCTTCATTTGGTTGACAACTAAGTCAAAAGTGTAGATGAGCTCGGGTCGGAACATCATGTGCGAACGCACATCAACGAGCATCCTTGTTTCATCTATTCGCACATTAAAACAATTACTTGTCGCAATCAGAACCGTCTGCCTGGTTACGCGCCCTCATTTTTCAGAAGTGAAAATCGAGGTTACATAGACATCGAAGCCAGGAAAATAAACGAAGCCAGTACAGATGCTATCCCACAGAATCGAATATTCTAACGCGACTTTTTCAGTTGAACAATCGATCTCTATAGCTCAAAATGTTACTTATTTTCATCAATGAGAGGTCACATCCAATTTTTTGTATTCCAAAAAACATATCTACTGATATTATTTGTCGCCCATGCTTTGTTTGTTGGACAATATGCGTTTTTATAAACGTTTTTGAGTTGTCATTTTTGCGCTTCTTTTTCTGTTCTTTCAGAACAATCGCGTAGTAACAGATCCCAATGGATTACAAATGTGGCCCAAATAAACCTATCTAATCTCTCAGCATATTTCCTGCAGCTGATATAGTAGATATAAGAATGGAATTAAAAAATACATAATATTCAGATAATAGCTAATGATATTAATGGTAGCAATAGTTTGTGTTTTCACAAATTGTTTCTAATTTTTTAATGTTTTTTTAGTTCGTTTATAAGGCTTAAACTACACAAAGACAAGGCCTTCGTGTTTTGTAGTAACTTTTTGTTAATTTATCTTGGATTATTTAGTTAAAAGCTAAAGATTTTTCAAACTTTTGAAGTTTCTTGGTTTATAATGTTGACTAATTTTTGAATTTCACCTCATTGATCGTAAAATAGTCCGCTGTATAGTTAGGACCAATAAAATTTGAGTAGTTAAGGTTTTATCTTACTGCATTTTGCATTTTGAGGTTGTTACTATGTGCTTTTAAATTTAGATATTCAGTTTTTGCCGTGAATTTTTTGTTTTTGCTAATTTTTTTGGTTGTTTTTTTGTCTCGTAGTCTCTTTAAGGTCAGATCTCATTGGCGCTGTAATAAAGCATGGCATTATGTAATTCAATTAGTAGATAGGTTGTGTAACGATTGTTTTAAACTCAAACATCTATTTTTGTTATTTATTCATTTGGTTGACAACTAAGTCAAAAGTGTAGATGAGCTCGGGTCTGAACATCATGTGCGAACGCACATTAACGAGCATCCTTGTTTCATCTATTCGCACATTAAAACAATTACTTGTCGCAATCAGAACCGTCTGCCTGGTTACGCGCCCTCCTTATTCAGAAGTGAAAATCGAGGTTACATAGATATCGAAGCCAGGAAAATAAACGAAGCCAGTACAGATGCTATCCCACAGAATCGAATATATTCTAACGCGACTTTTTCAGTTGAACAATCGATCTCTATAGCGGAGACTATCAAGATGATTCTAAACAACTTTTGTTAATTTCTTTTTTATTATTATTTTTATTATTTTAAAATAAAAAAAGTAAAAATATTCGGTAAGCATTTCAGGTATCAGTGCAAAGATGCGCTCAGCTTATGGAAATTAAAAAAGAAATGCTGTCAAAATGGGGCGCATTTCTTCCCAGGGGCCATTTCAGCATTGTTAAGATTGTGTTGTTAGGATTTTGAGATGATTTTGCAGCTGCATTTTAGATCATGCAGCGGATTTCTTGCAAAAATTGCGCTGATACGACACTGAGATCATGACTAGGGTCAAATATAGATTTTGTTTTGAGAGAAACTGTTCTTGTAGCATATTTATCTTTTGTATCTGTTTTACTTGGATGAAATACGCAGTTCAAAGTTGTTGCAGGAAATTATTTAATGAATGCGCTAACAACAGCTGAAAAAAACATTTTCAGCGAGAGAATCGGACGTACACACCAAAAAAAGTTCAGGTAAATTTACCTGAAAAAACACCTGAACTTACCTGAACAGTTCAGGTAGATTTGTCTCACCTGAACCATACCTGAACACACCTGAAAAATACCTGAAATTTACCTGAAAAATTCAGGTATCACTGCCTGAACTTTTACCTGAACTTACCTGAAAATTACCTGAAAAAAACACCTGAACTGTTCAGGAAATTTTAACAGTTCAGGTAAATTTACCTGAAATTTACCTGAAATTTCAGGCAAAAACTACCGAAATTAACAGGCAAACTTTAGTTCGACGGACAGGGTTTTGATGCAGTGCTTATGTTGGAAAATGGAAATAGTTCGAATTAAGAAGAATAACAATCTGATTCTGGAAGACTTTAAAGAATGGAAGCTAAATGAGGACCGTACGTCGTTACCGTTTCTATATACGTATAATCCAGTTTTCCAGAGAGCTACTTTATGCAGGAATAGTAGTTTTTGACTTATTATATAGGGAAGAGTGATTGTATTCAAATTGATCCACTTTGAAACCACTGCGTTTCCTGTTGTTATGATTTAAAGAAATTAAAGTCGCTTAAAACCGTTTTTCTGAAACTTCAGGATTGATATAAAATTCAGACAACCCAAATGGCTCCCATATTACTTGTTCGATCTAGAAACATCAGTAGAGCTGAAGAGCGGGAAAAATTGACGCTAAACTTTACAGTAACTTTGCAAAATTTAAAATTGAAACACTTTGAAAAATGCTGGACGCTGCCTAATAAATGTGTTGATGTTTCTCCTAAAGTTTGTATTTGTGTTGTGTTTTAGTTTCTGCTAAACTTTTGTTGTTTCACTGCCGAATGCAATGAAAGTTATTTTCAGGTAACCACACCTGAACTTGTTCAGGTGAAAATTTACCTGAAATTCAGTTCAGGTGTATTTCAGGTGCTTTTACACCTGAACTTCACCTGAACTTCTAGTTACCTGAACTTGGTTCAGGTAAATTTACCTGAACTTTTTTAAGTGTGTAATTATCCACTTATTGTACAGATATATCTAAATATTTTTAAATAGTTTTAGTAATTGACAACACATCAAGCAAACAAATGTGAAAGTTTTTTCCAATAAAAAGTTATATATTGGTCTGCTTTACCAAAATCATTAAATGTTTTTGAACAATTTTATCTTTATCTTTGTCATATATCGCTTTTTGTGGGGTTTAGGTTCCTGTCTGACTTCGACAAATTTTGAGGTGAGGGCCGTTTTCCGTTGAACATCAAATAACGGAAAATTTTTTAATCAATGTTGATGTTCACTTTTTGTTTGAAACAAAAAAAATTTAATTTTAATTACTATCAATGTTACTGCTTATAAATTGACACTTACTATTGAAAAAAAGTCACTCTTTTTTGAATCTCGAACATATCTCAAGTTTTTGTATGAATAAAAACAGTAAGATAAATGTTCTATTACCATTTCGTCCTTGTGCCTGTGGTTGTGTATCTTTTTAATTTGTACAATCACTTTTCATTGCACGACAAAAAAGAAAATCTGTAAAATGATTTTGTTCATAGGGTTCTAAACCTATACCTAAAGGAAGTTTTACTTTCTTCCCAAAATTCTGATAGCCTATTTTTCAAACAGAAAAAGAAGGAGAGCTTTGGAACAAATTGCAATCCTAAAGTATCTTCAACCGCAAAATTTCTACAAAAACCGTTGAATTTACAACCCTCAAATTTGAGCAATCTGCAACTTGTTTTTGACTTTGAATGATTTTCTAAGGCTTTCATTTTTTCTGGGGAAAAAAACAACGGACAAAAGAAGAATGTGGTCACTTTTTTGTACATGTGTTCATTTCTGCAATTAATCCAAAAAAGGCGTACTTTATGGAATATGATAGCTGCTTTAAAACCAAATTAAAAGAAAGAGGGACACTTCGGTAAAATCAAGTTATTGCTAATCGAGAAAGAAACTGTCAGTTGTCAAGATTTCTTTTTCTCACGAATTTTTTTGTCTAACGAAACAAAAATTATTTAAACTAATTGTCTAGTGCACTTTTAAAGTCACATGGAATGATTGCAATGATTGACAAAGCAAAATACAGTGTTAGAATACTTTTTGGTTATTTTTCCTTTATTTTTATAGAATCATTATATGATATTAAGTTTTTTTTGCATTCATCAGTTTTTTTTCAGAAACTTATTAGAAACATTAAATATTTTAAACCTATTTATTACATTTTGAACACATTTCAACATTTTATAAATCTTTATTAGATTTGTTTTCAATTTTTTGCTCACTTTTTACGGCAATAAGGTCCGGCAGTTTATAACACCGCCCGTCCTCAATATTGAAGAAGGAAAGCAGTCGGCAGCATGCGAAATGTAACAAAACATGATATGATTGAGCTTCCGTTCACTTATTTAAAAAATAATTTTTTCACATTGTTTATTTTCCGAATCAAGTCGTTCTTCATAAGGCATTGTTATTGTTTTATTACTCGTTTTTTCACTGACTGTGTTTGAATTTGTACAAGGCAATGAAGAAGCTCTTTCACCATTTCAGCCTATTTTCTTAATTAAAAACCAAGCTTGACCTTGCAATTTAGCTCACCAACTTAAATTCAACTCGCTCGGAGCCACTGTGGGATGCAAGGTTTAGATCAACAAAAAGACCTTCAACAGTAGAATATCTGAGAAAGGTCTTTGAAGATCCTTGGGTTCCATTGTGATGCAAACCTCTTCTTGTGGAGAATCTTTTTGATTTCATCCAGCCCTATTGCCTACTTTGATGCATTAATCCATAGATGAAGTTTTCGCACCTTTTATATTATTTTCACTGTTTTCCATGTCCGTTTATTTTCTAAATTTAAGTCGCTATGGTCTTCATAATCCGCATTCTTTTGATGACACATTTACAACTCTAATCCTAACACACCCGACCACTTTATCCACACGCACACATAGTAAGAATGAACCCAGAGACTTATAAAAATTACGTGCATCCTAATTCGTTGAAAGTGCACCAGCACAAATAAAGTGCAACAGCAATGGGTTAAGTTAGCTCTTGGGAATTAAATTGGGTTCTAAATCAAACAGGGAGCCTCCCGGGCGGCCAAATGTATGATGATGGTTATGTGGTGAAAGAAGATGAAGTAGGCTGACCTTAATATTACTACTACTACTAACTATTACTAACTAATGCTACCTTGACTAACTACTATTATTCAATATTACCTTTTAATCAAAGACTGTAAAAAAAGAGTCTACAAAAATGTTCCTTCTTAAATTAAAAATAAACTCACTCGACTGAAATTTCAGAGCGACGGCTGAATAATCGAAAACGATTTCTATCGTATTATGACACAAACTGCTTAAGTAAGAGAGGCAAGATTAAAAAGACTTTTAGTGACCTCACTCGATTGCACAATGTTGAAACAGATTGAAGTGCATTTCATAAGCCGCCATCATATATTTTGTCATTCAAATGATTTTTGTTTTTCGTCAAAAACGTATTTTTTTAAAATAAAAACGACGTTGTTAGGAGTTTGCGGTAGTTGGTTCTATGTAACAAAATGCGTCCTATAAATGAGGAGGAGGGTTAAGCTATAACCAACCGTCTTTTTGGTCATAGACGACTGAAAACTGCGCCCATTTGAGTAATTTGATCAGCTCGTGCACTGCCGGGGTCAACCAGGGCTGAATTTGAAACATCTTAGAGAACTGAAATGAACCGATAAAACACTGAGTAGATCAAATACACAAATTGATCTCTGAGTAGAAGCCTCAGAAACTTATTGAAACTCAATTTTGTGAAATTATTTGTGCTCCAGTGATAATCTCGGTGTTGTCTTTTTTGTTCGCTGCTTTCATTTCACAACATGCCAATTCATATGTTCTTACCCGGTCAGAGGGTTCTTCCTAAATGGAATTTCAAAACTGACAGTTGGATTTGCTATAATTTTTGAAACCTTCAATTATCTCCATGCCAGCTTTGTTCAAATACATTTAAAGCCGTCCATCCCATTTTTGAGTTTAAACTTTGTCAGATTTTTAATTACTGGAACATAGATTTTCTGTCCACAAGTCGAAAAAGGAGGCTCGGTGATGTGTGTCCGCACATAAAGTTCCAACCCTGCTCAACCACGTTTTTGACTTAATTGTTCACAAAAAAAGAAGGACAAAGAAAACTTTCAAAAATCACTTATTTTTCGAAAAACAATTGTTTAACCATTAAAAAACGCTCTAAGCACTAAGGAGTGGCGTGATAGCCGAGAGGTAAGGTGTGTGATTTACACGCCAAGGATTGAGATTCAGTGCCCTACATCCGTGAAGCTGTCTGTGAAAGGATGAGCTCTTACTTAACCATAGCATCAGGTTAACCATAGCCTGACCTATGTTGGCTGCAATGATGGTGCCACCTGAGAGTTTCAGACGCAAAAAAAGTGGCCATGGTCAGCAAAAAGCGCAATGCTGCTAATAAAAAGAGCAGTCTAAATTGCGGGGAGTAATAAGAAAAAGGGCAGCTGAGAACAGACCGAAGTCGCCTAATGCTGTTCCACTGCGATTACGCAGGAACCAAAATTTTTATTAACTGGCCAATATACAAATGGAACAAGAACGCATTAGAGAGCCTATAACTGCCATTAAGAAGAGTAAAAGGCAAGAAAAACAAAAACAAGTTATATACAAAACAACAAGCAAACTCACTTACGACCAAACTCAATGTCTATCCTTTTTTAAAACAAAACTTAAGAAAAAAGTCGGTTTAGCATCAGATTAAAAGTAAATGACTTGCAATTTAAAACAAAAGATATGTGGACTGTTTTTAGTGAGAATAATTAACAAGGAGGCAGAAAAAATGGCAAAGTCAGAAAACACCTTTAAACTTTTTCAAAACAAAAAAAATTAAAGTCAAGAAAGCAATTATTTATCAACCATTCAATGCCTTCATTTTTACATCCATTCAAAACCATTGAGACCTGTCCTTATCCAGAATGTCATACGACGATAAAATTAAAACAACAAATAAGATTACGTTAAAAATAAGTTGAGAAAGAATATGATTTATTCCGTTAATGAGACTACGCTTAAGGATTGAAAAACTGAGATTGAAATTGACAAATCTCAGAAAACAATTATTTTTTTGTAATCAAATTTTTGAAAACGTAGGTTTTCAACTGTGAAGTTCTAAATAGTCTAAATAATTCATTTTGTTACTGCATAGGATGACAATTGTGTGTGTCATTAGTGAGACTGTGACAAAAGACTACACATTAACACTTAATGAACTCAAAAGTTCGCCACCATTTTTTTGCAAACTGTGTTGAGGTGAAGAAACCATACGATTTTTGCTAAAATTTTATCTTTTTTCATCGACCTCCCTTTAATTCGCCTGTAAATTTAAGCTGTAGTTAATTGAGTTTGCATTTGGATCATTCTGGTCTGTTACTAACGTCAAAAAAAGAAAAAAAGCTAAAGTTATTAAAAGGAACATACACAGTGCTGCATTGCAATGCAAATAATTTTTGAAATACGAAGTTCCGCAACTAGAACAAAGATGATGGTGCTCCTGCTGCTTGTCCAGTAAACAAAAAATGTAAAAAATGTAACCGAAAAACTTACATTAATCAAAACTCATCAAGAATGATTGAAGAACTTTGAATACTTATCAAATGCTTACAAATCTCAAGAATTCAAAAAATTACGAAAACAATTTTTCGGAGCCAAAAAAAAAAACAATTGTCCATTCTCATAAAGCTAAAAACTGATTCATTAGGCCTCAATGGAATGTAATGAGACCTCTTATTATTTGCAACATTAAATGAGAAAAGATTACCAATTTTTGGGGATCAAGAAAAAGTAAATAATTTTATAAAATGACAGACCCAAAGTACAATCCGAATCTTTTTTCGTCCTTTTTCAAAACTCAACGATGAGACCAGAACTTGCCTTGCTATCGCTGTTTGGCTAAAGACCGCAATTGTTCTTAAATGTTTTCAATAGATTTTTGGCGAAGGAAATTCTTAATATATAAAAAAAAATTATGCATTTATTTTGAAATAATCGGTTTCATTTACCGAAAGACCGAAAAACTGTTTTTTCCAGAACATTTTCTTAGGAACTGGAGACACGATTAGCTCGTATCTGATAACCGGAGGACTACGTCAGCAGTGTATGTATCTGTACCACCCGTCAATCTGGAGAAAGTGGCCCAAAAAGCGTATTTGATGCAAGTTTTTATGAAAAAAATGGAGAAAATTGTCAAAAATTTGCTGAAAATTTTGGCAAAAAGTGAGTTAAAGCAGTTCACCAACTATCATTGATTTTTAAATATAAAACCAATGAGAATTTGGTTTACATTTGATCAAAATTTAAGCAAAAATTACGAAAAGAATAAACAAAAACAAAGTTAGGCTAATGTTTTCAAATTTTTAAACCACCGTAACTCCTCGAAAGAAGCAAAATTTAAAAAAATAATTTGAAATTCTACGCTTTACTAGCTTTCTAATGATGCCACTCACAATCCTCGGCGAAAATTGACTGAACAAAAAGAACCAGTTGATTAAATAGTTCCTCCTCCCACTAAAGCGGGTCGGAACAATAAAGCTCCACGAAATCACTATCGGCTACAACCTCATGTTAGCTCTTGCCCTTCCCCCGTAAAAAGCATGTTGGTCTTCATTAGCATGCTTACACAAACTAATCCGTATATTTTGTACAGCTTAATAGGTGGTGGCACTAACCATTAATTATTTCCGTCTGGGTTTACTTCGTATATATCTTAAATTAAGTGGGTGTTTTTTACCGTAGGTGTTTACCCCCAAACTGACCACTGCTATAAGCTTCAAAAACAGCGCCAATTTTTTTGTTGTATATATGGATGCTTGGAATCTCTGGAAGGATTTATGACGCAGCACGAAAATTTGTTCGCGTCGAGAGCAAAAAATTTTTGCAAAGTAAGTTATTTAGCAGAGCTATATTACCTTTTCACTGTCAGACATTGGTGCTCGTTGAAATGTGACGTGTGCGACATTGAATGCATCAGCGTATGACTGTATAATGGCAGGTATTGGATGAATTGAACCTCCGCTATAGACCATCATCACATCTGTCTCCTCTAGTTTCCTACACACTGCAAAAAAAACCACAAAATATGCAAACATTCACCAGAGTGACCTCTCAACAAATAGATGTACCAAAATATAGAACTCGCAACAAATTTGATAAATTTTACAACTGAGAATTATAAAACACTGCAACTTTATACGTTCAATTAACCTAAATTTAACATTGCCTATTTCTATATTATATATTTTACCGCATCTGACCATGAGTCAATGGCCAGTGAGACTTGATATGAATCTATCACAACCGAATGTGAGATCAATCCCCCCAAAAAAAAACATGTTTACTCTTTCTGCTGAACGCGATTTCTGAGCAAATCTACGGTAAGACTCATATCCTATTTTGAAACATTGAAAATTTCTTGAGCAATCAGCCTAATAGAAAACAGTGAAAACATTTTCTCAATTCCGATCGGCCATCAATTAAATTTCTTTATTTTGGTACGTCTGCCATTTTCACTAGCACCACTTATCAGATAATGTTTCTAGACCACCCGGGTGGAAGCCCAGACAAAATAGACTGCTGGTCAACAAACCCACTCAAGTCAACAAACCCACCTGTTATTTTGAAATGTTTTTCAACCTGTTTTACGAGCTTGAAATTACCAGCTTTTGGCGACCGTCAAATGGCAGAGTAGATTGATCCGAAGAGGTTTAAGTAGACATGGGTGTGGTCTGAGGTGTATTTGAACGCACAATGAGCGCAGAGAAAACTTCTAGTGCAAGATAATATGAATCTAAGACAACTTCCATTTCTGGGAAGTGTGGGCCGAAGCGCTTTCCAGCGCAAGTTAAACGTTAAACGGGGATACTAATCCCCGCCGCTCAACGAGGATCAAAATTGCCTTCAAAATATCTAGCAATCAACATATGAGATTTTTATTGGTGTTATCGTCCACCTTTTTTTAATCAACAAAGGTATTTTCGGTCTGGGAAATGGGCCAAGATAACTGTACGGACGGACATCTTAACTACAGGTTCCAAAAATGACATTTGGAAAAGCTTTCCAACATTGTTAAGTTTAAAGTTGAGATTTGTTTTGAATTAGACCTACTGCAAACTAAAATAACCGCTGATGATGCTACAATTGTTTAATTACATTTAACTGAGCACACCATCACTTTTCAAACCGTAGATTTCCTTTTCATTAGAAAATCCAAGAATTTTGAAAACATTTTCTCGTAGATATAACTAATCCTTGCAAAAAAAAATTGAGGGCTGCAAGCATTTAAAGAAGACTTACACGTCACAGTGACGTTTACCATGTCCCTGGGATCTATGTGGAGTTTCTCCAGAGCTACACGAGATCCATAGACGGGTTTATTTGCACTGGACGCCCCAATACCTCGGAGAGACTGGTTGTACTCTTTGAAGGCGAAATCAATCACTTGCTCCTCGATTGAGTTGCGCTTGGAGAATAGAGCCACTGCAACATAAATAACTTTGATGAAAACAAACTTCAACTGTGAAATCGGTTTTGAACTGAACATATGATTGACTTTGAACTGATATCGGATTCAGATGTTAATTTGACCACAATTGTAGTAACCCTTGCTTGAAAAGAAAATGAATTGAGGCATGAGTAAATCTTCATTGCGCTGCAAAAGGTACATTTTGTTCCAGTAAAATTACTCAAGTTTAATACTGTTTTCACCGAGAGTTGTTGAGACCGTGTAGAAATTAATGAAAAAATAATTTTTAAATAACTGCATAAGGCCCTCACACTACAAATTGCGGATCCAGAGCAGAAATTGCCAACTAGCATCTATCTATAAGATGGCTCATGAAAACATCTTTTTTGAAGTTCCATCTCAAGCAATTAATAAACGAAATTAAGAAACCGGGTCAAGGGTATTTTCTAAAAAATTATTTAAGAATTTCGCTGACAAATGTTGAAATCAGAAATATTTTCATCTGACAATTCTCTCATTTTTATCTGCTTAATGAGTTGAATGCTCAAAGTTTTTTATATCAATTCAGTCTTATTCGACATATTGAACGGACAAGTATGAAAGGTTTATCCGCCTGAGAATATATTTTTTCGTCGTCCGTCGTCAAATTTCATAATTTCAACGCTTTATTTTCTATGTTGACACTCTCGGCAATTTCGTTGAACACTGTCAGCTCACCTTTTGTTCTCAACAACCACTACAAAAAAATCAGTGTCGAACTCTGTTTGCTAGATGACAATCTCTTACTTATTCCATTGAGCCATCTGTCCCCGGTTACAGGATAAAAGATATGTTTTTTTGGTTATTTGTAATGATTTTCAGAGATAAACATCACAGAGTAATGTTGCAACTGTGATCGCAGAATTAAAATAATAAAGAGTGGCTACACTTCATGTTTGGTTTAGACAACACTTGCTCTGCTATGTCCCGAAATGGGGTTTTAAGGAGACTTGAGGCTCACGGGACTCAACTCCTCATGACGCTATGTCCCTAGATGGACTACGCACGTATGTTGTGCTCTTTTTGGCCTGGGATTCGTTCCTCTAGAGCTCTGATGACTAAATACTTACGCCTCTGCTCCAGTCAGCGGGGAGGTGCACCAAAGGAAGGCGCTGAAATACTGCTGTTTTTTTTTGTAAGAATAATTCGGAAATTACGTAAGAATTGCGCTGCCTCTTTTGAATTGATGATAATTGAAAGCTTTAAACTAACGTTTGAGGTCTGAATTGTTATGAGAATTCTGTTGAAAGCAAATGCTGTGCTCTTTCTTACACATTAAGCACTTAGAACGAAACTGCCAGACTCAGCATATATTCCCCTTCATCGGATTTTTGACTTATTTTTATTGCTTACACCCGCTTTGACACAGTATGATATCTCTTTTTACCTCCTTTAGGCTATTTGATGCTCTTGGCCACGAAGTAAATTGTTAATTAAATTAAAGTGATGAAGTATTTCTCATAACTGAACCAGAAAACTTCGTCTTTTTTTTACAGCACTCTCATTATGGCCGGGTTTAATTTTTCTCGCTCCCATGAACACTAGGCGCTTGTACTTTACGCATATGAAACATAAGAGTAATACTCTTTGTAGTTTCCGTATCTGATAATTCTTGCTCAAAATTGTCCAATGACGACTCAAAGGAAAAGAAAATGAAAGTTGAAAGTCGCTCAACCCTTTATAAAAATTTTAAAACGGATTTCACATATAAATGTAGATTTGAAAAGTTGTTTCCAAAATGTCCAAGTGTCATTTGATTTAGTAGCTAGTCCAATTGGCCAAAGCGCAGAAAACCAATATGGCCGGTGTTTTGTCTCCAGATGTTAACGGATAACAGATGTTTCTCGGAGATATTAGGATGTCTCTCGCTAAGGTCATCATCAAACTATAGATTAAAATTTAGGGTTATTGGTCTCTGCTTATTCAACTTGTCACTTATAACTATTCGTCTTTTTCATGGTAACGTGTTCTCCTGATGACTTAACAGGTGTTTAAATTTTGCCTAGTAAGTTTGTTTGAACAATCACTATCTTTCTTAAGTTTTTCGATTCTGCCTTCTGTTGTCTCTTAGTGCCCAGGTCGAGGTGGCCAGACCGAAGTGACCCCTGATCAGACGAGTTTCGAGCGCACACATATTCCTGGTGCGCTCGAATTACATGGTCTTGAAAATACTTCGAGCAAATTTTAGTCTCAGCAGTGGTCCAGAAATCGTCTGATCAGAGGTCACTTCGGTCTGGGACGGTCTGATCAAAGGCAATTTTGAACTCATGCTAGTGTAAACAGGGGATGCTTTCAAGCGCACTTTAGACTGACCAGAGGAGGCTTTCGAGTGCACACTAGTACGATAAGAAGA
Organism: Convolutriloba macropyga; assembly: GCF_964194025.1. Lineage (NCBI taxonomy): Eukaryota > Metazoa > Xenacoelomorpha > Acoela > Convolutidae > Convolutriloba > Convolutriloba macropyga. Next base: position 45,610,977 of record NC_134472.1, read on the forward strand.
AGTTTCTAACTCGCCATAGTCTGGTCTGAGGCGCAGCATCAAGCGTACTTTAGTCTGATTTTAGGCAAATTTTCAAGCGCACTTTCGGCTGATCAAAACGACTTTGAATGTACGACATTCTGATCAGACGACGCTTCGAAGGCGCCATAGTACTAGCGTTTCTCAGGCTAGAAAAAAAAATTAGGCAAATAGTGCCGGAAAAAAAATCAAGTTGAATGAATTTTGTAGAAAAATTACATCAAATTCCCTAAAAAAATTTTCGAGTATTGCAAGCATTCACTTAATCCAGCATTATTTTTTCACATTGTTTTTGTCGAGCGATATGTGAAATTTTGAAAATTTTTCATCTCTTACTCATTTGGTAGACAATTAAATAAAAACGCGGATGAGCGGGGTCGGAACATTATGTGGCCGCGCATATTACCGAGCATCCTTGTCTATATCAGAATCCACTAACACAGAATTTAGCATTCCATGCAGTGCGTTCATCTTCAGTATGGAAAAACTTGCTTCTTTTACTTTAACCTGGGTGATATGTGGACTCGTTTATTGCTAAGAATCTTTTTTTCATTGATATATCTTATTGTTTTATGTATTGTCATGTATGTTTGTGCAATACTTTCGTTTTTGAAGATCTGCAGAGATCATCCATGCATATGGTCTGGGACAATATTTCGAGCGCACTTTAGTCTGGACAATGTTCTGGAACTCGTCTGGACAATGATCTGGAACTTGTCTGATCACGGGTCACTTCGGTCTGGAACTCGTCTGATCAGAGGCGGCCTCGAGCGCACATCGAGCGCACAACGATCTTCGAGCGCACACTCGTCTGATCAGAGATCCCTTCGGTCTGGGACTGTCTGATCAGAGGTCCCACTTGTCTGGGACGGTCTGATCAGAGGCGATTTCGAGAGCGACCTCAACCTGGGTGTTATTATCAAGTTCTTCGACTATTGCTCACTGAGAATTATTTCAAGTAGTTGCCATATTCTAATCTTCTACATCACTTCTAAGCCTTCGCTAGAACATACCTTAGGCTCCTTTTTAGGTATCTTTCATAGGAATACGGGCATCTTTTCCGTTTGTGCCCCCCCCCCCCAGCTGAGTGGGTGCATATTATTTGAACCCCCCCCCCCCGACGTACGTGAAATATTTTTACATAAAAATTTTACATGTAATAACACGTACTCTGTGATTGGGGGTGAATAACGTAAGGGGGGGGGTAGGAGGAAAAGATCCGAACATGGAATGAAGTCATGCTCAAATATTCGTTATTGTTTGGGGGGTTAATGGTGAGTCAGCATCTCTTCTAATTTTCCAAACTACCGTGCTGAATGTCTTATTTTACATAGAATAATTATTCTTTATCATGCACTGATTAATTTTGAGTTTTCACATCTTCTGTTCTCTAGTTAGTTGCTTAATGTTGAATCAACTCCTCAATTTTCGATGCTGATGACCTCTAATAATCTGACTGCAACATTGGTACGTGTAAAACACAGTTATCTGATGCAAGACACGATTGTTACTGAAACTTGATTTCTCCCCTAATCTGAGGACTACCAAGCTGGTTGTAACCATATTTGGTTGAATTCATTATTATTATTATTATTATTATTATTATTATTATTATTATTATTATTATTATTATTAATATTATTATTATTATTATTATTATTATTATTATTATTATTATTATTATTATCATCATTATTATTATTATTATTATTATTATTATTAATATTGTTATTATTATTATTATTATTATTATTATTATTATTATTATCATTATTATTATTATTATTATTATTATTATTATTATTATTATTATTATTGTTTATTGTGACTTCCCGGGTTGACTTTATAATTCAAATATTTATAAAATTACAACTTCAAATTATGGCGTCTATGAAAGGTTGTAGTCATAGAACTTTCATAAAAGGGAGTTCTATGGAATTAAATTTTTTAAAAATTTTTTATTACATCATGAAAAGGAGGGAAAAAGTATGTTTCAAAAAACTAACTAGAAAAAAAAATTGAGTCTTAAGCGAACAGAGAATTATGAAAAAGTTGTAGTCATAGAACTTCATAGAAAAAAAATTGTAGAAAAGTAAAAAACATTTTTTCAAGTCAAAAAACTCCTTGCATGCCCTGAATTATCCAATGAAAAGCCATAGCATCAAGTGAGATTACAACTAGCAACCAACAAAGAAAAAGTTGTAGTCATAGAACTTCATAGAACAGTTTTGGTTCAATTTTTTCCGTAAAAGAACTAATTTTTTCCATAAGAAGAAATGTTATCTTGCCATTCAAATTTTTGGTGCAAAACAGACTAGCGTATAGCACAAAAAGGTATGGGACAATGAAAATTCGATAGAACATGGTTTCTGTGTTCTTCCAAAAAAATTTTGGGGTAAATCGAACACCCAAAACTTTGTTTAATGTAGCTATTTTTTTTGAAAAGACCAATTGCTATTGCCAACGAGTTGTTTCGAGGATACAAACTTTTTTGAAGCTCAGTTTGTGTTTTTCAGCTGCTATCAAGCAAAGTTTTACCTCATCGAGAATTGAACCCCCATCTCAATGTTTTGGCCTTCAAAATTTATCCATATAAGATTATTTATTTTTTGTCACTATCAAAAACGTTTTAATTGTGATCCTCCACTCAGGTTCATCTCCAGGAGTGTACAATTAGCTCATAGTACAAAAAAATTATGGGAAAATGAAAACTCGATATAATATAGAATAAGTTACCTCCCAAAAAAAAATTTGGGTTAAATCGGACACCCGAAATTTTGGTTAATGTAGCTAATTCCTTTTTGAAATGACCAATTGATATTGCCAATGAGTTGTTTCAAGGAACTTAACTTCTTTGATGCACATTTTTGTTTTTCAGCTGTTATCAAGCAAAGTTGTACCTCATCGAGAATTGAGTTAGGCTACTCCTCAGTCTAGGCTATTCAAAGTGATATAACAAGCGTTTGTTAGGCTAACGTTGGCCATGAATCAAGAAAATTTTGCCTAAGTGATATATAAAGTCAGGTTTTGCGATTTCGTCAAATGTTTCTCAAAAAGTCAATCGTATTTAAAAAATGTAATAAGACCTTCTGTGTCAACTAGTTGTTCAATGTTTCCCATACTGTTTTGGCAGTGCCTTCTATCCATAAGCATAGTAAGGCACCAGGTTTTTTTTGGTTTGGCGTCTTGGTTTAACTTTTGGGGGGTAAAATGTTTTTTTTAAAAAGTCGATTTTTTGTTAAATGTCCATCCCTTTGTGCCCTTACAGGCACCTTCTCCTATGTGCTGTATTTTAATTGTGCGTTGTTTCTTTCTTCTATGATGTGCTATAATGTTCCTGGCTTATCCGGGATTTTAGATATTTGCTATATATCATGTCTTGGAAAAAAAAGAGCCTCCATTTTTGCTTGTTCTCCAAGAAAAACAGTCAAAACTGTTTTCCCTTGTAGTTTAAGAAGCTCATGAGGACTCACGAAAAAACCAAGACTCTTTAAATGCCTCCTTTCTGTTGTTATGGAGAAGTAGTATCCATAGAACTTCCATATTATGGAGAAGTTGTAGTCATGAAACTTCCATTTATGGAAAATTTTTAGTCATAGAAATTTCATTTATGGGAAAGTTATAGTTTTACCAATCTTTTAAAACTTTTTTGATTTATGAAGTCAATGGTCCATAATACGAAAGTTCTATGGTTAAAACTTTTTGTCAACCCGGGTTAGCCAAGGTCTCACTGTTAGTACCGAAAATTAGTTTCTACGGATTCAAAGGCGTTTTGATAATATTATTTGTTCTTCCTGCACTATTCAGTGAGCCAAGAATTGAGTCTCTTCTTTAGATTAGGTAGGTCTAGCTAGGTCTCAAATCAAAAGATTATTCAGCCAGCTCTGGCGCATTTACTTTTCACGGTTGTGTTTAACGAGGCATATGGTTTAGTACTCAAAGTTATTCTTACAACCTTTTGCCCGTTGAGTTTTACGTGGCAATGTTAAATCATGTTTGCTGTATTCAATTCTCGCTTCAAAATAAAACCCCGACCTGGGTGGAGGTTTTGTCGAAGAATAATGTAAGAATTGCGGTGCATAGTGGTGAAAAAAATTGGCCTGGTCATTGAAATTAATGAATGTGACAAGTAAAAGAGATTCAACGTCTTAACCTCAATTTTTACAATTTCATTAGAAAAATGAGTCGCTAGAAAGATGTGCTAACTTAGCGGTGAATTTTTGTAAGATTTGCAATTCTTAGCGCTGAATTTTTTTTCATCGAATTCACAGCATTCACCGCTATTCTTACATGTTTTTTTTGCAATATTTTCTGCAGAGACGGTATTTGGTAAAATCAGCGGTGAATTTTCGTAAGCTTTGGGATTCTTAGCGGTGAATTTTTTTCACCGCATTTACCGCTATTCTTTCATTTTTTGCAATGTTTTCTGCTACTCTTTTTGGTAAAATTAAGGGTGATTTTTTGTAAGCATTTTTACCGCATCCATTGCAATTCTCGACCCGGGGAGGTCGCTATTTCCCAAAACAAATGTCATACCGTACAGTGGTTATCTGTACCGTATTTATTATCTAGAATAGTAAAGTGCTAAATGAACAGATTAGCACATGACTATTCTAGATAATAAATACGGTATTTTTAACTTTGAAGCTTTATGCCGCTGCCTGAATTGCAAATTATTCATAATTGCTGTCTGAGCGAATACATTCTCTTCATTTGTTCCGCGGTTTCGGTTAACAGTTTATTCTTAGAAACTGACTATAGATCAAATGATCGCAAGGGTTTTTGAATTAGAATTTCTTTACTGCTATGACGAAAAAGGGCCCAATATTTAAAAGTTCATGGGTTGAATTTCGACCAAAAACGAGATGCGATTGAAACCAATGGATTCCTAAATACCCTCTTCGTTGGTGGTACTAAAGCGTCAAAGGTGGGTATGTATGCATCAATGAGAGTTTTGCTCTTCGAAAATTCTCTGCAAAGCCTTCCTTGACAACATTCATAGCACACATCCGGAAAGCCGGGGAATATTGGGTCTTTCGCAGTATGCATTGTGGCATCACATGCACCGCTAGACACTTGTTCATCCACTAGAATGTCCTCCTCGCACTGCGATTGTTAAGAAATTTAAGCTTGTGTATCCCGCCTCGCGTTTTAACCCTCTTACTAAGACTGTTGTTCCAAAAATTGAGACTCAATTTGCTTTTGGTGGACCGTTCGTTAAAACTTTTATAAGAACTGCGAATATGTAAGAAGCATATTATTCGGATTTCACCGTTTGAAGTTCCTTTTTTGAGAAAGTCTAATACTCGGCTGAGCAATATCAGCACTGAACCGAGGTTTTCCCAACTGACTCAAAAAATCATTATAAATTGCGATTAAGATGAAGACCAACTCCCTGTGCTTAATCTGATCCCTGCATTTGCCTGGTAGGAGAACGAAAGAAGTGACCCAGAAGTTGATGAGTGCATGACGGAGGCGACCCAAGTTGCTCAACAACGTGAGCTGAAAGAACAGATACGAAATCCAGATTCATGCGGACAGCCGGACTTGCAGACCCATTCCAATGACCGAACGAGCAATAAAAATAAATTTGGCTTGCATGTTCAACTCTAACAAACGTTATAAAAAATCTCGAAGGATAATATAGTGTGCTTGCCCCCATATCGAAAATCGTGAAGCAGTCGCTCACCACTCTAGTAATTCGCAAACCTAGGAAACCAAATGTCCAAGCTTGTAGATCTGATGTGGCTAAATTCGATACAATAGAGGAGAGGAATACCCCGGTAGCCGCGTATGCAATCAGATGATGACCAAGTATAACGGAAAAGAGTTTAGACGGGAAGATCTAGCAAAATCAGAAAAAACTACACAATAAATGGGCGGGAGTGCAAAGATGAAAAATGAAAAGGTCCAGCTGGCAGTGTGATTTGATCAAGGAAATAAAATATTTCGCGCGCAATGAATGAGCGATTCCCCAAACGGCGTGCTAATTACTCACCGTCAGTCGAATAACCAGTAACAAAGCCGCCAGCTCTCGTAGCTACAAAGGAAGCTCATGCTGAATTAAACCAGGAAGCGGGCCTACCGTTGTCCCTAATGGACAACAATAACGTCGTGCGGCATTCAACACATCGCCGATGAGTGGCAAGAGTAAAAAGTCAAACTTATCACCCAACTGCTATCAATTTCCCAAAAATATAATTCGGTTGATTTGACAGAATCAACACTTGCATTACATCCATTCCTGCATATGTAATCTGCACCAAGAAGTATCGAGTCACTTAAAAGTATTTAGCCGCTGTCTTAATTGTAATTTTTTCATTGCTGTCTGAGCAATTTCGTTCTCACGGAATCGGTTCACAGGTTAATCTTAGAAACAACATTTTTTTCTTGTAAGCAAAAAAATGCAAGGAGAACCACAAATTTTGAGAGTCTTCGCAAATTTGACGAGATTACTTTATCGAATCGATAAATAAAAAAAGTTCTCTCTGAAAACAGTATATGCTTATGAAGCCCTATCAGAACAAAAATGGGGCCTGTCATTTGCTCAATCTGTATATAAATTTTTATTTGTGAGCCATTATTATATAAACAAAAAAGTGCAAAAAAAACATTAAAAAAGATAGTGCACCAAGAAAATCCTTTAGAATTGTAAGTGTCCTCGCTCAGACATAAACTAGACTTCTTATCACTGCGCTGTAATGAAAACAGTTAATTGTTTCAAACTTAAGCGCAAAGTTCTATTTGTCATCAATTTTTGTGGTGTCAGGACAAAATACCCAATGCCAAAATACCCAATGTGACAAAATACCCAAAATATACCCAATATTTCATTCTAACGTTGGAACTATCAGAACGATCATTTAGCATAATATTTAGTTAGTGTATTTGGCCATGCCTCGCGGGCCATGGCCATGCCTCAGCGGCCCGTGGGACTTGATATGAAACTATCACAACCGAACATGGGATTAAACTAGCAACTTAAATTGCGAGAAAACAAGCTTGTAAATTTGAGTGCTAATTTGTAATCGGATTATTGAACGAAAAAATCAAAGGGAATAAATTGGGTATAATGGCATTGGGTATTTTGGCACATTGGGTTTTTTGGCATTAGGTATTTTGTCATGTAACCAATTTTTGTCACTATAACTCAAATAAATAAGGTATTTTATGATAAATATCGATCTAAATTAGAAAAACCCATAGATTTTAATTTGTGAAAAATTCTCCCAAGAAGAGCAACTAAAACGCTTTCAGAAAATTGGTATTAGACTGATTCAGATTGGTACTTTTTGAAAATTTGTTCAAAATGGGCTAAAGGTGCATATTTGATTACAATTTCAACTTTTTTGGATGATGTTAACAAAATTAACAGAAATTTGACTTCAATAATTTCAACTTCAATAACTCAACTTCAATATTTTCTGGGAGTAAACGCATTTCATTTTTCTAGATCTAATGGCGTACGGGTAAGGAAATTACTGATCATCAGGCTGAACATCAGGCGTGATGTGTTTGCGCTGAGTGAATAACATGTCCTTGGCTTCTGAAAACCAATTTGATCAATTTTTAAATTTTGTGTTCTACGCTTGACAAATTTTCTAATGAATACATCGATCGGCCAAAGTTGGCTGAACAAAAAGAAAGTCTGAATTTAAATGATAAGTGCCATTACCCATTCCTTTTAATTGAAATTTGTTCTTTGTTTTCTGGATTTGGGTTTGAACACCGGCTATTCACCGATTCTTACATTTTTCATGTAGCTTTGATAGTCAGTGGGCTCAAATATACTCTACGATAATTTGCTTTAGGAAATATTTGTGCTTGGATCAAATTGTTTGCTCTTATAAATGAATTTTCTGCTGTAGCTAGGGTTTTTACATTGTTATAGATGAGCAACAGTGTTGGTCGGGTAATCTAAGCGGAGTTTCGGTCGGTTGTTCTCAACCAGTCAGCTAATCTCATTTCTAATAAGAAGTTGCTAGCGATAGGTGACTTCCTCTCAAATGACTGAAATGAGACCAGGTCATTTTTTTTGTCATTTCACTGTTTGGTATCTGATCTCTTGTGATACTGTGATTCAATTTTACCAATGTTAACCTGGACCTTACGCCCAGTCAATATCAGTATTGGGCACGTCTAATTGCAATTCTTATATACTACTGATTCGGAGCTATGATCATGTCACTTATTACACTTGTCAGTCTAAATGCAAGTAATGGCCAAGACTTTGCAAGTCTAAAAATCGTCGAAAATAGCAGAAAGAAACGTCAAAAAGAGCCGAAAAAATGTCAAAAATAGAACCGATGTAATGATAATTAAATTAACGGATGTAGTGATATTTTCCACTTACCAAGTTTTACAGTTGGCATTGAGTCACTCCCACCAACATAGGTCGTTAAGTGCAATATAAACAAAAGTTTGGAAGAAATCATACAAAATACAAACATTTTTGCAGCAATGGCCGAGTGAGCAGAACACTCATGAATACAAAAGAGTAACTTTGACTTTTGGTGTAAGTGGACCCGGTTTTAAATAATCAGAGGACAGATTTGGTTACCAGAATGTAAGAAATAAAGGATTTGTTTTTAATAACTTTTCCCTAAATACCATTCACTGGGAGTAATTCAAGTCCGGAATTTAATTAGCGACGGAATTGTTTTCAAGTGTACCCTCAGAAGAAAGATAAGCGCATCTTTTTACTCCTTTTTACATTCAGGGCTGCGGTTGGTTAAAAACAATTCACTTGAAGCACATGCCAGTTTTTTAACCAACAATCCTCGCCGGCTGCCATTTTGATGGACAGAAAAGGTTACCTACCCTCTCCCAGGGTTTTTGTTGTTGATTCTTTTCTTTAAGAGAATTTTGAGAAGGAGAGCGTTTTGGCATCACATTATAATGCACAACGAGGTCCTGCTAAATAAGCAAGCAATATCTCTAGACAAGCGCTAGGTTTTGAAATTGGACGAGTACTGTATTCGAACCAGCATCTCTTCATCTCTTAGTGTGGTAGACATGCCTTAAATCAAATGGTATTAAGCCTTCCAACAAGGGCATCTCTAATGTGACCTTGTTTTTTTTTCTTGTTCCTCGAGGCTTCAAGTCTCTCTCAACCTTCTAGCACTAAGAAGTTTGGTGTTTATCCCATTGTTCAGAGTAAACTTCATTCGATCCAAAAAATCAGAAAGAGTTGCTGGAAAGATAAAATTCCTTGTTTTTCATTAATGTTAACCACTAAGTATCGAAAAACTGTTTAGTTTTTATGGACGAATTTTTATATAATTGCGAGAAATAAATGCTGAACTCAATAGCAATTATACTTTTATACTTTTGGCGAAGGATGTTTTTTTTTCGTTTGAGCTTCATGATACAATTAATTTTAGAGTTTTCTCACAAAACAGCACAGACATTTTTTTTTTATTATTTTGGCTTGTAGGTCAATTCGCGCCCAAAATGTGTTTTGGACGTTCCCATTGAGTCTTCAAGGGAGGGTTCCCACTGAAACTAATGTCTAATGAAACATGTCCAGTTTCTCTTGCCAAATAGATCAGGACTCGTTTGATTTTATTGTGAAACATGTAAAATTTATTTACACAAGAAACAAATCTTGTAAAAGATGAAGGCGATTTAGCGAAGCATTCAGTTTCTTGCAGTCTCATAATTG
>NC_134472.1:45625658-45820043 GCF_964194025.1 Convolutriloba macropyga
GCAATAATTCACCAATTATATTCTTTCTTTCCTTATCGACAATCTGTTAGTTGCTTTTTGTGTTAGAGCTTCTAATTAGATATTGCAACTTTGTACAAAAATGACGTTTCCAAAAACAAATTTTACAGAAAAAAGTTTGGTGAATGTTTCCGGTTTTCAACAAAATCTGGAAACTTTTTTTCCTTTGTTGTCCACACACAAACACTGACATTTTGAGAAAAAAAAACAAATTGCACCTCGGCATAAATGTAGAGTAACATTTGCGGGAATAGAAAACAATTGCTACAAACTCCCAAAAAATGTATTGAAAAATCTTGCACCGTAACGCATTTGCTGCGTTTTATGGATATATATTGGAATTGCATCTATATATTTTTTATAATTGATTGCAACTATATATTCAGGGTTTGATGTCAGAACACTCGTTCAAGGGCTTCTCGGTCAGAATATATAAAGAGAACATTTCAACCGGAAGAAAGTAAACTCATCGATTACAAACCTATTTATCTTAAGATTTGTTATATTTTTAACAAAAATGAGTTTGATTAGATAAATTAGTAGAGTTTTTTTGCATTACTTATTGGCGTATCCCTTACTGATTCGTGCCTGGAGTTTTCTACGTGGGAGTTAGTTCTGAAAACGGGTATGCAATTTGTCCTAAAACGGTCTAAGCAGCGCTTGAAAGGAGCAAAAACATTTACTTTTTACCAGATTTTTTTTGAAAACTCTTTTAAATGTGTGTGTTTTGATCCTCTGACACTAAAAAAGAATGCGTAGTGCATCATGGCGCATATTGTTTTTTTTAACTTCAAGAATTTATGGGGGTCATGTGCGAAAAATGGTGACAATAATTCATCCCACATTTCGTCTTTCATTGTTTGACGCAAAAGAAAATTTGTTGCGTCCTCAGTTGAGAAAAATGATGCAAATCACGGATTTTGTCACTAGTACTTTTAGGTAACGTAAGAATTTTCGACAGCATTGAGTATTTAATTTATCAGAAAATTTTTTTACAAACGTCAAGTCTCGGTGGTTCAAATTTATTTTTTAACTTTATAAGACCTCTTTCATTTTTTGTTTGTTCTTGTTAGCCTTGATTTACGTAGTGGCAAGGTTGCTTTTTGTCCTCTTATTTTTTAATTTTTTATTGCAAGGGGATTTTTCTGCAATAAATCACCAATTATATTCTTTCTTTCCTTATCAACGATCTGTTAATTGCTTTTCTGTTAGAGCTTCTAATTAGATATTGTAACTCTGTACAAATATGACGTTAAGCACGCATCGTAATAACAAAATTTTGTCTTTGATTAACACGTTAGCCCAAAAGCAAAAATCACAGAAAAGTGTTTGGTGAGTATTTCCAGTTTTCAAGAAAATCTGGAACCTTTTATTTTTTTCCTTTGTTGTCCACACACATACAATGAGCATTCGAGAAAAAGTACAAATTGCACATCAGTATAAAAGTAGAGTAACATCAGCGGGACTAGTAAACAATTGCTACAAACTCCCGAAAACTGTATTGAAAAATCTTGCATCGTAACGCATTTGCTGCGTTTTATGGATATGCATTGGACTTGCAACTAAACATTATTTACAACTGATTGCAACTATATTATTGTCAGGATTTGAATTCAGAATTACACGTTCTTGGGTCTCTCTGTCAACATCTAAAGAGAACATTTCATCCGGAAGAAAATAAACTCATCGATAAGAAACCTATCCATTTTTAAATCTGTCTTCTTTTTTTAACAAAAATGATTCTTTGGTTAGATAAATTACTACAGTTTGTTTTTGCACTATTTATTTGGTTCACACATCACACAAAACAGAATTTTTTTGCTTTGATTTTTGAGTTCTTTTGTCCAATTTATTCATAACTCCAGATGATTGTTTCACATATCTTGGTCTTGTTGTTCCCGTTGCTGTTGCCTGGTCATCTGTCGTCTCAATCGGTCAGCCTCCTTCTGGTCTCCTCTGCTCAATCCCGTGAAATTAATCGACTTCAAGCTTGGTGTCATGGCTAAATATATGTGGAAACTCTTTTCAGATCATTAATTGATCATTATATCTCTTCTTTCTTTATCAATTGAAACGTTTTGCGAGATGAACTGCTGCTGAGTGGTTCCATAACCTTATTTAGTTATCAACAATTTTCATCACAATTTCACTTTCAAATGCTTGGAAAAGTACGTCAACTTCCAAGGCATCGTTAAGCGCACCATCCTTATTATGTCTTTGCTTGTTTATAGTAGACCCAAATTTGGTATACCCAAATCGAGCGCGATATCTAAAGTAGACCAAAATCGAGCGCGATATTGAGGCATTGATCAGTCCCATTAATTGGAAAATCTTCCTTAATTTTGAGATCATTGTGATATTACCCTCTGCCCTGATCCAGAATAACTCTTGACGATTAGAGACTTAGGCTTGATTTTAATAGCTCCTTTTTGCTTGGTATTCAAAAATCAAATCCAGAATAAGTCTTGATGATCAGACAGAGGCTTGATTTTAATACCATTTATTTCCTTTTTTCTAAGTATTCAAAAATCAAATACACAAAGTCCTTATTTTCCCTTCCTATAGACATTGACCATTTGATTTTAGTTTTTTAATAAGATTTTCAAATAAAAATCAGATATAACCGACCCAATTTCATAACGAGAAATAGAAAGAATTCCCATCAATCTGAGTTTTTGTCTAGACCTTTGTCTAAATTTTGCACGAAATAAATAATATGTACAGCTATTTTTGTTGAAATATTTACAACCATATTTGAAAAATATGCACCGCTGAAAATATGTCACTCTCGAGAAAACGCAAAGAAGAGAAGCCTTGAACGAACTACTTGAATATTTTGGTTTCAGAAAAATGCACAAATTGTTTAAGTTACAAATTAATTTAATTATTAGGATGCTAAAAAAAAGCGCACAACGCGTTTTCAAACACTTTTACCTTCTAGTGATCTTCTAGTGATCTCCCGTGTGATCTTCTAACACGTAAAGAACAGTGGAATTTTGTCAAAAACACAATTGGACGAGAAAAATAAAATGTCATTAACGACAAAAATCAAATTGTAAAAGAGGAATTTACTTTCAGAACAAATTAAATTGCTAAATTTGCAATAGAAAGCTTCTTGCTATTCGTTTTAACACATGTATATGAGAAAATCTGTTAACATAAACTGTGTCAGTCGTGTCTACAAAAAATTTGATGCAAGGGTATGCGAAATTTGTAGAACATTTTCAGTAACTCCAAAGTTTCGAAATGTTTTCATCGTCTTCTATTGAATCCAGTGAAAGTATATGGACACAAAAAAATAAACAATGATATTCAATTTGGATTTGAAGGCATAAATCATCCGGAGATATTGTTTTCCTTATAATTGATGCCTTACTTTACAGTTACGATAAATTTGAAATAAGCTGCAAATTGAATTAATCTTGGCAATGTGCGCAACTCAATATCCCATCAAAATTATTTCATAAAGTTAGGTGCTTACAGAATTTCGGATAAGTCATTTCTGTTTGAGTCATTTCTTTCTGCTTTACATCAATGACTATAAAGAAAAGGTACACATATATTTTAAAACTAATCAGTTTGCGGAAAATACAAGTTTTTTTTATCGAAAACAACGAAATTGTCGAACTGAACAAATTTTGGAAAATCAGATAAGTATCTCAAACGTTACAAGCTAACAATGGATATCGATAACAACAATTTTGTTTATGATAATTTTGGCAATGTAAGTTTCAACGGAGAATAAATAAAAGCAGAAGAACAGTGCAGATATTTAGAAATTGATATTGATTGGAGGTTGAGGTCCCAAAACAATTCAAAAAAGCTCTCTAAAAAGGCGGGGCTATTAAGTACATATTTATTGTAAGTCATCTAATACCACTTGAAGCGCGATTATTGATGTTGAGCTTCCTAGAACTCTCACAAACAATTTTTAATGCATTATTTTTTTCAAAATTCTAACAACTTGTCACACAACGGATAAAGAGATAGATAAGTTTTGAAATCAAAGTATGTGTATGGAAAAAGTTTTCAAAGCCAAGCGATCTTTTCTTGAGTTTTGACGTTTTACCTGCAGAATTGCTGGTCCGTAAAATTAGTGTTTTGAAGTTCAGAAGTGATTTTTTTTTCAAATGCAGCTCGTACAAATAACTCCTTCCTTGGAGTAAAGTTCTGTTAACAAATAATTACAGAACAGAGCAACAAATCTTGTTAAAAGCAGGCAATCGTTCCTTACAAAAACCAAAACTTCCTGAAGAGAAATAAAATTTCACATTAAATATGGACATTAAAAGATAAAAACGATTTTTAAAAAAAAATTGTTAAAACAGCATCAGCTGCAACAATTTGTGAAACCAACATTAGCCGTTTCAGAATTTTTTTCTGTGTTTAGCATTGCACGAAACGCATAATTTTGTTGAAATAGATTTTTACCGGAGAATTAGAAAGCAGTTATTATTCCTGACTGGTAACCTACAACTGGCTGTTGACGACAGTAATTTAGTTGTCAGTTTGGTTTATAAAAATCATCAAATTTAAGTGATGCATGATGAACTAATTTTTAAAAAATGTAAACTTATAATCATGACAATTTCAAGCAATATTTGAAAAGTTGTTTATTTTGTAAACAAACGATCGTAAATTAAAAAATCGTAAACCAATAACCTTGATAGTTTAAACCAGTATTTGAAAACATCACTATTCAAACACCTGATTAATTTTCCTTTTCTTCGAAATTTGGTACGCTATTGTCCATTAATCAAATTGTTTTTTTAATATTTTGAGCGGCTCTGTTATGACCTAACTGCAGCACTATGCAGGTTTTCAAGAAAACAAACGTCATCTAGAAAAACGGGAAAAAAATCCTATCGGCTGTGGTTTGGCAGTACTCGTGAAAAATCAAACAGCAAACCTAAATGCTCTTTTGTTTAGCCGATGCTCGTTAATGATCTGACAGAGCGAAATCATCGTTACCTTAAAGTTTCTATTTTTATCATTAAGACACGCTGATAAGTAGCAATTCCGAATTTTTCTCTAATTTTTCTTTAATAATACGAAGACTGCCTCCGAGAGGAATTCTTGTGAAGTTGTAAATTTATACCAGTCAGTTAAAAAATTGGATTATTTGTTAGCAACTTAAAGGTATGTTCAAGTCTTTTTAACTAATATGTATATACACACCCGGGTCGAGGTTTTTGGGTAAATTTTTGTAAGAAATGCGATGACTGCGGTGAATTTTTGTAAGAAATGCGGTGATTGCGGTGAAAATAAATATTTCACCGCATTTCTTACAAAAATTCACCGCATTTCTTACAAAAATTCACCGCGCATATGATTTCCAAAGTTTACTAAATCTGATTTAAGCTCACGAGAAGTTTCAGAGACGTAAGTGAAAGTTGGCGAAGTGGACAAAGCAGTGGAAGGCATGCAGGAGGTCAGAGGTTCGAACTTGTGAGGGGACGATTCTTTTTTGTAAGACTACTGAGAACGCTGTGAAAATAAATAATTCACCGCAAAAAGATGTAGGAAATACGCGGTGAATTTTTTTTCACCGCATTTAACCGCATTTCTTACGAAAATTCACCGCTAAACCTCGACCCGGACACATACACACACACACACACATATATATATATATATATATACATATATATATATATATATATATATATATATATATATATTTCGAACTTTCCAGACTCGACTTTTAGACTAAATGCTCTTTTTTACGCAGGAAACAGTGGCAATGTGGAGATTTTTAAAACTACTGAATAAATATCAACGTTTTCTCACCTAGTACAAACCATTTGTAGTTGGGCACCTCAGCTTCTATTGGGTTTCCGTGTATTGTGAAACTTATTAAGTCTCTGAAGTTTGCCAGAATGGAGAGTTGTCTCGGATCGACAATGTTGTTTCCATGCAGGTACAACATTTTCAAGTTGGCGAATTCCTCAAAGTTCTAAATCAAACTCTTGATGCATGACGTCAATCTGACGTTCAGTAAATTGAGGGGTTCTGATGATGACCGAAAGCAACTTTTTTGCACCCCCGGGTGCAAAAATAATTTTTCTTTTGCGAGAAAAAAAAAGGAACGAACTCTCTTATGGGGAGAGGAAGTTTTTTTTGTTCGGTTAATTTTCGCTGATCGATATATTAATCGCAGAGAGTTGAGACTGGTATCATTAGAACGCCCGGCCAGCGCAGACTATGGAATAAAAAAGATATTTTTGATTTTTTTCAGAGCGTTATCGAGGTTTAAAGTTTCGTGAATACTAGGCGGAATTCCGTTGTTTTTCATATTTTCCGTATTTTTTTACCAAACTTTTGTCAATTTGCTTTGGTTTTAGCTGAGTTTTTGGTTTAATATTCTTTTTGCTTAATTATTTGAATTTCAGACTTTTTTAATCAAAAATTTTTCCAGACAATCTTTTTTTATTCCACTTTTAAATATGCCGGGAGTAGAGACCTAACATCCGCTGTCACCATTTTTTAGAAATCCAAGAAAGAGGAAGTTGTACTTTCGTTTCGTATAGGACTTTTCTGGAAACAACTTTTTGCTAATTTTTAGAAAAATTACCACAATACTTATACGAAATGCATCATTTATTTTTGTCTTATTGACATATTTTGTTTGCTAATTGATCTTTTTTGCACGGGTATGGAAAAATTAATTGTTTCATGGAGGGGCATCAAATTGGGATTACGTTTGGACTCATTTTGGACTATTGACATAGTTTATTTACATTAAAATGAGGCATGATAATATACTATGTCTTCAGAGTAAAGTTCATAGTTTTTATGGCTTTCACAAATTTTAATCGATTTATTTTGTTTTTTCCTCCTTTGTCATTTTTTGCAGCCTCGTGAAATTGCCTCACAATCAAAGATCTAATGGGGTTCCATTAGAGCTATAGTTGGTCCTATTCAATGCTTTCAATTGTTATCTGATGCCTCTTAGGACTTTAATTCTTTTTCAAGATAATGTTAGTGAAGTTTTGAAGTTTGCCATTTTTTTTATTTCGCTTAGTCCAGATGTAACTTAGTCTCGAAATATATAGGACAAATTTTTATTCCATGTAAAGTAAAAAATTGTCCTTATATTGGTTTTGATTTTACCTAATGATTTCTCTGCTTTCGTACAACGAATTTTCAATAATTTTTCTGGATTTGCATAATTGTTTATTATTGTCATTGTATTTTGTTCTTCTTTCAATTTATGAAAAAATGATAGCTACTTTTGGCACTGAGAGGATGCGCAAAAGAATATTTGCTAAGGGTATAGTGAAAAGCGTACTGTTGACGACTGAGAAACCGTTCTGTTGCAAATGATAATAGATTTTTTGCGTTGCCAGTAAGTGTCGTTTTTGTTGTCGTACGTTTTTGTTGTCGCACGGCAAATTCTTTTTGTCAAACAAAATCATTAATTGCCTATATGAATGCTTATATTAATCTTTCTAGAATTCTCAGTTGATGGCTAACAATTTTAATGACTTTCAATTTTTTTTGAAGAAAGTATTAGTAGAGAAGTATTACTTCTTAATTTTTGTTCTCATTGTCGTCAATAAGTAACCTAGTGTAAATATTGACGGAGTTCATTAAATTTTTATGGCTTAAAATTATAAAGCAATAAAAAACAGCATTAAACAATTTGATTTTTACAACAGCATTGAATTTTTTCTTCGTTTTTAAATTTTCAAGAGCATTAACTGGTATAAAAAAAGCGAAATTGGAAACAAACATACCAATTTCGGCAAAAACGTTCCAGTTCTGAAAATACAATTCAAGAAAAAAGTGAACACAAAAACATGTTCAATTATCTGGGAAATGACTATACGTCGAGATTTTTTGTGCATCCAATATTTGATTGAATTTTGACGCAAAAGGAAAACCAGAAAAAATGCTTTCTTCTGATTCATCGTAAAACAAGAAGGCTCAGTAATGTGCAATTGTACCCACAAAGTTCGCCCCGCTCATCCACAATTTTGGCATAATTGTCTATCAAATGAGGAACAGATAGAAAAACACAAAAATTATAATATTTTTCAAAAGAAAAATGGTGTATGAACGAAAAGATAGCCTCCAAAGCAAACAACTCAGAGTGGAGTAAAAAATGAAGCATTAGATTGATGAGATATGCCACTATTAAGAAAGCGAGTCAAGACGACTAGCAAAAGCAAACAACAACAACAAAGATTAATTACATCAAAAACTTTTTGTCCGTTTTAGAAAACAAAACTTAATAACAAAAGTCAATATAGCGTCAGATAAAACCAAAATTAAGCAAAATATTTTGTAATTTACTACCAAAAGCTATGAGACGGCTCCACAATAAGGCTTAAGAAGAATTAGACTATAAAGAACAAGAACAGTAATGTTGAAAAGTTCGCTTATTTAAAAAAAAAAAACAATTAATTTCAAAGTAATGAAAACCATTAGAAATCAACTAAAAAATCTTGTTAATCTACAATTACCAATTTTTTTAAAGAAAGAACTTGAGAACTTTCGGTATTCATTTTTTTACGCGGTTAAAAAGAACAATAAATAGACAACAAAGAAAAAAGCAATTAAAACTTGCCAGAAAACAATTTCAAAGCTGTAAAGCCAAATTTTGGCCCTCAAAATATGTTCGATTGCACATTTTTTGGACATCAATGGTGTATTATCTGACCTGTAATTAATGAAACCAGGTAATAAGTAGACAAAAAAAGAAAAAAAAACCAAAAATAAAAAATACGTGTTTTTCCGGAAAAATTAATTTCCAAAGTTAAGAAAGCCATTAATTACCAAATGAAACAGTTAACTAGGTTCGTTTTTCTTCCGAAGGAAGCTGTTGAAACCTGAAATTATTTAGAATATGTCCTACGTCTCCAAAAAGAACGTCAAACATGAGAAAAATCCAAAAAATAATTGATTTTTTGTGAGAAACCCGTGTCGAAGCTAGTAAATTCATAACAAAAGCGTGAAAAACATTAGAAATTGTGACACCAACCCCTTTTGACACCTTCCCTTGGCAACGATTAGCTCAAATTTGGCTTGTAAGTAACGAAACTAGTTAACAAACAGACAAAAAATGATCAAAGACATAACTTTAAAAATTCTATTAAATTCTGCGAGAAAGTAGTGTCGACGCCTAAAAAAAAGATCTATACCTTCTTAATCTAAAATTTTAATATTATCAATTTTGCATTATTTTGAACGCCAAGAATGTGATATTTGAAATGTCAGTAACGTGATAATGTGACAAATCTAGAAAACATGAAAAAATAAAAATAAAAAAAAATTGTGAAAGCTAGTAGTATCAAAGCCAGAAAACCATAACTTAAGGTGTAATCCGCAATAAGGATTGAATTTTAATTCAGTAGGAAGAGGAAGCTATCTTTCATTGCGGACACTAAGCTACAAATTGACCAAATTAAAAGAAAAATGGAGGCAAATTCAATAATCCGTTTTTTATTTAAGAATCAAATATTTTTTAAAAGTTAAAACGATCATAAGTTTTCAAGCAAAAAACTAGATAAATAATTTTGGAGCTATTAAGGAAGCCAATTTGGCCTATCACGAGTGAGCTTTGATTTGAAATGTTCTGTTTCTTAAATAATATAGAAAAGATCGAATTTTTCTATTAAAAAAGACCGACTGATTACAATCCGAATTATTTTTGGATTGTAACAGTCAAAGATTCGTCCAACACTAGCCCTGCTAATTCTAATTGTCCAGTATGAACTCTTAATTTTTCAAATGTCATAGTTATAGATATTTTCCAAGTTAAAATATCAAAAATAAACTGCATTTTTGATAATCAACGAATAATGTTAGCAGAAAATGGCAAAGTTTTAATTATAGAGCACTCACAATGGAAGTTGAAGTAGAAATAGCTCCCTTTTAGTCTACAAAGATTGTATTAGTGGGGTTTCAGATGTGCACTTCCAGCAAATTTAATCAAAGTGGACGAAGAAACTTATTTCATGCTGTTTTTGATGAAAAAGCCTGAATTGAAATATTTAGCCAGAGTTTTTGACAAAAAATTAAATAAAAATAGCCGACAATATTTTTGGTCTTTAAAAATAAAATCAAAATGTTTCTCTAAAAATTTTAACAGCTTTTAGCAAAATTGGCGAAATTTCAGTCAATAATTCCGAAAAATTTGAATAAAATCAACAGAATTCACTCAATATTCTCAAAAGTTTAAACCTGGATATCTCCCTGTAAAAAAACAAAAATCAGAAAATCTTTTTAGTTCCATATTCTACAATGGACAAGCGCTCTAATGATATCACTCTCAACTCTGTACGATGAATATTTCGATCGGCCAAAATTGTCTGAACAAAAAAAACCATTTGAGTTTACAGTTCCTCCCCCCCCCCCCCCCCCTCAAGAAGGGTCGGAGTCGGAACAAAAAAATAGTTGATCTGTAATTGCTCAATTTGCGCAGACGACAGTCACAAATGATAACTTGCCCAGACCCTAGAAGCTTAGTTTTTCAGTACTGAGTCAATTTCAAATCAGCTTCCATAGCCTTCCAGATGATTATGCGCAATTTCTTTGAACTTTGTAATTAATCGATGGATCATGGTATTCTGACATGGATTGCAGTAGACTCAGAGAAGTAAAAGGGCACCGAGGATTCGCAACTTATCAAAACTAAAATTCTCGTTGTTGTAATTAATGCTAACGAACCAAATATTTCGAATATGTTGAACATTGTGTTGCCTAAACATGAGAAAAGAATGCGGCTTTTACCTTTGGAATTTTTCTGATGCAATTGAACGATAGATCTATCCAAGTGAGGTTCCCAGGGTTGTTGAGTACTGTTGAAAAGGCACCGAATAGTCCACTAATGTCTGACAGTTGATTGTTGTTTAACTTCATTGCTTTTGCATCCACTTTCTCATCTTCATTCTTGGGTTTGGGACCTGACCTGGCCACGAACTTGGTTGCAAATTCTAAACATGTCAAGAGTGCTTATATATATATATATATATATATATATATATATATATATATATATATATATTTGCGGAATTTAAGTAAGATGTATGCTGAAAGCGGTGAATTTTGACTTATTGAAGTGCTGAAACTATATAAGGAATGTGTACAAAAATGGTGAATTTTTATAAGTGACTTGACAAGTCCTATAGGTTTTATTATTGAGCACATTCAGCTCTTGCGACTAAAATTTCCACCAATTAAGTATTTTTTTTGCAAAATTATCCAATTATATCCTCAGATTGACAAGAAAAAAACCAAAAAATCTGAGTTTGAGATCGCTAGCTTGAGTTGGTATTCGCTATCCAGAAATAGTCGCATGTTACAATGAGAGAACTTTTAGCAGCCGTTTTTTTTCGCCCTCGACATCATATGACCAATTTTTTTTGACATTTTGTATCGTTCAATGGTATTTAACAATTGCAGTGGATGATTTTACTTCTTGCAGTCCTGCTCACACAATGATTAGTGCAAAGCACACGTAAGTTTACCGAGTATCGGAAATAAACCCCCACGGAAAAAAGCACCATTTTAAATTTGAATTTTGGTCGTTATAATTTGTTCGGCTGTGATAGTTTCACATTAAGTCCCACGGGCCGCTAAGGCATGGCCATTGCCCACGAGGCATGGCCAAGCGCGCTAAATGCGCAGTTCGGTGAAAGTCAAGTGGGGTTTATTTCCATGGGGGTTTATTTTCTATCTAAAATTAAGAGGGTTTTTTTTCGGTGGGTTTTTTTCCGGAACCGAAGTTCACCACGGGTGCTTCTACAAACATGGGAAATTATAGTGGAAAGAGGGAAAAGCCCACGTGCCAAATTTTAGGTCTTTTCTACAATAGTCACACCAGCTGTCATATAACGCACCCCCCCCCCCATATTAGGCCATAATAATCGGCTAGAATTTTGTGGAGGGGGAGAGCTATATGGGGCCACTGCTAGTGTTGATTTTTACCTACTATCTTACAGTCTAAAGCCGCGTGCACAGGTAGTAGGTAGATGAGTTTTTTTTTGTTTTGAAAAAGTAGAAACAATCGCTCCTAATAAATTAATCTATTTCATACCGGGTAGCTTTTCTGAAACAATTTCCCTGAAAGAGTAGTCCAATATCTCTTCTGCTGACACGGGAATCACAGGTGGAGATGACGTCACAGTGGAACACTTCTGTTTATGGGAACTGTTCGAGGGCTGAACTGTCATGGCTAACCAACTGCATGCATTTACAACAAATTTTAAAACAGTTTTTCTAAAATTGAAAAGAAAATTGAAGAATAAACAAAATAAAACTGTGTAAGTGATGAAAAATAAAGCTTTGAGCTGTACAGTTTGGTTGTGTATTACGTATCCGTTAAATCTTGGTATATTAAACGTACAAAATTGAGATGCAGTGTTTTAAAAAAAACGCACGTGGGGTAAATCTGCTGAAAAGATTTATTCTTACTATCTCCATTCTAACTGCTGCGATTGAGTTTGAACTCAATGCATTTGAAATCGCGTTCTACAGTTCTTTATCTAATAAAATTCTTGACTTGGATTTTCAAGAGAAACTTTAGACCAAACCAAAATTTATCAAAATTTTATATATAATGAGAATAAGGGACAATTATTGACATCAGACAGCTCTAACTTGTTATTTAAAAAACGCTTTTGTCCCAGGCAAAATTCCAGACGCTCAGTTTAAAAACTGTTTGTTTGATATTTTTCTAACGAAAGCTGAAAATGTTCCCCAATATTGAACTATTTTGAAAATTCATCCGCTCGTGCCATCCCCCCTCCCCCTGTCGGAGAAAATACCAATTTTCTTCGATGCTTTACTTTGCCCTCACTGCTTCTGATGTAGTACATGTAGTCCATTCAAGATTTAGAAAATGATGCAAATATAGTATTAATACGATGCATTTAACATTTATGGTGAGATTTAATATCCACCGAACCATTATATGAAGACATCTTTACACAAACCTTAGTTGAAGATGCTCTATAGTAATATTCTGAAGCGTAATATTCGAATCACTGTTTTCATATTGTTGCTTTTAAAATTTGATTCCCTCGGTTCCACTCTTTTAAATAATGTTGTAAAATATACGTTGAATTTTCAAAAATTTATAATTTCATGTCGAATTGACATATGAGTTCGCCGATTGAGCAGCTCAAACATAACGCGATAGCTGAAGCAGCTCGCTCAAGTTTGATTAAAATCTATGAAGATAACAGTCAGCAGAAAAAATTGTGTTGCATTTTTCGGAAATCAATGAGATCTGACTTGTGTAGCAGTGGTTTTTATAATTCAGATGATTGGAAGAGATATTGAATTTTTTCAATATTTATTAGTATATTTTTTGTCTTTACGAACGGCAATAGCAAGCTCAGCATGTTTAGTCAAAACCAAGAGAACCCGTTTAACTCTGATAATAAGTTGGAGATGTCTTTAGTAGATCAATATGTTAAGAGAAACTTTTTTTGTACGATGTGTCCTGAGCCTGACGTATGCTATATTATCTTAAAACGTTGCAAATAACGTGCACCACTACAGAACAAACTAAAACCAGATAAAAGTTTAATACCTGTAGGATCACAACAATCAAAAATTGGGGGTGCTGTGTAGTACTGGCCGAGGGTTTGTGTGTGGGGAATATTTCGTTTTGAGTTATTCAATTGATTTTTGCTGGGATTGTTCTTTCCTGCTTGTTTCCCATCAATTTTCGGTCTTTTCACGCAAACATTGTTTGAGATCTTGTTGTCTCTCCAAAGTTTTAACAATGTTTGTAAAAATTATTTTGTGTTTTTAATTTTGTTTTCTGTTTTTACTGCAGATGGATTTGACCCTGATGACGTTTGTCGCTCTTAGGATGTTTCCTTTTATTTTCACATGTGAACGGTGGACTGGTTATTTGGGAGACCTGCTGGATGCCACCGCCCTGGCCGCTCCACTTTGGGTGGTTACCACCTTTTGAACATTATCCGCATCGGCTGATAGAACTAATGAAGAATTCGGAGATACCTTTGACTCGATTGGAAAGGTTAACACTTGAAAGGAGATGACAGATAATATGAATCAGAATCAGAATCATGAAACGGTGATAACGAAAGCTAGTCAGTTCATAATCGGAATTTGAATTGGAATCAGAATCGAAATCAGAGTTGGGGGCGAGGAGTTATTAAATAGCAAAACAGATAAAAAAAACGATGGAAGACTTATAAATTCTTGAATTATTTAGTTACCTTCAATTAATCATCATTTAGTTATCTTGATTTTTCCATCACCTATTAAAACTTTCAACCAGCAATGAGTGGTTTTTGGCCGTAAAACAGAAGCAAAAGCATCAGTATTTCTAAGTCTGATCAGTATAGTTAAGTTGGACAAAAGTTTGCACAAAATTGGACTTCATTATGTTCAAACCTAATTCAGAACAATACTCTGGATTTTACCAGGAAATATCTACTAGGTGTCATGATAAAAAAAATGGTCATATTAAATTTCATAATGAAAATTTTTTTATTCGCTGCTGAAATATCATGAGACTCAGATCGGAGAATTTTGAAGAAAATTGAAAGTTTACCGCTTCTTTTTTTCTAACAACGAATCTTGCTGTTGACTTATTTCGTTCTGCTCTCATAGGAAACCCTTGACTTTATTTGTTCGTAAAGCATGGAAGGTGAGACAGCCTTCTGGTTTCTTTTTCAGTTTCTGATATGTTAAGTAAAAATTGCGCTAATTTTCATGAAACTTCAGTTATGTCAATTAGAGTGCAAACTGAGAAATATTTATTAGTTTGATGGGCTTTAAAGTTTAGTCAGGAAACTAATTTGCTTTGTTTCTCCATTAAATCTTTGCTTTTTAAAAAAAAAATGCGTTTCTGCTTAAGTCGAGTTGAAAAGTGATTATTGGTCAAGACAAATGAGAAAAATGAAACTTCATATGGTTTTTGTCGTCTAAACACAAAGTCAAGTTGCTCTATAGAGTTAAAAAACTTTTCTTGTTTCTTTGCATGACTAAGACAGCTTAACTTAGCTGTTTTCAGATTCACTCAGTGTTCAAATTGATCTGTTAGTTTTCTGTTGAAGATATATTTTTCCTCAAAGCAGACCTGTGCGGTTTTTTCCTTGTTCTGCTGGTTCTTCAGTAACAAGGGTTGTTGTTAGACCTTTGTTTAGTTGTTTTTGATAACGAAATTTAATACAATAGGACTCTCAACAGACAAACAACAATAATTTTACTCAATTCAATATAATATGAGTTTTTGTGGCTTAACCAACAGGTACTGAAGTTTGATTGCTGCTTTTGAAATTTATTCTTTGACCAATGAAAGTGCTGGTAATTTAAGTCACACAAGGGCTGTTGGAAAGCCATGATTGATATTTATGTTTGACTGGACTTTAACTATCAACAAAATGCAATAAGAATTGGGCGCAAAATTGGTCTACTGTAGAGAATCTTAAGAAAAGTCAGGGAAAAAATAGAAGAAAAGGGAAAATCACCCCCAAGACTTTTGAAAACTTTTTTTGGGTAAGATGTTACAAATTTGTTACAAAGTGTCTTACAAATACCTATAATATTACGCTTCACCTGACAGGGACTTTTTGAGACAATGCATCAGCTCTTACACGATAAATTTTTTTCATAAGGTCTGATAACGATAAACGTTTACTTTTGTCAGATCATACAAGATAAAAATTCTGCCAGAAAAAAAGCTATCGTGTAAGATGCTATAAGAACCTTAAAAGAACTTGTATGTTAAAAATTCGGAAAGCTATGACTCATATTTTATCAGAACTTATGTGAAAAAAATTCTTTAGGTACGACATGTTCTTCAAATTGAAGACATTTCAGAGTTGCTCTCAAGTAGTAGCCTAAAAATTACAGCATGCAACTCTTAATTGTATGAGCAACAAGGAAAATATTATCCGATATCGACTTGAAAATGATTATTGGTCAAGACAAATGAGAAAAATGAAATTTTATTTGTTTTTGTTCCTCTAAACACAAAGTCATGTTGTTCTGTAGATTTAAAAACCTTTTATTGTTTCTTTGCATGCCTAAAACAATTTAACTTAGCTGTTTTTAGAATGACTCAGTGTTCAAATTGATCCGTTAGTTTTCTGTTGAAGATATATTTTTCCTCAAAGCATTCCTGTGCGTTTTTTCCTTGTTTTGTCAACTGCTGGTTCTTCAATAACATAGGTTG
This sequence comes from Convolutriloba macropyga, assembly GCF_964194025.1. Lineage (NCBI taxonomy): Eukaryota > Metazoa > Xenacoelomorpha > Acoela > Convolutidae > Convolutriloba > Convolutriloba macropyga. The sequence goes on from NC_134472.1 coordinate 45,641,842, forward strand.
TTTTTAGACCTTTGTTTAGTTGTTTTTGCACGTGGATTCCGTTTTCATCTTGAGCAGTTGCTATTAGGTCATTCTTAAGAAAAGTGCTGGTGTGCAAAGATTGCAATATAGCAAATACAAAAAAGTTGGTTTTGTTTTGTTGAGCAATTTTGCGAGAATTAATATAAAGAGTTTGTTAATGTGTTATCAGTAATATCTGACACAAATGTAACTTAAATTCAACACCAAAAATGACGCACAATAAAACCTAGTGAAATTTTTTTGACAGTCCCATACGATTTAGACTCAAAAGTCTATCGTTTAGCCGACTAAGAATTTTTTTCGATAATTTTTTTCAATTGATGACGCAATTTAATACAATAGGACTCTCCACAGGCAAATAACAATAATTTTATTCAATTCAAAAAAGTATGAGTTTTTGTGGCTTAACCAACAGGTACTGAAATTTGATTGCTGCTTTTGAAATTTATTCTTTGACCAATGAAAGTGCTGGTAATTTAAGTCACACAAGGGCTGTTGGAAAGCCATGAGTTGATATTTATGTTTGACTTGACTTTAGCTATCAACAAAAAGCAGCAAAAGTGGGCGCCAAATTGTTCTACAGAAAATCTTAAGAAAAGTCAGGGGAAAAAAAGGAAGAATAGGGAAAATCACCCCCGGACTTTTGATTTTTTTTTGGGTAAGATGTTACAGATTTTTCACAAAGTGTCTTACAAATACCTATAAGATTACGCGTCACCTGACTAGGACTTTTTAAGACAATTCATCGGCTCTTACACGATAAATTTTTTTCATTAGGTCTGATAACGATAAACGTTTACTTTTGTCAGATCATACAAGATAAAAATTCCGCCTGGCAAAAATGTCTATGGTGTAAGATGCTAAAAGAACCTTAAAAGATATTGTATGCTAAAAATTTGGAAAACTATGACTTATATTTTATCAGAACTTATGTGATAAAAATTCTTTAGGTACGATATGTTCTGTAGCCTAAAAGTTACAGCATACAACCCTTAAGTGTAAGTACAACAAGAGGAATGTCATCCGATATCGACTTTCGAAAAAGTTTGATTTTGTGAAAAAGGTTATTCGAGTATCAGGGGCTTTCTCTGAAGCTGTGATCATCAAACTAAGCAAAAAATTGTTTTTTTTTGAAAACCAAAACTATCTGGGACAGTTAAATTGAGACATACAACATAATTGAGACTCAGAATAAAACTGCCGCCAAAAAAGACTCAACAAACATCTGTTTGTTTCGTAGTTGGCTAGTTGACCATTTTTTTTTGCTTTCATAAGAACTAGACTTCATTATACAGCAACATTGAAATCGTTAATACTTATCAGATCTTATAAGATAACAATTAAGGAGAATTGAAATTTTAGTTTTTGAGATCTGATAAGTATCTTGTGAGATCTTAAAAAATTGAAATTCACGTAGGGCAGAACTTCTATCGTGTAAGACCAGATGAGAGCTTACACGATAAATATTTTAATGAGCATCTTATCAGATCTTACACAATAAAAATTTAAATTCCAGAATCACTGGGGACGCTATATTTCCTTAATGTCTGCTTTTTGTTTAGTTTGATAATCAAGGGCCTGAAATCCATGACAACCTTTAAGCACACCATTACTGACCGAGATGTGTGGGAGTTCCCAAAGATGTGCACTAGAACCCTCGTCCATATACCACACGCAAAACCTAGACCCAAAGGAAGTCTATGAGATTTTCGGTTATACAAAAAATCAATTACCTTGCTAAAGAAAATCTTTTTCCAAAACAATAGATAAAATTGAAATTCATTCAGTTGGAATTAATCATAGAACATAGTATTCAGACAAAAAAGACGTTTTTGATATGTTTTATTAGTTTTCGATTGTTTATGTAGATTCTCTGGGCACCTCCTTAAGAGTCATTTGACTCGTGTGGTGTCTAGGGTGGTGAATTGAATTAGTGCTTCATAACGATTCTTTTTATCTTCTACAAATGTGAATTCAAATTTTAGTCTTAATATATGCGTCTACTTGGCCATTTCAAGAGCAGTTTGCAACAAATTTTGTATATAACAGTTTTGTGCGACAAAGTTGTGGTAAAAGCTGAATGGCATTTTGTTGTATGGAAATTTGGTGACATCTGCAATATCGCTTAAAGCCGCAAACAGATTAATAAAGTTTGAGCAAAACTTTCTCTGCAGTTAATTTTTTACTATTTTTCTTTATCGTTCACAAAGGGTTCACGCTAAATTTGGTAAACCAAAATGGGAGAAAAAATTGTTCTTCTTTAACAAATTTTATAATATTTGCTTTGGTTGATAATCCTGAGCGCCAGAAAGCTAAATTTGTCACTAAAATAATTAAATGATAAATCGAGCCGACGAGTAATTGCAAAAATAATTAGGATTACCGCCAATTGGAGGTAAAAGCTTTGCTCCCAAAATTTTACCAGTATCTTAGTTAATTCTCGACTAAGAACAAGATTGCAAGGGATTTTTGTAAAAACATCACCGGCACCTAATCACCGCTATATAGAACACTTGAACCGACCCAGATTATAGTAACATAGCAGCTCAGCGCTGAATCACAGCCTTTCTCAGTTTCTACTTTTACTCTGAATATATTAGGATCATGTCACTTTTTACTATGAAAAGTTTAAGTTCAGACAAAAAACGAAGTCTGTTCAGTGTCAAAAAACAGCATTGAATTCAAAGACTTAGCTTAAATTGTTCAGAATTGCCTTTCAGCCTTTGTTGCTCTGATCAGAGCTCATATCATAGCTATACTAATCGTTACAGAAAAAAAATTTCACTACACTCTACTTAAGGAAAGAAACCAACTGCATAATTGTTAATTTCTGATTGATTATTGAAAATATTCGGCAGTAGAAGTGATTTATACAAGTGAAGTAGTATTTGGAGTGTTTGCTTGCTGTTAGACGTGTATTATCATGCCCTGCGGCATGTATTCTTTATATCCGCATGTTTTGTTTATTAGGATGATGATCACATTGCACCGCAGGATAACGTTATCCCGCTGGATCACATAGTCGCACTGGGATGATGCCACTGGATACGCATGTCACTCCTGATGTTCATATCACTCTGGCGTGTGTGTGTGTGTGTGTGTGTGTGTGTGTGTGCGCGTGTGTGTGTGTGTGTGTGTGTGTGTGTGTGTGTGTGAGGGGTAGTTCATATCTCTGCTGGAGGGGGGGGGGAGGGGGGAGGGGGTCATAATCATATCACCCGCCCCCCACCGGATTGATCTGACCTCTTTCCCTGGAACTAAACACAGTATTACCATAATCGCCAAAGACTGTGGTGAAAAGCCCCCAACTATTATGATGAACTGGAACTTTGAAATTGAAGACATAAATGATTCCAAACCAAAAATTGAATTTCGAAATATTGGCGACGTTTTGGGGAAATAGCACACAATATTCCGTGCCTGATAATTACGGCGACCAAAACGAACAGGATCGAAGTAAAGTCCTCGGAAGTTTCTCGATCGAATACGAAGATAACGGGTCCGGGACCGCCAGCTTCTTGCACGCTAGTCTCACCTGCTACCACTGCGCCACATATCGCTGTCGAATTGGACGTTTTTATTTGTTATAAACCAAAGTGAAGCAACAAGAAAATCTACACCACATCTATTACTCCAGCCACTTCCCCAATTTCATTTTTGGCCCTATTGTATAGAATTAAGGTATTAAACTTTCATCTTTCACAAAACAGTGATTTCATATACACCCGTAAATTTTCCGCGAAATTATGCAATCTGATACTAATTTTCACCGCTAAAAATGTAAGATGGCCATTACCAAGCAGTAAACTTTTTCCACAGCATTTCTCAGATAATTTTTGTGGTATCTTTTCAAGCGTTGAGTTTTAGCTGCTTTATGTTTTATCATCGCATTTCTTACATTTTAGCGTTGAATCACGATGATTCCTTCACTTAGGCAATGAATGTTTCGAGGGAATATACGAATTTTTGGGGGATATACGAATTTATGTATCAATTTAATAACACAAAATATTCAATGCAGTATTGTTTTAATTTACAAAAGCTAGGAGGTCTCTTTTAATTATCCAATTCTTCTTCGTTTGTTGTTGTTTTTTATGAGCTAGTCCAAGTTTTGTTCAATAATACGTATTATTTCACAGCTAGCTGATGATTGGTTGGTAGCCGCTGCCTCGTCGTCTGATAGTGAACGCGCATACTCTATGGCAGACATACCGTTATATAATTGTTTCAAATGGAATTCTCGACATCTATCATTCGACAGCAAAGCTTGAACTGTTTCCAAGTTTCCATACCAAATCGCGTAATGTAAACAGTTCTTCCCATTGAAGCTCAGAGGATTGTCAAAGTTTCCGAATCCCTTGTTGAGGAGCAATGTTATGCATTGTGTATCCGAGTTGTTCTTGCATAGCATGAGTAAAAGTGTGATCATTTCTCCACTTTTTTCATGTGTGTAGGTCAAATTGATTTGTTCCTTCAGCAATCCACAGTTTTCCATAATATTAATCGCAAAACTTAGCATTCGAATGTCACCCGAAAAACATGCATGGTACAGGGAACAATTTGATCTTTGCAAAAAGTTTCGGGTGTAATCTTCGCCCATAAGTTCTGAAATCCACTCGACAACAGCTTCAAAAATTGCATTCGAAGTGTTTCTCATTCGAATGTTTAGTAAACCACTACAGATTGCATTTCATTAATAATAGAGTCAATTGTTTTTGTTTTCAAAAATTTCATATCTAATGAGTTGGGGGAGGTATATATACTCAAACATCCCTCATTTGTCTTTTACTGATTTTATATATATATATATATATATATATATATAATCAGTAAAAGACAAATGAGGGATGTTAGAGTATAATTCCTCACAATATTTTTTAAGAAATTACAACCAAGAATAGAAAATACGTTAGTCTTGTGGCATTAGATGATTTTTTAAAACTTTGCTTTCTTAGTATTATGAGTAACCAATTGACCAAACGACCACAAATCTCTGCCTAGTTAAGGGTATCATCGTTAGGAATGCTAATGAATGTATTTCCTGTGCTAAGCGAAATAAATCAATGAATAATTACATTGACTTTTCCCCCGATTCAACTGAATTGAAATCGACTTGACCAACCTGTTAATTTTGTACCTGCTTGGAAGGGGCTGTTTCATAGTTTTCATGCGTTTACCATGGTGTAACTTTCTAGTTTCATGGTCCAGCACACATTTTTGAGAGGCCATTTTTTGCCTACTATTCAGATGATTTTACAAAGAAAACTTTCCTAGTTTCTCACTGGTTATGAATCTACAAGTTTTAATATACATGAATTGAGGGTTGTTCTAATAGGGTTTTCAGCTCTTACACAATGTATGCAAAGGTTGATTTTGATAGACTTGTGAACCTCCCCAATGAGCGAGAACTTAATCGCGCTGCCCCCAGAGGCACCCATCAAACTCAATTATGCTAGACAGAGGCAAAGCGTACCAGACCACGGGGAACCTTTCCAGCTTTGATTTTGTCCAATTTTTGACCCCATACCGTTGAGCGCTATGGTGGATTGAGTCTATTGCCCTCTATGATGAACACGAATGCGTTCTGTTAAAGTTGGTAATATAATTTGATAGCTTACGGTTTTAAATAGTTGTATATTATGGCAGTATTTACTTCTAGTAATCCAGAAAATGTTTTTGATAAAGTGAGAAACAATTCCTAGATATCCCCGTCTGATTGCAGCGTTTCCCACTTGGATCAAGTCGAAGCTCCTTCCCTGCTCGTCCAGGAAACTCATGGAATCAGCTGAATCTTTCAGCAACTGCTCGATTCGCTTCCCAACCATTGAGTTAAACTGTTTTAGGAACTCTCGTGTCATATTCCCATGCAAACCCATCAGCAGAGTCAGATCGGTTAAAGTTGACAATTTGTATTTGGCGATAATTAATTTCAACAGCGTCGCTTTTTGTCCTAAAATTGCTGCCCGGGCTATTTTATTGATTTTCTTGATTCGGTCCTCTGGATTTCTGGTGATCTGCGGCGAATCCAAGAAGGAGAGGTCAATATCTGTCTCGCCGTTTCTGGCTTCGATTAAAATCTTTTCGAAGGGATCCTTGCTAACTGAGAACAAAGAGTTAAAAATTTTAATGTATTCTTTTTTCACGAATATGCGTAGCCTGAAACGTGCCCTGGTCACTGCCAAAGAAATTACATTGACTAACTTTCCATAATCTTGCTTGTGTTTCACTTTGTCGGGAATTTGAAGGAAGTCGAAAACAAGGTTAACTTTTGACGTTTCGTATCCCGAAAAGGAAGGGTCTGGTTGTGAGGTCAATGCTTCGCAAAGGGTCAAGTTAGAACCCCATGTCTCTCGAAGATAATCATACTTTTTAACATCTGCCGAATTTTCAGTGAATACGATGAGCAAAGTGTCACTGTCAGTTTCTGCCGAAAGTAACTTTGTAAGTTGATTAACATCATGATAAACAATTGGATTGACACTTTTTGTTGACTCGGAACTCAAGAAACATTGGCTAAGTCGTGCACTAAGCCTTGTGAGGTCTTGATTATGGTGAAGAAGCAAAGTGGCCAGTGAACCAATATGAGCAGAGCTCCTGAAAAGGGCAACTGTTTCCTTTTCCCTCAGGTAGAGTAGAATCATTTATAGATGTCATTTTACCCCTTTTTTATGGGAGCACACCGGAACAGCCGAACGGGCGAACAGCCGAATTTTATTTAAAAATCAATTAAAGCCTTATACTCCCCGAGCTCTGATTCTTATGAGATCTGTCGATTTGAAAAGCATCACTTCGAAGGCATTTTTTTCTGAGTACTATCTATGAAACGGGGTGACGAAGGTCATTGTGATAATTCCACCTAATTCCACCTTAATAATAGTAAAAAATATTGTAATAGCCAGACCCTGACATCTTATTAAGCATGAAAAGGCATTAGTTTGTTCACGCTCATGCAAATTTAGAAAGAAAAGTTGTTCACGGGGGGAAGAGGAAACAGTTGCCTGAAAAGAACATTCATGGTCTCTGTTATGATGCCCTCAAAGTCTGTCAAGCTGTAATAACACATAGGGCTCCTCTGGTTCAGGTGAACGTTACATGTCCAAACTTTCTTGAAGTGTGGGAAAACACTTGTGATCACTTTTCTGCATATTGCACTTTCGTCTAAATGGGTTTCGTTCACTTCAGATTTCAAATACACTTCATCAATTAGCAGAACAGCTGTGTGAAGTTTTTGGTACGATTTTTCAGTCGAAAAATTTTCCGGATTGAATTTGCTGAGGTCGACTATTTCAAATTTTTGTTTCAAGTTGTCATTTTCAGAGTTGTCAACGAAGTCTTGCAGTTGTTTTCGCAAATATGTTTTGGACTCTGGAACTGCAAAATAGATTTTGGTAACATCTGCGTTAGCTGATTCTCTCAGAGCTGTTATTTGGAACATTGTAGTCTTCCCAGTGCCTGGCTCGCCTGATAGGCACAGGTATTTGGGGTTGCGGTCTAAAATCCTCACTTGTTGTATCGTAGGAAGAATATCCGTACGCATCCAGTTGTCTAATACTTTTGAGTTCACAGTTTTGGAATGTTCCAGTTGCAACTTTTCGACGTTTTTCATGTAAGTGGATTTGTTCACTCTTTGCGATATGGGAAGAAAACATCCTGGTGTTGTCCCCAATCTTGCCCCTTTTAATGTATTTTTGTTCATCTATTTAATCTCAATTTCATGTATTTTGTAATACTACAGGTTTTAAAACGAATTTGAGCTAACTGAGGGAAGCATATCGAATCTGTTATATGCGTTTTGAATTTTGGTTTTGAGATTTGAGAATTATCGAAGTAAAAAATGAGAAACTTCAATTATGCTTTGGTATTTAATGGATTTAGCCTGTTTCAATTGATCGGCCTCTTATGAGAAAGTATACATTTCGATTGGATTACAACTTAAAATAACAATATCGAGACCGTCAAAGTTCCTGAAGAACTCTTGGTGATCAAGTTGCATCTTAGCATGGCCATGGTGATATAATATCATTCTGTGATCAGGTTTTAATCTTTGTTTTTATAAAACTGTTTATAAAACACTTTTTTAAACTGTTTTTATAAAACTATTTTGTTTGTTGGGCAGATGATTTGAACACTTGCCTTAAAAAATTCAATTGAGTTTGTCTCTGGAATTTTTGCGGCAATGATTGATTGATTGTTTTATCTTGTCTTTTATCTTTATATTGAGCTCCTTCTAGCGGAGTTGAATAAGTTGTTTCCTCATGGGCATAGAAATCTCCATTTAAACACGAAAGGGATACAAGTGAACAGATTTTTTGTGGGAAAAACTTGGCACTATAGTACATGCATTCAATCAGACATCGTACACACAAGAACACCGTTTTAGGAGCACGAAAGTCTTCTTTATTTGACTTTCCTCCAAACTATGAATGCGGCATTTTACCACCGCTCTAAGTGTACAACAAATGATAAACCTACCTCGCCAAAAATAATAAGCGCAACAAAATTAGGGCAAAATTCAGGCCATGAGCACCTTCGGTCGATTTCAGCAGATAGTCAGCAGACAGCAGAGAAACAATGTACTCAAAGCATTCTTTTTTGCTTTCGTTCGAGATTTCTGACGTGAAGTTCATATTGGACTTTTTATTTTCCTCTAAGATTTCTGTCCCTGTGTTCGCCGTGGCCCTCGTTTCTATATCCGGGGTTCCAAATATTTCAGATGCCCTTTTCCACTCATGAAGTTCAAGGCGATCCCCATTGGCATTCAGGGTTAACCGGAACAGCCAGAAGTTGCCCGAATCTTCCCGTTTGAGAAGAAAGAAAACCTGTCCGGTTAGCAGTTCAATAGATGGAATTTTTTTCAGTGTTGAAACACATTGAATCAAAGCCTCAGTGGCAACGTTTGGAATATAGATGACAAACTTAATGTATGTTTTGATGAAGTCTGTTCCTTGTTTCAACATTTCTTCAGAGGGTGTTCCTGAACACGTCTCCACATTTTGACGCATGAAATGGAGCCATTGGTTCCAAATTATATAGTGGATATTGGGAGAAGTTTTATAAACAATTTGTTCCAATTTATTCCGAACTGTTTTTTCCGGATTATCTTTCTTTGGTTTCGATGTGATATCAACTAGGTTAGCTTGCTTCGCCCTCCGACCAATTTCAAAGAAGTACAACCCTTTAGCGACTGCCCAAACCCAATCGCTTTCAAAGTTTTCAGAGTATTCACCTCTGAACATATTCGATATCCTCGTTTTATCAAAAGTGTACAATAAAACGCCGGTAGGGCGTTTGATGGTAGAAACAAAATTCAGACAAAAATCTCGGAATTCACCCAAGAATTTCTGGGTTTCTGTTTCAGCCGACTCCAAAGTGCTATTTTGGTTGCTTTTGTCAAGGATTGTTACTTTGGAGTGGTCCATGTTTGGTAGTATTTCAAGACATTCGTTAAAACTAGCAAAATACTCGTCGAATATTTTGTCTCTCAATTTCTTAGTGTCTGTTATTTCAATCTTGGTACCATTTGTGATTCTGAGTTGAAGCGAAACGTCTGTTAGCTCAAGTGTGCGGTACTTAGGCATAGACAAAAGCATACAAAACACTTTGTCTCGAAAAGAGATCTCATCAACGTTTGTCCCAGTATCTAAATTTGAGTCAATCTCAATTTGAGTAGTTTCAGGTGTATTAACGGTTAAATCTTCAGGTGTCATCCACATTTTGTCTGCCATGAATTTTGTGTACTCTATTTTCAAATGATCCAAAATTCTCCAATTGCGAAATTTGATTTCCTCCAATAAATTAGTTTTGACCATTTCAACGTGATTGGATATGCTTGCTTCTGAAGATTTTGAGTCAGAAGTTACCAGTACAAGAATCCGTAACAAGAATGAACAATCTGATTTGGCGAAGTCAAAAACACAATCAAGAGTTGATAGTTGCTCTAAAATGTTCTGAACAATATTCTTTTCCGAATTTTCCTTATTTTTACTTTGAATCGCCAGCGTAATTTCAGACTGTTCGATGTTGACATGCAGTGTACGTACTGTTTTCTTCTCGCAACACAAGATCGAATCATTTTGTGATGAGTCAAAGGCATCGGATGCCCTATCGCAAGCAAAGGATTTCAAATAGTCTGTTTTGTAATCTAAAATGACAAAACCTTCTGTGTAATTTACACTTTCTGATTGTTTAAAGAAGTCGAAAACTTCTTTCCGAACATTCGTTTGATTAACTAGGGGAAAATGTTTCGGGAAAACGTTCACAGTACCGTTTTTAGGAGAATCAGCAAAAATTTCAGGATAGTTTTTGGCCATAATTTCGGGAATTTCACTCACGGAAATTTTTGTAGATGAATTCAAGTCCAGATGACTAACATAGTCATTATGTAGTACGAAATTTTTCATAACGCCAACAGAAAATGCATAAAAACGCTACCACAAACAACACGAATTGCTAACACGAATTTCCAATGTCTGTTTGACAAAAACTATAGTTAAATGGTTTTTCCTGCTAAGGCAGTTGCTAAGGGATTATTATTTGATGGCAAAGCGTGGCGCTCTTTAAGTGCATATAATAAATGCTGTACATGTAATAATATTTGGATGGTTTTGCTTATAGCGACATTATTGCGACACATGCTCACATTTTGGTAGTTTTTGTCCGCTGAATCTATGCACATTTGAAAAATAAACACAAATAAAATAAACACAAAGAAAATACGTTCATGAAAGCTCTTAATAACTGATTAAATTTTTCTCTGCTCAATGTAACAGCATTAATTCAAAAAACTCGAATGCTTATATTTAATTTGGATGGTTTGGCGTGCAGCCTGTTTCAGATAAATATTCTTCAACGAATTTATGTAAAATGAAAAACATTATCTATTTGGCACAAAAAGTTTTGTCATGGAAAAATAGGTTAGAAAAAAGTAGATCCGTCTGAGAAATTGGCCTCCATTTTTGCAAAAAGGGAGATAACACTTCAATGGAATTTAAGCGAAAGACTTTTTGACTGATAGGAGTTGAATATAAAAATTTCACGTGCATTCATACCATAATCAGTTCTTAAGCACGAACTTAAACAAGTTTACAGAAAATGAAAAACGTTATTTTTAAATGCTAACGGACCTTTTTGAAAGATTTATAGCCCATCAACCGTAAAATACATAAACAGAAAAAAACTTCTGAACAGTGAACTTTTCGGTTTTTCCTTTCCATTGAAACTGTAAGAGGCATCTTGAAATATAAAATCAGAAAAGACAGAGTAATTGAGAGATGAGAGATAGATAGAGAGAAAGAGAAGAGAGATGGAGGAGGGAGGGCGAGAGAGAGAGAGAGAGAGAGAGAGAGAGAGAGAGAGAGAGAGAGAGAGAGAGAGAGAGAGACAGAGAGAGATGAGATATAATTTAAAAATAAAATATTTCATTTTTCCAACTCTTAGTTCCCATCCCACTTTTAGTGGGGGGAGGAACTATATACTAAACTGGGGTTTTTTGTTTTGACAATTTTGGCTAATCGATATAATCAACGTAGAGAGTTGTGCATGGTATCATCAGAAAACTCCTCCAGCGTAGAATATGGAATAAAATTTTTGTTAATTTTGCCATAATATTTTGAAATTATTAACGGTAGTGTTATTAATCTTATCTTTAAAATAGCTGGGGGTTGTTGAATTGTTCGATCTGAGCTTTTTGGCTAACATGTATGCTATATGTTTCAAAAATCAGACTTTTTTCATCAAAAGTAGGACCAAATACGCTTTTTCTGGCCAACTTTCACCAAATTTGCTGAAAGTAGACACCTTAAAACTGCATCCATATTCATCGCACGCTTGACGAGAGAGCTGGTTGCCCTGCCGCTGGTTTTAAGAGTCTTCAGAAATCAAAATTTCGACAGATTTTTGCAAATTTAGTCTCGCTAAATAAACGAATTGCCTTATTTATTGTTAATATACTGAAAATTTTATTTAAAAAAATGATTATTTCGCAAGAATGTGAAAAAATGAGTGTATTTTTTGCCGCGCAGCAATATCAGAGCTGATATTGATCTCACCATGGATCCATACGATTAAAAAGTTTTAGATTTTAATGGAGCGCGGCTTTTTTAAAAAATATATTTCCGCATACCGATTCCTATGCATATTGCTGACAAGAATTTCAAATCAGTGCTCTTTTATTGACTGATACTATTTACAAAAAATGAAAACCAAACGACCATGTTTTACGGTCTCAGAGTGAAGCTCGTGTTCTTTATAGCTCTCACCAACCGCTTTCGTAAAATTTTGTTGATTTCTTATGCTTTGCAATAATTTTTTTGAAAATATTTTGTAGTGCAATGACTTAATCAACCCAATCAGTGATCAATATGGCTTCCCAAAAGATTTGTGTAACCAGATAATGCTTTCAGTTGTTATCTAATGACTCTTAGGACTTTGAATACTTTTGTTTTAAGAAAATGTCAGCCAATTTTTGAAATTTGCCACTACTTTCTCTTATTTCTCTCAACTTCAGCGTACTCTCAGTAATTTCAAGAAAAAACCCACTTCTGTTTAGCCAATAAATTAATGTCTGCAACCATTTTATACTCACTTAATGCATTCTTGGTTTTAACACTACGAGTTTTCAATTTTTTGTAGCATAATTTTATATTTTTTGAGTAAATTTTGTAATTGTTAGGTTGTCGAATTATCACATTATTGAAAAGTCCTGTTGAAGATAGGTTTAGTTGGCATAATTAACAGGTTTGAAAAAAGGCGTATCTGAATATTTTATTTGTTACTATTGAATAGTTTGCGCTTTTGGGCGGAGACACTGTTTTCTCGCAAAATTTAGTTTTTTTTTGCTTATGCTTGTCTTTATTTTGGCTATAGTACAACATATACCTGATAATGATAGATTTCAATTGCTTCCTCAAGACGTATATTAAGTTTTTAAATTTTTCAGTATATAGCTATTTCTTTTAGTGACGTTCAAACCAAAATTTTATTTTTTAAAGGAAAATTTTTTCAACTATTTTTTTTCTGCTTTGATATTGGTCACCATGTGACTTAGTGTCACTAAAAAGAAGTCTGACTTATTTTTGTTAATTCGAACTTTTTTTTGCGGTTAGTTATATGTTTTGGCCGATTGCTCGGTTCATTTAGTTTTTAAAAAAATTCGATACTTCTCTACTGTTAACGTTTCGGATTTCTTTTTGTTGTCATTTGATGTAGTTCTTTCATATAGAAAACCCCATTGATATTCAGATGAGAATCAGTTGATGATCGACAGCTCTTGCAGAAAGCATCATATGATTTTAGTGCCTTGAAAACTGTGTTGTAAAATTGTTTGTGAAGTTTTGGCTTCTACTTGTTTTTGTTATATTGTTTTCTCGTGACTTAGTCTCATCAATGACAGGCCCAATTGGTTTTCTGAGGTGATGCATAATAATCGATCACTTTATCTTGAAATCTTATATCTGTTATGACATTTGAAACAAAAAGTTTTCAAATATTTTAAAATTTTTTGCATTTTTGAGCTTCGTCATTTTTTTGTGAGCTTGATTTATGAGCTTCATATTTGGATTTATTAGAATTTGACTTCAAAAAAGTCAAAAAAGTATTTGGATTTATGATCTTTGTGAGCTTCTTTTTTAATTGTTTTTCCGGTCGATTTGTAGCTTAGTCTCTGTAAAGACAGGTAACAACCCGTTTCTAGTGACATATGTTTTTTGTTCCAATCAGATTTTTCAGTGGATCTGGTCCTGCCAACAAGGTAGCCTTTGAACTGATTCCCTTGTATTTAGAGATTGCATTACAAAACCGTCCGCAAAATAGGTTTTCAAGGTCAAAAACATTTTTTTTGCTTATTGCGATGGTAGGCTCAAAAAGTTCCGAGACCCTCTTCGTCCGTAATCTTCCTATTAAGCTTCCATTTGTCTTTGCTTGGCTAAAAAAATTTACTTTATGACAAATTTACAGATCACAGGAAGTACAGGTTTATTTGTTACATAATTTAGAGTTTAAAAACTTGTTTATCCGCTAAAGACAAATACCAGCACAAAAAGGTCAGCTTTCACTTCCGCTGATTATGTGATTCAATAACAAACTTCTAAATTGCTCAAGATAAATGACTAATCCACAGATATTATGTCATCATGGCCTATAATCAAATAAGAAAAGAGTTTAAGAAGTTTTTGACTAAGTGTGAGGGGTGAATGGCTTGGCTGCCGCCTGAACAGAGGTTTTGAATCATTTTTTGAGAAAAATGGGTGCTGTGTTTCATTCTTTCTTTCGCTTCAGTCAGTCAGCGTGACGCGTAATTTTTTTAGCCTGCATCAAGTGTAAGGATTGCACGAAGTAGTGATATTTTGACGAATCAGATTTGTGGACAAATTAGAATTAAGATGTCGGCTAAGTTTCTCAGTTTTTCCTTGTCTGTCACCGTTGAAATCTTTCAATTTGCCTGCTCTATTTACAGTTTTAAAAAATTGAGAGCGAATCAATTTTTGTCTATTTGGGTCTGATCACATGTCCTTTTGGCCTGTGACCATGAACTGGAAAGTGCCACCTTCAACCATATCATCTCATATTATAAGCTTCAATTGGTCAATTTGGAACGAAAAATAATGGCTAAGTACTAAATGAGCTTCATTTATTGTTATTGTGTTTACAATTGCAAAAGAGAGAATACTTTTACGCACCAAATGAACAACGTACATTTTAATATTGCTTTGTATGATAAAATGCGACAATTTAGCTGTAATTGTTTTCTCTCAACAACTTAGTTTTTTTCTTGAATCAAGTTACGTGCAATGTATTAGCACAAACTGCTCATAAATGGATAAAGGTACCATCGTCTTGGTTTCGATTTTATCAGTTACAATATTTGCATTTTCTCATTTCATTATTTATCCAAAAATTCAAGCAAAACTTAACAACTCTCATGGACGGAATATAACATTACATCAAACGTGTGAACTGCTTCGCAGGAATGCTGAACGAACAGGGTACAGTATATCCTATTGCAGGGGGCGATTGGGAAACCAACTTGGAGTTCTGTCACTTGGACTGGAAATTTACCTCAAATATGGAATCAAAGTTTTCGTCAGTCAAACACAGGCCAAATTCTTGCATAACGCGTTTGAGATATCGTCAATTTGTTCTGGAAAGGATGCATTCTGCACTATAGTTCCCTCAGGTGAATAATTATTTCCCTGAAAAATTATTGTTTTTGGAGAGAAAAAAATTTCAAAATAAATTGAATAAATGCGTTTGAGTATACCTCATGCATTTGTTGCTCTCCTTATTGTTTCCATTATTAATTGCTTATTTTTCGGGGACGTGCTTCTGTCTCTCTAGCAAGCCCTGACCCTTCATGAAATCAGAAAAAAATTGACTGGAAACATCAAAGCCAGAGGATTAAATTTGAGCTGAAAACTGAATATACCATTTTCAGTACTGAAACAGACTTGGTGGATTGTATGTATAATTTAGTGTGTATAATTTCTTGATGGAGACATTTGAAAGGTCGACTTCAAAATTTGGCTGTGTCGCGCGGTAGTCTTATGTATAAGAGCACGGAATTGGAGGAACTTGACACGCGTACACGGGCAAGCCCGTTGCTGGGGACGTGAATCGAACGAACATTTGACAGCATGCGCCATCAAGGTGTAGCCTTTATTTTGTGATCCTGGCTCAACAATAAATGGTCGACATCCAAGAACTTTGTTACTGTTAGGTTCCTAAGACACAAAGTACAAAAACGATTATTTATTGGACAAGAGATACCCAAAAAAGATCAGCGCTTGGAATAACAAATCGTCAAAACTCACGAAGGTCGCCACAAATCAGTCGAAACTGAAACTTACATGGGAAGTTCGACTTATTTGCTATAAAAACCTATTCCAGCAAAGCATACAATTGCAAGCAAATGAATATTTTACTAGAGCAATCAACGAAGGCAATTAAAAAAAGAACACTGAATTCAATCCAATTTTGCTGTGCCAAAACAAATAAGTAGATTGCGCAAAACAAAATGGCAGTGCAAAGTATCAATAATAATAGCAATGTCATTACTGAAAAAATTTTATTTATTCGAATTGGAACCCAAGAAAAGTTAGTTTTTAAACCTTACATTTTTCCAAGAAAAACAATCCGATAACTGCATGCAAGGGTCTCTTTTAAATTCCTCAAAAATATGATTAAAAATTTGGTTTTTGAATTTTTTTTATTTTCGTTTTTTCTTAAGAGACAAAGTAAAGAATTCCAGTTCTGTAAAGCTTTTCTAACGAATGAATTTTTCTAGTTTTGAGCTGGAATTCATAGCCCCAGTACTCGAGTCCAGTTCTATCATTTTTGTTTATTTTCCAGGTTTTAAGTTCACGGCCCCTGCTTTTATCAAATGCTGATAGTTGGCTGGTTTTAATTTTCCAGATGTAATTAATTCGCTTTAATTTCCAAAGATAATGCATAGGTAGAATTTTTTGAATTATTTTTAGATCTCTAGATGAATCAAACTTTTTCTTAAAGAAGCTAGCTTTAACTGCCCATTTAAGTTGTCTGTCCAGTGTTAGAACAAGATTTTGGTTGATAGACTGAATGGTAGTTGCTGAATAATGTATGTGACTCAACACTAATGCGTTGAGAATCAGTTTTTCATATTGTCTGGAATTGTTCCTTTTATTGTATAAATAGTCCTAATACCGGCAGCCATTTTTTAGTATGTGTTTTGCTTTTTCTTGGAAAGTTAATAATATATCAATAAGGACGCCTAGTATTTGATCGCCTCTTTTTCATCAATGACTACATTGTCAACAACCATTTGTGTATTGGCAGTTCGTTTTGTTTTGCTAAAGACTATGAACTCTGTTTTAGAGGCATTGAGACTTAACTCATTTGATTGGAAAAAGGTAATTAACTTTGGTGTTTCCATTTCTAAATTTTTTTTTGCCATCTTCGATTGAGGTATTGGATGTGAGAACGATTTTGTCATCTGCATATTGAATAATCTCTGTTTCGTTGTCAAGGTATTTATGCATGTCATTCATGTATAAATTGAACAGCAGTGGACCAAGGACCGTTCCTTGAGAAACTCCTCTTGTGAGTTCAACTGGATCCGATAGAATGTTTTGTATTTTTTACTTGCTGCTCGCGATGAGACAAAAAATTTTTGATTTATAGCCTAGACGACCTAACATATATAATTTTTCGTCAAAAATTTTGTGGTTTATAGAGTCAAAAGCCTTGGATAAATCCAGTAGGGCAGCAGATACATATTTAAATTTATCAGTTTCTGGTCGTATAAACTCAGTACAGTACGTGATTGCATCTGTGGCTGAAAATCTTTTTCTAAATCGATACTGCGTTTTGGTGATCAGATTTTCATTTCATAGGTAATCTACAATTTGGTCTCTCAGAAGAGTTTCAAAAATTTTTGATATACATGGTGTGAGTGAAATTGGTCAATAGTTGTCTGGATCCCCTGTGTCTCCGTTTTTGAAAAGTGGTATTACAATGGTTTTCTTTAAAGATTTTGGAAAACTTAGTTCTTTGATTGATTGATTTATTATGAATGACAGGTGTGGAACAAGTTCCGACGCTGCATCTTTAATTGCCCATGCTGGTATTGATGAAGGGCCTTGTGGTTTACTTACCTTGAGATGACGGAAGACGTCGTTACATTCCTTATCTGTGACAAAACGGAAACTGAATGTTCGTTTTGAAGGGTTGTTTTTCTCTCTTAGGCCCCTGTAAACTTTTGGTCCTTTGTATAGGCCAAGTTGAAAAAATCCGAAAATTAAGAAGGTTTTCCATTTTCATAATCTCCTTTATGTAGTCTCCGAAAACGTTTCTCAATCATTTAATGTCCGTTTGCGTTTTTCTTTGATTCCGTATTTCATTTATCAGTTGCCACTTTTGCCTGTCCGTTGCCGCAGCTTCAATGAGATCTGCGTAAAATTTGTTGAAATCATTTGTTTCTGATTCTAAAACATCTTGCTTTAGTTTAAAAAATGTTTTGTAGTTTTCGTCGTTTAAAAATTTGTCTCTGGAAATTTTAAGAGACTTAGTTTTTCTAGTTAGCCATTTATCAGCCAATTGAAAACTATTTTTATTGTTTCGTATATAACATTTTTTGAGAGGCGCATGGTAATTTAGTACTTGCGCTAGAAGATAATCAAAAACTTCAACCATTTCAGATGGGTTCAAGTTTTTGTTATATAAAAGTGACCAATTTAAGTCCCTTACAGATGTTTGGTAGCTTGATTTTTTATAGTTGCTCTTGTCATGAATATATTTAATCAATCGGGGTTGTTTTGTTTTTGCATAGCAGTTAAAAACTCCTTAAACACCAAAATGGTCACTTTTTAGGTTAGTATCACAAGCGAAAATTTTTTCGAATAAGCTGGGTTCACATATGAGATAATAAATTAAGGTTTGAGTTTTTCAGTCGTTGGAGACTCTTTTTTGTTCTTCGTTATTCTGAACCTGTAGTCCATAAGGTGTACTTACTGTACACAGTATTTCTCGTTCTCCCTTTTTTTAACAAATCAATGTTGAAATCGCCTGTCACAATTATCTGCTTATTTTCAGTGGTAGCATAGTCAAGCTTTAAAGCTAAATCATTTAAAAACAAGCTAGATTGTTTTTTTTTCGGGCAGTAAGAAATATTTAGTAAAACTTGTTTTTTATTTGCGATGGTGAGATTTATCCAGATCGATTCAAACTGTGGGCTAAATTTGTTTAGATCATGCCTTTTTTGGCGACAGATGTTTTGGAACTAGTGCCATAACTCCTCCCCCCTTTTCTTATTGTTAGGCATCGATGCTAAGCTGTCGTTGCGCAAGCATACATAATCGTCTAGAGAGGATTGCAGAAATTTTCCTCCTCAAAATTCGTTAACCAGGTCTCCGTTAAACAAAAAATACAGTTGGTGTACGTTGTTATCATCTGTTTCAAGTGAAAAGTCTTTTTAGAGATGCTCTGGCAATTCAAGCAAAGAAGTTTCAGTTTTTTTTGCGCAATTTGAAATATATTTTGGGTCTGAGTTTGAGACAAAACTGGCCCTGGATCTTTTTAAAATGTCGCCAGATCTAAGGAGATTGATTAACATGAAAAGAAAAGAAGTAAAATTCAGAGTAATTAAAAAAGTTGCAGTTGTTTTTACTGTTAAAGTAAACTTAAAAGAGAGGCCCTTGCATGCAGTCTTTTTATAACACAATTTGTTTGAATTCTCGTTCTCTATTGACGCGGGAAAGCTTGAGGTCAATAGAAGAAAGAGGACAAAAAACTTTTTTTTGGGCTAGATACAGCATAAATATGATCACAAGAAATTGTTATAACTACGCTTCCGTAAACACTGTTTTCAATTCCGTAGTGTAACCATTTTTCCAAGTGATGTAAATAGAGAATCGAAATTGTGTTACGGAAGCAGAAAGAACAATTTAGTTAGTGAACATTATTGTTTAACAGAAAAGCCATGCAGAAAATGTTTAACAGAAAAGCCGTCCTTGAAAAATCATGCATTATAGTTTAATTGGCCAAATTCCAACTATTGATAATATTTGATATTATGCAACAGAAACCTTCCATGGAACAGTAGGGGTAGACCTATGTTTAAAATAGTGCGATGCTGAGATGATCGACACTAATTAGCATGCGATCCGCGGTTAATCTGGGCAAAAACATGTTTGCTGAGCACCAAATTTAATTTCTAAACCTGACGGCGAAAATGGAACGCGGTACGCAGTCAAAAAGCTGAAGCAATTCAACGATTCAGACTACTTTTCTGTCGTCAGGCACAGCGTGGACAAAAGCTTTTCTGTCGTTAAGCATCAGCAAGCATGACAGTGACATCAATCCTATAGGCCCTCCAGTTCATTTCCAAAATTTGACTGAGATGTCACCCCAGGGTCATTTTTATTGAAATGTCTGTTAAGTCTGATAAAAAAAACGACCGACACTCTCTCTGCTGCCCACAGAAGCTCCATAAAAATTGCCAACATCCAATGTCTTGATGACGCTGAATACTTGTGAATTGATAATATGATCTTGCGAATTGTCAGGCAAGCCCGACTTTTTGTGTGGAGGGAAATCATTGTGTTGTTTTTCGAAGCTGTTCGAAGCAAACTATCCAGTTCGACTAAAATCGCAGAGTATGATAGCTTCCAAAAGTTCACTCTATCTTATGGTACATGATTGCAAGATATTAATCTGATGTGTTAGATTCGGGACTTTGATCTCATGTCTGAGATTCAAGGTCAAATAGTGAAGATAAATCAACGTTAAATCTACAATGCAAGGAACACTGTTTTAACGGTAACAACTCCTAGATATCAGTGTTGCTATTTTGTGAATCCTTGCGGAAAACTTATTGAATTTTGTAAATTTCTAACACTAGCATAGCAACACTGGTAACTAGGAGTTGTTACCGTGAAAACAGTGTTCGCAATTTACCTTCGACATTTTTGGTACTGCACGTTCTATTTGTGATCTTTCATCTTGATTGTTCGACATTATTATAGTCCGATGATGCTGTTTTTGTTATCACCTATATTTTTAAAATAATTTCTCTTTTTGCGGATCCCGAGGAAATAGTTGTTTTTGCTCTCATTTTGTCTGCTAATGCAATTTGTTTTGCGTTGTTTGCATTAAATGAATTTTTTTAAAAAAATGCAAAAAGCATTGTAGACTGGCGCTGTTTTCATCTTTGCCTGTGATCTGTCGTATTGCATTTCCTTGCAAGTTTTGCTTTGCCTGTACTTTTAATTTTTAATGCCCCTTGAATCACTGGAGAAGGTAGCTCGGGTGTACTTTGACCCTTTCATTAGAGCATTTTTAATAGAATTAAACCCTTTAACCTTTAACATCTTATCGAAAAGAGATACTTACAGGTGCATGGTCACCTTCTTGGAAGCATTCATATCCTCGACAAAAGTTAACTGGGTTCCTCAATTAGAAAAATTAAAATAATTCAAAATCGAATGTCTTCTGCAAGTCCTTGATCTCCATGGAATTTATTTTAAAACAACCGAGAACCCAGGTTGAACTTTTGCAAGTCTGTTCCCGAATGTTCATCCAAATGTTCTTCAGCCAAATGTTCTTCAGTTCTGAAAGAGACTAAACGCAGGTACCATATATTGCATATATGAAAGTATTATACCAGAGGAGAGCCAATCCGTGCAGTGAATAATAGCGGTTGTGAAAAATAAGAGCAGTGAAAAATAGTTGAGAATAAGAGACAGTTGAAAAAGGGGATTGAATTAAAAGATGCTTAAACACTCTGCTTTTACCCAAAAACGCACGCAAAGAAAGAAAGTGAAAAGGAATAGATTTACCTTCAAAAATAAGAGATATAACATAGCGACAAAGATTAAAGCAGAAAGTTTTCTAAATATTTAAATAATTTTCAGGGTTTGAAACTCACCAAAAGCTATACGTTTTCTCTTCTGCATAAACGTTTTCAATAAAATGCAACAAACAAATCTGACATAATTGTAATTCCTTTTAACCATCGCCAAACAAGTGTTTATTCATTTATTTTCATTTAAATTACAAATTTTCGATTGGATCCGGAAAACATTTTGCAAATGCAGTACCCAGAACCACCCGCACCACCAACTCCGGGACCATTCATACCTGCAGCAGGAGTCGCTATGCATCTTGCCCCTATTCATGGTAATCAGTCTTTACCAATACCCTTTATTAAATTTAGCTGTTTACCCTCCGAAGATTTTGCAGTTTTTGAACGACAAATTAGAAGTTCCATTGGTCTTTCTGCAGTTCCAAACGGCCGCCGATATCATTTCCTACATCTCAGATTACAAGAGGGAGCGCTACAATTTTACGAACAGCTGCCAAATGCAGTAAGAACTGATTTCGAAGTGTCTTTGAGACAGTTACGAGAACGATATATCAATCCAGACCAGACAGCAATCCTTCGTCTTAGTTTTCCGGAAACAAAATTCAATACACAGTACGCCACACCAGAGGATTGCTTGACGCATCTTCAAAGAGTAGCAGCCAGAGTCTTTCCAGTTAATCAACGAATTTCACGAGTAAGAGAACAGTTCTTAAGTGGAATGCCAGCGACAATCCAACAAAAATTATACGAAATAGAAGAGCAAGCAATGACAGTGAATGATTTGTGCAACAGGGTAGCGCGAATTATAATGATCGAGAAACTAGTCACTGAGAACGATTTTGCTACCGCGTTTAATGAAATCAATTCACAGCCAACTAGATTGGAAGATTTCATTTTTCTACAAGCCCAGCAACAATCTCTACAGAAAACCCAACAAGCAATTGTTTCTCAATTAGCACAAATTAGTTCCCAACTGAAAAACACGGAAGTACAGCGACAACAAGACAAAGCAACTCAAAATGAGAGTAGAGCCAGTTACAACCAACAACAACAGAACTACCATTCCCGTGGTGGCTACCACCGCGGCGGTCAGTATAATTCTAGAGGAAACGGACGAGTAATCTGTTGAAACTGTGGCAAAAGGGGTCATTATCAAAAATTGTGCTGGTACAGAAACCCACCGCAGAGAAACACGCAAATACCTTTCGAACAGCAACAACAATCTTCTAGTGCGGTCAATCATTATTCTAATTCTACAAAAATAAAAAAAAAATAATTATACCCAACCATGATTAAATCAAAGGAGCAAAACCCCCTGTTTTATATTCAAATTCTAATAGGAAAGCTAAAGTTTGACGCTCTCGTCGACACTGGTTCTTTCACTAATGCCTTGCCGATGAGAATTTATAACCAAATTGCAGACAGTAGGAGCCCATAATAGGAGCCCCATTTTTGTCAGAGAACAATCTTATGGTTGACATGAAACGAAAATTACTTCTAACGCCCGATCTAATTTTTACCCTTAACAAAATACAACAAACGGATAGAAAGAAATCCGTTCGACACGAAGAACAAACTTTCAACATTTACACAAAAACGAAAACAACATTAGGCCCTTGTAAACAGGACCTCGTTATTTGTCTTTGTGCGTCCAAAACATTCGAGTTAGCAAACATTATTGGTATTATAGAGCCCTTCGATTTCTTCGAACAAAATTCCGGAGTGTTCATTACATCGTCATTGAACCGCGTTGATGACAAAAATCAGTTTCAGATTTCGTTCCTGAACACTAATTCTCACGAAGCGACCATACCAGCAGGTACAAAAGTAGCAGTCTTCACAGTGCTTACACCAAAACAAGAAACTCCTATTGACCCACAACTAGCAGCCCTCATTAAAACCAATCCAAATCCTTCGGATGAAAACAGACTTGCTCCAATTGAAGGGAAAAAGTATGCAGATTCCTTTTGGTCCACAACAACTCTACCGCACTTATCAGTTTTGAACACAAAATAGTTTTTTTTCCTCTCGTTATTATCCTAAGTGATCCGCTTTTGCAATAATTTACACAATTGAGGAAAACTTGTTATGGTAAGTTGCCAAATTTTGGCCACTACATTTTCTTGGAGCAAGAATTGCGATTCCTTGCAATTAAAAAGAATAATTTTGGAATTTTTTTATTTGACTTAGAAAATTTGTTAATTTCATAGCATTCAAAGTGATCCGCTTTTTATAATTTTTCTGTCAGGAAACAAAAATTATGCGCAAAACGTCCCCTGATATGCGCTCTTTGATTTGTTGGACCCAATGTTCTCATTGGATCTCAAAAATATAAACATTGGCAAAAAGCTTAGATTTGAATTACAAAATTGTTCATATCCTGCAGTTTCTAAGTGCTCCGCTTTTATGATTTTTAATTAAATAAAACAAAAATTACTATCAATGGTTCCCGAAAAGATTTTGCTAGAGCTTCTTGGAGCCAGAATTGCGATTAAATTTCAGAAGATTGAAGTTTTACTCATTACCTATACCAAACCTCCGCATTTTCTCACTTCTTCTTTATTCAAGTGGTCAGTTATATTTTAACTTTTACAAATGAAAACTTATTTTACATCGCCTATCTCCATGTAACGCCCTTTCAACCTTTGTTTGGACCGGTTCTCCGAAATAGGTCCGTAAAAATTTTGTACGAAATAATTCACTAAAGTTCTTTTATTTTTACCATAGACTATACAAATTACTTACACTCAGAGTGATCCGCTTTTATCAGAATTTCATTTACATAGGAAATCTCACATTTCCAAGGTCCTCTTAGTTACCCTCAGTACTTTCGTGGATCTCTTTTTTTCGATTAGTCTTGTTATTTATTGAAAAAAAAACAAAGAAAAAAATACGAAAAACAAAAAGAAACAAAAACAAGAGGTATAGAGTTCTTGCCTGACCATGAAATTACGAAAATTCTTACCTGTTTTTGTGATGTTTGCTCCATTATCCATATATAATTTTATAATTAGCAGTTAAAATAGTTTGTAATAAGAGAATTTGTAATATTGAAGACACGCTATTTTAATTTTTTGCGATTGTGGTAACAAAGGGAGTTGCAATTACTCAAGCTGAAATGTATTGAAAGGAAAATTTTTTATTTCCAAAAACAGCAAAAAGCAAGAAAAAATAATAATTGACTAACCTTATGATGAAGAAGGGCCGGCATCAAAATTCAAACACTTTTTCTTCTTTTTGCTGATTTTTCCTTTATTTGCCTCCATATCAATGTTACTAAAGTCAGCACCCATTTCAATTAGTGTTCTGAAGTGTCCAGTGGTTTCATTTTCCCTATAACTCATTATTTGCTGCCTGCTCCTGTACACTATTTCATCCTCTTTTTTACAGCTGCTTCAAGTACTCTTTTGGGCCCAGCTTACCCATTTTGCTTCCAGCTATTTCTATCCTTTTCCCCGAAAACATTAAATAGCGCTGATATATGCGTTTTCGTGCACTTCCGACCCGACCCGCTTCCCAACCTCCCAGAATTGTTA
Source organism: Convolutriloba macropyga (assembly GCF_964194025.1). Classification (NCBI taxonomy): domain Eukaryota; kingdom Metazoa; phylum Xenacoelomorpha; order Acoela; family Convolutidae; genus Convolutriloba; species Convolutriloba macropyga. Next base: position 45,666,733 of record NC_134472.1, read on the forward strand.
CAACACCTAAACAGAATAAAACATAGTCATTTTCCTTATCATTAAAATCATTGTATTACTATGTTGTGTTTTTTCGTCGAATTGGATCTCGAACTGTGTGCACTGCTAATTCTGGCTGAATAATAACGTCCCCAGGCTAAACACAGTGCCTGCCCAGCCCAGTTTTTACAGACACCGGAGCGCCCATTTTTTAAATAAAACTTCAGGTCCTTCATGTTCTTTATTAACGTTTTCATCTGTTGGCCACTCCTTTTAGTTTTTGCGATTAGCCACAATTTTTTCCCACTGAATAAATAAGCAATTGAATAGGCACCCCCATACTCCACGTGAGGCAATGTAAACCATTCTTGATTCGTCATTACAACAGTCACATGAATTTTGTTCAGTCCTTTGAATACTGAGCAGCTGGATGAATAATTTAATTTGCCCGACCACATTGAATTTCTCACAAGACCATGCGCAAATTCATTCTCATTGTATTTGACATAATTTTCGAAATTAAAGAAATTATTTTCAGTAGATGCATGTTTGTCAAAATTTTGTAAAAATTCCGAACTTGGATTGAATGTATTCAAATTGATGGCTAAACTGGGCTGAGAAGGAGGAGATATTTGAGACGCGGTTTTCCCCCCAAAATTTACTACATTTAGTTTCTGTTCTTTCCACGATGCATGAAAAGGAAAGTTACCACTTTCTAGTGACATATACGATTTATGCATCCATTCAAAGTTACTTTGTAACGTTATTTCTTCCATTTCTCCACAAAAACGAAGTTTCGAGAGTTCATTAAGTAATTATGTTATCATTAGAAGAGTTACATATAGTGGAAATTGCAGATTACTTCATCCATTGCATTATTTTGTTGATTGTTTCAGTATGACATAATTTATCAACGTCAAAAAATCTTTTGATGACGCAATTTACCAACGTCACATCAGTTTTCCTGTGACGCAGTTTACAAACGTCATCAAAATGTTCCAGGTTGAAAACAATATTGAATCAATTTTTATTCAAAAAAAACGGAGAACCACAAATTATGGCCATCTAAATTAAATCGAGTAGACTTCTCAGAACAATCTGAGACCCAGTAACAAACCATATAATTACCATCTGATCTTGATTAAAGCAAATTTGATTTTCAAAATTACCCTCCGATTCTAATTTAAAACAAATATGAATTTGAATTTACCATCTGATTTTGATGAAAAGAATCCAAATTTCAGCTGAGACATCCCTGAGTTATGGGACTTGTTATTCAATTGAATGTGTATTACCCGCGGAGAACTAATGATGAAAACCAAAATTGAGACCTCCCACGCAAGGGGACAGGGGAAAACTAGAACAATAAATTTGATAAACCTAGATGAGATGTGCTCCTGATACTTCCAAAAAACAATATTAGTTTTGCGAAAAAAGAAGCAGGTTACACCAACATTTCATAATCCGTTTTGGAAATTAATTTCTCCTCTTAAAAAATGTAATCCTAATTGCCGGCAACAAATTTCTCTTCTTACTCTCTTAACTCAACTGAAGGCGCCATCAGAAGTGTTATGTTTTTGGCTCAATATAATGAACCGGCATGTTTAATTTTGTTTCTATAGATTACTTCTTCCTTTTCCTTGTCATCTCTCCTGCAACACCAAGCGCTAACACAGTTACAAAGGAAGGAATTGTTGTTAATTTTCACCAGAAAGTAATACTCGCGGACAAATTCATAAATGTTCAGTATATAGTTCCCTATCCTGTTATCGAAATACAGCTACCCGATAACTTAACTGCATTAGTAGACAAATTCCACGAATCTTGGAAAACACGAGCGGGACTTTGTCACGATCTAGCGTTTCAAGACCTAGAAGAACTGGACGCTACAGATCACCTTAATTTCACTTGGTTAGTGACTAAAATGATCGAAGAACTTGGAAACGCACTTACTGACCTGAATTCAATCTAAAAGGACATGGAAAAGACTCTCGCCCTACACAACTATGCACCAAGTCTATCGGAATTATCAAGGCGAAAACGCATTGCTCCCCTCCTTTTAGAGGGTGGAGCCGCTACAGTTCTTGGCGCTGGAGTCGGACTAGGCAGCAAGATCGGATTTGCTATCAAAGGAATTTTTGGTAGTTGTACAGATCTTTCCAGGAGTGACAAGGGAAACATCCGAAAAGGCATTCAGAGAATCAGAGAAATTCAGGACGGGTTCCAACAACTGACGACATCATCTAACAAAAACTTTTTCTTGGTCGAAAAACAACTGAATTCATTGAATGCAGTGACAAAACGCCTAACAGAACTTCAAAAACTCAACTCTCAAAAAATTGAGGCAGAGTTCGATAGCATCAAAAAGGAGATGAATGGTCTAACAAGTTGCAATCGACGTCTACAACTGCGGGGGAAGGAAAACCTACAGTTCAGTGAAATTTTTGCCTAGTTATTGACGCTACAAACAGAAATAAAGAACTTCAGGACAGCAGCTTATACTTTCCGCTCAATTTTGTTGACGGCGTTCATGACAATGACTAATGAGTTTCTTCCTATCTCACTTGTCCCACGTGGACACCTAGAGAAAGTGTTTGTCTCTGTTCAACGATCATTGGGAAGTGACGACCAAATGTTGAGCTTGGCAATACCAATAAACAAAATTCTCACGTACTATGAGTCAAAGCTGCTGCGTGAAGTCACAACCGATGATCTCGGACGAGTTTTCAAAATGGCAATACCACTAGCATCACGGGAGCACGTTCTAGACGTTTACGAAGCATTTTACTGCCTATGCCACAGTCAGAGTCCGACAACAATCTGGCCATGCTGTGGCGGATGGAATCAAACTTTGTTGGGATCTCAGAAGACAAATCCAAAATAGCTCTACTTAATGATGAGGATCTAAATCAATGCATCGGATCAAGTGTTTATGCTATCTGCGATCAAGCGTTTCCCATGCTGAAAACAAGAAGCAGTTGTCTTGCAACATTATTTGTATATCATGACTCGAACACAGCTTTCCAATATTGCGATGTTGATTTTCAGCCTCTACCAGTTCAAGAGAAAGCAATCAATATTGGGTATAGCCACTGGCTAATACTAGCAGCGTCCTCCAACTACCAACTCATTAAGTCGAACCACAGCGACTCAAACCCTCTCAACAGTATTATTATTCAAGGTTGCAAGGCATGCATTATATCATTGAAATGTGGAGAACAAGTTGAGGGACCAAATGTCTTGATGAGAAGCGACGCAAAGACTTGTGCGGAGATGCCTGCATTGCGAATTGAAATGAAGCTGCCCACAGCTATTGATCACTTATTCAGAGCGTTACCACCCCTGCGCAACTTAGTGAATTACAATAATTCAAAACCGGCTAAGGAGGAACTCGTCTCAAACTTTCGCTTGGAGGTGATGAAAAATTCCGACAGGCCAAAAAGTGATATTGAAGTGGAGCAAATTGCCCAACCTATCATAACAAAACTGCAACAACTTAAGCCAATTTACGAGCAGCAGTTCGCGAGCAAATAAACTGGCAAATGTCAGTGAAAATTGGGATAATCAGTTTTATACTGAACGTTCTCTTGCATACTGCAATATCTTATTGGGTTAAACTTCGAGCAAAAGTACACAGAATGCATCCCTTTAGAGTTAAAGAAAATAGACGCGAGATTAGATCTTGTCCTGTCAGCGAAAGTGACTATGAATTTCTACGAGCGAACCCAGAGCATCCTCTTATGCGGAAAACTTGTGTTTTTCCAATCGATGGCTCAGAGTATTCAGCTGCGCAAGCGTCTGCACCTGACTCGGCCGAACTGGAAACGCAACTTCGTTCAAACAACTGCGGAAGTAAATTCAAAGACTCAAACCTTCCGAAAACGGAAGAAAAAATCAGAATAAAAATAAAGAAGACCAAAAGACCAATAGAAACTACAATAACTGCTACGCAAAAACAATTTCTCGAAGAGAAACAGAGAAATCAAATCACTTGATTTCCCATTCTGCTAGTTTATTGCTAATTGTGTGTTTCAAAGCAGATTTTCCTGTCTTTCAAAGCAGATTTAGCTGTATTTGAATTGACTACATACAACTACAGCCTCTCAATTTCACATAACTCCTCATAGAACAATTGCAACCCGCTTTGAAATTTGGTAATAGTTTGTGCTATTCAAGATTGAAAATTTTTAAGTTTGTAAACTGAACAAAAATGCTAAAGTTTAAAGAAAATAGCTTGAAAATTTATAAGTTTGGAGTGGTTGAAAAATGATCCAAAGAGTAATCTAACAACGTATATTAAAAACACTTGAAATTTTCAATTCAGTGTTGATACCAAAACAGAACGGAACTTTTAATCTTATTAAATATAAAAGAATTATAAAAAAACATCTGATACTGATGATACCAACTTTGTACGTGGTAGTGTCATATATTGCATATATGAAAGTATTATACCAGAGCAGAGCCAATCCGTGCAATGAAAAATAGCGGTTGTGAAAAATAAGAGCAGTGAAAAATAGTTGAGAATAAGAGACAGTTGAAAAAGGGGATTGAATTAAAAGATGCTTGAACACTCTGCTTTTACCGAAAAACGCACCCAAAAAAAGAAAGAGAAAAGGAATAGATTTACCTTCAAAAATAAGAGATATAACAGCAGGACTGTTCTAGATAATTTTCTACTATGTCTTAACATTATCATTTAATTCAGATTCAATCAATTGATTATGTATATTACCGTATTAATTGGATCAAGGCCTCTGGCGACTCAAGATGATTTTTTAAACTGGCCCAATCACAGTGAATATTAATGTCAATTCAACAATTATATGAATTAACTAACAGCACCAAAAGTCAATGTCTTCATTGCGTTTTTGCAAAAGACCACAACTTTGCAACAAACCACAACAAATTAGTAAATGGTTCCTATCGAACTTTCACAGTTTAATTATTTTGCCATCATGTCAGATTTTCAAAAAATTCATCAGTACGACGTGAGTTTTCACTTATTTTTTATCTGATTTCACTCTTCACAGTCTGTGTAAAATCTGATCAGAAATTTTTTATCTAGCAACAACTGATAAATCAGAAATTTATCGTGGAAAAATTTTCGGTGTGAGATCATGTCAGATCTTAACCCAAGATACTTTTATAATCACTAACATCTTATGAGAGTTTGTTGGACAAAATATCCAGGATCAATGAAGTCGACACTTTGTAAAAGGAACACTTTAGAAGTTTTCTACAATAGTGAAAACTGCGACCTTATTCTTTTCTGATGAAATCAAAAACTAAACTGCTTTTGTTTACCAGAAAGTTGAATTATAGGCTGCAATTTGACAATCAACAGAAATCAAACGATTCGACTGTTTACGAGAGAGCTATGGAGGAATGGAACAACTGCTGTGCTTAATAAAAAGTCGAGAGGAAAGAGCTTAACTGGGAAAAGGGTTCGACTGCCAAACTACCCTCTTTATCTTCCATGGATACAGAATGGTAATCAATTTCTTTGTCGTTTATTTGTAGGATAAATCTCAGCAGACCTCAAACAAATATTTCAAAATTAGTCTTGAGAAATCAATGAAGGTTTTTAAATAATGAGGCAAAAAGTTGTACAAATGACAGTTGGAGAATATATGCATTCCTACAAAACAGCTTTTTTAACCAGAGTATATATATATATATACTCGCACTCCGAGCTGTTGTCCGCGATACACGTTTACATGCTAACATATTTATGCATATACATATCGCGGCTCACGTGAGATATTTTGGCATCTCAAGATATCAAAAGTATTGAATAACAAAGATCTCAGAAGTAAGTTCTAGGCTTACGCAGGAAACTGACAATTACTGATTCTTATTGTTTTATTCAACAAAGCTATTTCGTACGTAATTGATCAATTTTTGACAATTTGATTTACTGTAAAATTTGGTAAGATTTTTGTAAAGCTTACCATTGATCGCATATGTTTGCAGCCGAAAATTATTTGCTGCTTTAAAAAGATATACCCTCAATTTCTGCTTTGTTTCAGCTCGCATTTTTGTAAGAAAAGTTTGCAACAACCTGCTGTATGATTTCTTTTTTCTTTTCAGTGGCCCATTTTGCCCATAATAATTACTTAAATGTTTAGATTTCTTGAATGAGTTTCGATCGCGGCTCAAATTCAGACAAGATGTCCTTCAAACTGCCAAAAGGTTGTACATAAAGCTCCTCAAAACACACAACTGCTCCACACCATGGAGAGGCGATCGAAATGTATGCACTCCAGTGTTTGTTCACATGCGGCTAGGGGACTACACACGGTTGGTGGAGGAACTCAAAATTGGTCCTAACCCTTATCAGATGAGCTACCTGCGCAACGCATTTGAGCACGTTAAAAACATATATGGAGTTAGTAGGCGAATAAATTATCGTTATAGGACCAACCCTCCTAATTAATTTGGGGTTTCAGAACTTAACGCTAGCCTGCTGGCTTTTTTGTAAGGTAAGTTGTTGAGGGACGATATCTTTTGGGGAGAGATACAAACAAAGATGGCACATTATGTTCCCACCCAGCTGATGTACAATTCTGTCTCCGTTGTCTACCAACTGAAGCAGAAGTAGACTGCATTGAAAAAAATTATTTCATATTTTGTTATTCAAAATTTGATAGATTCTTATGAAAGTACAAACATCTCTACAAACAAAACGTCAACACCAGTGAGATCAAAATTCTTTACTTAACAAGAATCAAAACTCGTACAAAGGCACAGCAGACATGATATCAACTTTGATGCAAATTCTCAAGCTGGAAAACAACAAATTTATCAATAAGAAAACCAAAGTTGAAATCCAAAAATCAACAACTATCCCGTCTTCAAACTAAATCTCCAAATGTAATGTCTTTGAAATAACGAGTGGCCTTTATTTAATTTGGATTAGATTTTAGACACATCTGAATTGCTAAATCTAAATTGAGGTTACAAAATCAGATCGCTCTCAAAAATAAAATACCCAAGCTACATAATCACGAGGAAAGTCACAACCGAGGTAGGTCTTATTTGACCTTTGAATTGATTACATGATTGAATTTTTACTAACTTAGTTATCTATTCGCAAAAAATCACAAATGTGAAGGAAAAAAAACAAAAACAAATCCAGAAAAAAACCTCCAATTCAATTGCTAATTTTGATGCTAAGGTTTGAAAATCACAGGCAACTTCGAGGTAAATTCCAAAAAAATAAAGCAACTAAAAGCGAGCACAAGTGTTTGAGCACAAGCCAGCTGTGCCAGCTTGCCAGTGATAATGAATCATGACTTGTGACAAATTAACATTGAAGGGTAAAAGTTTTTCCAAAATCTGTTTTAAGTTTGCAGCAAAAAATAAAAGCCATTCGTTGTCAATGGAGACGTTCAGAAGTGTCAATTAGTATTTTTCATTTAAAAAACCATAGATTTGTAAGCCATCAAAAAATGTTAAAAAAATGCATTTATAAGGAAACAAATTTAACAGAAAAACGAAATGTTTATTGAACCTCGTTAGGATATCAGCAAGAAATGGCAGCGTGGTGACATTGTTACAGTAAAATCTAAGAGCAAAGAAAGAGCAAATTGTTATTGAAAACACCCACAGTCAAAGTAGACTAAAGTTAGTTGGCCATTGTTGGGTTATGGACTTTCGCAAGCGGAAAAAAAAGCGTTTTTAACTAAGTAAAAGAATTAATTTCTCAAAATTGAGAGAATAACAAAATGATATTTTACAGTAGAATTTAGAGATTTACAGGAGAGATCTGATTATTAGATCAAGATGGTGATTTGAATTTGGGGAAGAAAAAGGACTCAAAAATCAGCTGTATATATACCCATTATCAGTGTGAAAAAGTCAAGATACAAAACTAATCTTAGCACCGTGATTTATAGTGGGGGTTGAAAAGAATACCCAATATGGCTTGCTTCTGCAAATCAGTCGCAAAGGGAACCATAAATGGAATGCATTTGCACTTTTCTAAGAATTCATTCACACTTCCGTAGATAACATCATCATTTAATACATGCTGGGAAAATTTTACATCAATTAATCTAACTCTAATAATAGTTATCTAGATTCACCAAATTGAACCAAATATTGATTCTAAGCAACACTTCTTGACGATTCATTTATATAATTTCTTTGATCGAAGTCATATTGCTTGTCTTTCTAATCTGGTAAGTCAAACTTTCTTTCTAATTCCCACTAAGTTTAAGACTATAGTTTGATCGATATTCTAACACCCCCACTCAGACTTGAGTTCATTGCGTAGAGTCTGTTCCCACCAAAACTGCTCTGAATGTTTCCACTTTCGAAACGGGTAAGGACTTTGTGAAGATATCCGCTGCCATTTTGTCTGTAGGGACGTAATGATTTGAAATAGTCCCATCCTCCGTTTTGTCCCGGATGAAGTGAAACTTTGTTTTGATGTGCTTGCTCCTTTTGTGCATGACTGGTTTTGGCAGAGTCTGATACAACTTTGGTTGTCTTCTCCAATTGCTATTGGACGTTTCTGTTGGATGCCAAAATCCTCTAGAAGTTGTTTCAGGTAGAGTGCTTCCTGAACTGCTGCTGCCATGCACTGATATTCTGCTTCTGATGAAGAAAGAGCAACTGTGGCCTGCTTCTTGACACCCCAGCTGAGTGCTGCGCCACGTCCGTTGAGCTTGAAGTAATAGCCCGTTGTTGATTTTCTGTCGTTCACGTCTCCAGACCATGCATCACTTTCCCCCACTAAATCATAACTAGCCTCTTTCGTGTAAGTAAGTTTTAAATCTTTTGAAACTTGAAGATATCGCAGAAGTCGTTTTCCGCACATCCAGTGTTGATTGGTAGGTGCATTCATGTGTCTGGACAGAATGTTGACTGTGAACATGATGTCTGGCCTCGTCTGTTTGGCCAGATACAGAAGTGATCCAACCAAGCTTCTGTAGATCCTCTGGTCCACTTCTTTGTCTCCGTTCTTTGCTGTCTGAAGTTTCAAATTCAAATCAGCTGGAGTTCTTGAGGGTTTGCATTGATCCATTTGAAACCACTCAAGCATTGTTTCTATGTAGCGTTCTTGGTCGACTGTGACTTTGCCTTCTTCTCGTCTGATTCTTAGACCCAGAAACCAGTGTATTCTCCCTCTGTCTTCCATGTGAAAGATTGCTTCTAGTGCGTTCTTGACATCAGAGACCACTGTCATACTTCTTGATGCTACTATGATGTCGTCAACCCAGACCAAGATGAAGGTGTGATCCTCTGCCTCTGATCTTGCGAACAAGCAGTGATCGTTCCTGCTTCTGGTGAACCCTGTCTCAGCAGGAAGTTTGCCAGCTCTTTGTACCAGTTGTTAGCAGCCTGTTTTAAACCATAAATTGATTTATTTAGTCGACATACTACGTTCTCCCCATCTGATCAGCGTTTTACAAACTCCTGTGGCTGTTCCAGATACACTTCTTCCTCGATTGGTGAGTGCAGGAAAGCAGTCTTAACATCAAATTGGTGCATCACATGGCCCTGCTTCGCTGATAGCTGAAGTAGAATCCTGAATGTCTCTGGCTTGCAGGTAGGCGCAAAAGTCTCAAAGTAGTCCAGTCCTTCCACTTGTTTGAAGCCTTTCGCCACATAGCGCGCTTTGTATTTGTCCACTTGACCACTGGGTCCCAATTTCACTTTGTAGACCCATTTGCCCGGTATAACGTCCCTGTCTGTGGGTGGTCTCACTAGGTTCCAAGTCTCGTTGTCTTGGAGTGCCTTGACCTCGTCCTTCATTGCCCGGTGCCACTGGTCCCAACCGTCACCTTGCTTGGCTTCGTGGACTGTTTTGGGTTCCACATAGTCGCCCTCAGTCACAGCAAGATGGGTCCTGACTTGACTGTGAACATGATGTCTGGCCTCGTCTGTTTGGCCAGATAAAGAAGTGATCCAGCCAAGCTTCTGTAGATCCTCTGGTCCACTTCTTTGTCTCCGTTCTTTGCTGTCTGAAGTTTCAAATTCAAATCAGCTGGAGTTCTTGAGGGTTTGCATTGATCCATTTGAAACCACTCAAGCATTGTTTCTATGTAGCGTTCTTGGTCGACTGTGACTTTGCCCTCTTCTCGTCTGATTCTTAGACCCAGAAACCAGTGTAGTCTCCCTCTGTCTTCCATGTGAAAGATTGCTTCTAGTGCCTTCTTGACATCAGAGACCACTGTCATACTTCTTGATGCTACTATGATTTCGTCAACCCAGACCAAGATGAAGGTGTGATCCTCTGCCTCTGATCTTGCGAACAAGCAGTGATCGTTCCTGCTTCTGGTGAACCCTGTCTCAGTAGGAAGTTTGCCAGCTCTTTGTACCAGTTGTTAGCAGCCTGTTTCAAACCATAAATTGATTTATTTAGTCGACATACTACTTTCTCCCCATCTGATCAGCGTTTTACAAACTCCTGTGGCTGTTCCAGATACACTTCTTCCTCGATTGGTGAGTGCAGGAAAGCAGTCTTGACATCAAATTGGTGCATCACATGGCCCTGCTTCGCTGATAGCTGAAGTAGAATCCTGAATGTCTCTGGCTTGCAGGTAGGCGCAAAAGTCTCAAAGTAGTCCAGACCTTCCACTTGTTTGAAGCCTTTTGCCACATAGTGCGCTTTGTATTTGTCAACTTGACCACTGGGTCCCAATTTCACTTTGTAGACCCATTTTCCCGGTATAACGTCCCTGTCTGTGGGTGGTCTCACTAGGTTCCAATTCTCGTTGTCTTGGAGTGCCTTGACATCGTCCTTCATTGCCCGGTGCCACTGGTCCCAACCGTCACCTTGCTTGGCTTCGTAGACTGTTTTGGGTTCCACATAGTCGCCCTCAGTCACAGCAAGATGGGTCCTGACTTCTCCAAAAAATTGCGGAACGTTCCTTGCTCGTGTCCCTCGTCTGGGCTCTGCTCTATCCGCGTGTTCCAGTGCATCTTCATTGAAGCCATCTTTCTCTAACTGTGAGAAGTCTTCTGTGTCACTGTCTTCCAGTGACTCTGAGTCTCTGTGACTCCCTCTTATTGCAGTAGATCCTTCATCTAGTGCTGTTTCTCCAACATCCGAGGCCTCTTGTCTCAGTGTTGTTTCTTGAGTATTCACGCTCCCTGCGTCATGCCACTCCTCCTTTATTGCAGTAGATGTGTCCTGTCGTTCTCTGTTGTCATCGTCTTGATGACCATCATCTGGGTGCCAGATTCCCAGTTCCGACCCATCATCTAGTAGGTCAGCCGTTTCTTTGTTGTCAGGGATTGAGCCCACTTCAGACTCCTTGATGATCACATCTCGAACTGCCATCACCTTGGGTGTGTTGGGTATGTACACCAGGTATCCGTTTTCTCCTTCAGTGTAACCCACAAACTTTCCTTCCAGTGCCTTGGGTTCAAGTTTGCTGGCTTCTCTGTCCCTCTTCCTCATGAAGACTGTGCAACCAAAAATAGATAATTTACTAATTGGAAGCTTAGGTTTTTTACCTCTCATCAGCTCTGCTGGGCATTTTTCTTCTCCTCGTCTCACAACCAAGTTTCTGATCCTTGCTGCGTGAAGAATTGCTGCTCCCCACATCATCTTGGGAAGTCCTGAGTCAATGAGCAAACATCTTGCCATCTCTAGCAGTGTCCTGTTGCACCTTTCAGCTAACCCATTCTGTTGTGGCGTCTCTGGTATGGTCTTCTCCTGTAGAATGCCTGCATCTAAGCAGTACGTCTTGAACTGCTCTGAGAGAAACTCCTTCGCATTGTCTTGCCTCAGTTTCTTGGGCGTCCCCTCACTGAGAACAAACTTCTTCAGGCTGGCCAATGCTTCACTCTTTGCCTTAAGCAATTCCTCAAACACAAACTTGGTGTACTGGTCTGCAGACACTATGCAGAACCGGAACCCTGACAGTGACTCTACTCTGAAAGGTCCCATCACGTCTGTGAACACCCTCTCCAGCTTCTCTTCTGCTTGGTCTCTGCTACTCTTGGTACTGGACTCTTTGTGATCTTGGCCAATGCACACACATTGCATACATCATCGAGTTCCCCAGTGTCTCTGGTGCATTCCTGACCACATCCGCTTGATTCAAATGACCCAATCGTCTGTGCCACTTCCTTGCACTGTCAATTCACGCTGTTGGAACTCATCTTGAATTCTAGAACGCTGCAGGGTAAGTAAAACAAATTATTTTCTTGTGTTAGTTTTACCCGAGTTCCCTTCTGGAGTTTCATGCAGCTGTTTCCTCTCTCGAAAGTGAAGCTATGTCCCCACTCTGTGCATCTTGAGACTGATAGGAGGTTTGAAGAATAGTCCGGCACACACAGAACATTTTTGAGTTCGCATTGGAATTCCCCTTTGTTGGAGGGTATGCTGATCCTCACACAGCCTACACAGCCTCTGCCCACCACTCTGGAAGCCTCTCCGTTGGGATTTCTGACCATTGATTGAATGGGCACAAAGTCCAGGAACGCATCGTTGTTCGTCACTATGTGATCTGTACAACCACTGTCCACTAGCATGCCTGCTGTCTTCCACTGGGTAAGAGCTGCCCAGCATTCCTCGTCTGGTGTAGCCAATGTTGGACCCATTGCCACTGACTCATGTTTGCCTCCATCTCTTTGTCTCTTGCATGCCCTGTCTAGGTGACCCTTCTCACCACACTTGCTGCATTGTGCTGTCTCCTTCTTCCTCCAGTCCTTGGCAAAGTGTCCAGGGATCCCACACACAAAGCAGTTTCCTTTCTTGGGTCCCTTCTTGAAGTCACGCTTCACTGCCAGTGCCACTGAACCACTTTGTCACTTGTGTTACTGCACCGTGCTCTCATGAAAGTTCTGCAGCCTTTTCCTCAACTCTGTGAAGTTCGTTGCCGGGTTGAAGCTTTCCTGTATAACAAAACATTCATACTTCATTGGCAGACCATTGAGGACCAAGGCGTTGAAAAGGGTCTCTGAGACTGCTTCCCCTGCTTCTTGTAGCCTTGTGAGCAACTCCTGTCCTCTGATGAAGAAACTGTCCAAATCCTCAGAATCCTCGAGCTGCAGTCGAGCAAGCTGTGCCACTAAAGTCACCACTGCCGGCGTCTCCACACTCTGAAATCTCTCTTGCAAAAGCTTTCAAGCCTTTGCTCCATTTCCAATGCCATCATCTCCCATACAGTCATGTCTCATCAGCATGAGAGTTGTTGCATCTAGAGTCAGTGCCAGATGCCACCACACATTGTTCCGTTTCTCCTTGATGTCTGCAACTTCTTTCTCATATGCATCCTTCAGCAACTTGTGGTTCTTCTTCTCATCATTGGTTGCCCCATTGGCCAGTGGCGCAGGCTCATTGGGTTGCTCCTCTGTCCCCAGTAGTGATTTGTAGAGTCCCTTCGTCTGCATCATCGCCACAAATCTTTTGCTCCAGATTGGAAAACCCTGTGCCTTTCTTGTGTAGGTCAGCAGCTTCACTGTCTGTTGATCCATTGGAGTTTGAGCAGGCAAAACAGTTGTGAAAAGAAAAGGTACTAAGCAGAAAAGGATTATGACTGTCAACAACAAATTAGTTTTGTTTTGGAAATTAATTTTATGACTTAGAAAATTGCTGGGCCCATAACCTGTTGGGTTATGGACTTTCGCAAGCGGAACAAAAAGCGTTTTTAACTAAGTAAAAGAATTAATTTCTCAAAATTGAGAGAATAACAAAATGATATTTTACAGTAGAATTTAGAGATTTACAGGAGAGATCTGATTATTAGATCAATATGGTGATTTGAATTTGGGGAAGAAAAAGGATTCAAAAATCAGCTGTATATATACCCATTATCAGTGTGAAAAAGTCAAGATACAAAACGAACCTTAGCACCGTGATTTATAGTGGGGGTCGCAAAGGTTACCTAATGTGGTTTGCTTCTGCAAATCAGTCGCAAAGGGAACCATAAATGGAATGCATTTGCACTTTTCTAAGAATTCATTCACTTTTCCGGAGATATCATCATCATTTAATACATGCTGGGAAGATTTTACATCAATTAATCTAACTCTAATATTAGTTATCTAGATTCACCAATTTGAACCGAATATTGATTCTAAGCACCATTTCTTGACGATTCATTTATATAATTTCTTTGATCGAAGTCATATTGCTTGTCTTTCTAATCTGGTAAGTCAAATTTTCTTTCTAATTCTCACTAAGTTAAAGACTATAGTTTGATCGATATTCTAACAGCCATAGGCCAATTCTGACAACAACCTGTTGTACAATTACCACATAGACATCGCATTTGCTAGACTCAGTACTTCCTGTGTGTTCTAAACTCTGATAGTTTTTTAATAAAAGACATTAATGTTTACGAAAAATGGTTAATGACACTGATATTGATCACTAGAACAAAATGTACGAAGGTCCTTAAATCAATTCTAAGAAAACTTCTCATTTTACCAAAAAAAAACAATTTATCAGGCTAACAACTGATTTTACAAAAAACAAAAAGGGAGACGCAGAAATCTACATGTATCCTAATTTCAAACTGAAGTTCAAAATGTAAAATCTCTCAAGTAACAACTTAATTATTTCTCTACTTTTTCTCAAGCTAAATTAAGAAAAATTAATCAACCTAACAGAAATTTACATAAGCCGAAACCACTGCGAACTGGTAAAACGTTTTGAGTACAAAGAAATTAACAACTCGTGTTAATGATATTTACAAGACCACAAAACAATTTTGAGGGGAAAGAGCTTCCCAACTATTATTTTTTGGATAAAATTATAAAACTATGCACTGTCAGATGAAAATATTAAGCAATTTTTTTGAAACTTTCAAAAAAACCAATTGTTCTGTTACGCAATCAGATTACTTGATAAAAAAATTAGTTGATATATCTATACAAATCAAGAAAATTCAAAACTATTGTCAGTTTGTAAGAACTTAATTGGTAAAATTTTTATCTATGATAGTCTCTCAACTGAAAAGAAGATTTAAAATCAAATCTGCCCTTGATTATTAATGAAGACTTTAAAAATCAGATTAAAGTGCTAGACAATCAAAAGACAAAAGCCACCAGAACTGAAAACTCACTTTGTTTTCACATTGTGTCCTGTCATCTGGTGTCCAATCACAAAACTATTTTCAATGAACCTAAGGCGTTGATAAAAAGTTCCTTTTATTCTACTACTGAAATCAATGAGACCATTGTCTGGCTAAGCTGTGCCAAACTGCACAAATAGTTTCTATAAAGAATATCTCGAAATTTCAATAAAACGAATACCTTCAAAGTTATCGGTTGAATAAACTATTAACTGAAACCTAAAATTTAAGTTCTATTAGTACTCTTTACAGTTTCGTCAAAACCTGCTGGTTTTGGGACTCAGTATCAAAGCAACGTAACAAACAAAAATGAACAAAATTTACAATATTTTAATGATAACTTTAAGGGTCTACAAAACCATAAGTTGCCCACAAATCAATTCAGACAATAGCATATATTCATCACTAAAACAAATCCCTTATAGGAAAAATTATAGGAAATTATACTTATTTTGAAAAGAAAATACAGTTCAATCTTGTTATTATTATTATTTAGAAAGTGAAGTTTTTCGTGGTTGGATCCAGAGATTCGGACATTGAAGACTTCTTTGATTCAAAGAAGGACAAGTTCAGATCAGTGAAGATCATATTGACATATCAGACGAGAAACTTGCTGATCACTGACAAAAGCTTGTATCCAGGTATGAAATCACAGAGAACTTTGTAGCTGACCCACAGCTGACCGTTGTAAAGCTATCTCCTTGACATACTATCCAGACTGTGTATTTCGCTCAATTATTATTTCAGACTATGGAAATTGGTACGGAACGGACCCTCCTCGTGCGCTCACAGTATGTCATTACACCGCAGAGGTATACCCAAATCGTCACGGGCAAATATGCCCGATTTTTGTATCTCGTGTTCGTTTTTCCTATGTTAATACATTGAAAATGCAACAATATTGCCGAAAATGGCTACTTTAGCAGAAACAGGCAAAGTTGAAGGGAAATGCGCAACCCCTGTTCGCAAAAGTGTCCTAATTTTAGCCGCGAAATAAAAGTACAAGCCATGTACTCTATTTTCGCGGATTTTGTATTACGCATCTGCTCCATTTATGTATCGCTTTTTCGCACGCAACGCAACCCGATTTCGCACTCTAATTAAGCCTAATTTAATGCGTGTTTTTGAGCATAAAAGTGATTATTCAAGCTTTATTACTACTACTAGTACTTATCACTTCTTTATTATTACTTATCAAAAAGTTCCTAGCTGGTTCATTGAATCTACACCAGACCCACATTGCCAAACAAAGCCTTTTTTGAGCGAGGGATTTTTCGGAGAAAGCTCAGTTTTTGTGGCACTGGGACGTACATCATATATTTCACAAAATAGATTCGACCGCTGAAAATAGATTTGGCCAGTGAAAATAGATTCGATCAGTCCCACATTGACAAACAAAGCCTTTTTTGAGCGAGGGATTTTTCGGAGAAAGCTCAGTTTTTGTGGCACTGGGACGTACATCATATATTTCACAAAATAGATTCGACCGCTGAAAATAGATTTGGCCAGTGAAAATAGATTCGATCAGTCCCACATTGACAAACAAAGCCTTATTTGAGCGAGGGATTTTTCGGGAAAAAAATTAGTTTTTGTGGCACTGGGACGTACAACATATAATGTAAAATTTTTCAAGTATTGAACCCAAAGCAAAATGTTTTCAATTAATACAATCCAAATGAATAGGAGATACTGCGAAAAACTTATGAGCCACATTCAACAACTCCTTGACCCATGGAGTTACATCATATTTTTGAAATATGAATCGACTTCAGAGAAACATTTGACGAAATTGCCAAACTTGACTTTATATAACACTAATCTTAAATTTCTTTACATCATAGCAAATTATAGCCTGACACACGTTTCTCGTATCACTTTGAACCACCTAGACCCAATAGTCAAAAAAAAGAAGGCATTTTAAATTAAAAAAGGCTAATTTTTGCGTTTCCAAAATTTATATTTCTAGTGTACCATTTTTTTAAGCATTGAACGATAAGCAAAAATTAATTTTTGCTTTAATTCAATCAATTTGATTGAGAGATACTCTGAGAATAGTATGAGCAACATTTAACAACTTCTTGACCCATGGGGTTACATCGTATTTCTGAAATACAAAACGAATTTAGAGAAACATTTGACTAAATTGCAAAACTTGAGTTTATTTAAATTTAATCTTAAAATTCTTTACACAATGACCAAAGTTAGCGTGAAGCGTGTTTCTGTTATCACTTTGAACCACCTAGGCCCAATAGTTGAAAAATAAGCAGGCAATTTACATAAAAAACAGTCAATTTTTTTGCGTTTCCGAACTTTACTTTCTAATGTACCAAGTTTACAATTATTGACACCTGAGCAAAAATTTTCATTTTAATACAATCCATATCAATAGGAGATACTACAAAAACAGTATGAGCAACACTCGACAACTCTTTGACCCATTGGGTTACATGATATTTTTGAAATACGAAACGATTTTAGAAACATTTGACGAAATTGCAAAACTTAATTTTATATAACACTTATCTCACACTTCTCTACATTATAGCCAAATTTAGCCTGACAGACAGACGTTTCTCTTATCACTTTGGAGCACCTAGACACAATAATTGAGAATTAGGAAGGCATTTTACATGAAGACAGACTAATTTTTTGCTTTCCCGAAATTTATTTTTCTAATGTACCAACTTTTCAAGTATTCACCTAGAGCAAATTTTATTTTGTTTTTTACAATCAACATGAATAGGAGATACTACGAAAACAGTATTAGCAACATTTAACAACTCCTTAACCCATGGGGTTACATCATATTTTTGAAATACAAAACGACTTTATAGAAACATTTGAAGAAATTGCAAAGCTTGACTTTATAAAACACTAATCTTAAATTTCTTTACCTCAAGTCCAAAACTAGCTACACACGCGATTCTCTTATCAATTTGACCGCCAAACCCAATAGTCCAGAAATAAGAAGGCATTTTACATAAACGAAAACAGACGAATTTTTTTGCATTTCCGAAATTTTTTTTTCTAATGTAACATTTTTTCAAGTATTGACCCAAGAGCAAAATTTTTTAATTTATTACAATCCATATCCATATGAATAGGATATACTACAAAAACAGTATTAGCAACTTTCAACAACTCCTTGACCCACGGGGTTACATCATATATTCTAAATGCGAAAGGACTTTAGAGAAACTTTTGACCAAATTGCCAAACTTGACTCTATATAACACCAATCTTAAACACTTGTATCTCGTATCACTTTGAACCGCCTAGACTCAACAGTCGAAAGATAAGAAGGCATTTTATATAAAAAACAGACGAAATTTTTGCGTTGCCGAACTTTAATTTTCTAGTGTACCAATTTTTCAAGTTTTGACCCATGCGCAAACATTTTTAATTTATTACAACCGATATGAATAGGAGATACTGCGAAAACAGTATTAGCATCATTCAAAAACTCCTTGAAACATGGGGTTACATCATATTTTTGAATTACGAAATGACTTTAGAGAAACATTTGAAGAAATTGCAAAACTTGACCTTATATAACACTAATCATAAATTTATGTACATCATTGCTAAAGTAAGCCAGACACATGTTTCTCTTATCTTTTTGAACCACCTAGACTCAATAGTCGAGAACTAAAAAGACATTTTACATAAAAAACAGTCGAATTTTTTGCGTTTCCGAACATTACATTTCTAATGTAACATTTTTTCAAGTATTGACCCAAGAGCGAAAGTTTTTAATTTATTACAATCCGTATGAATAGGATACACTACAAAATTAGTATGAGAAAATTTCAACAACTCTTTGACCCATGGGGTTACATCATATATTTTAAATACGAAAGGACTTTAGAGAAACTTTTGACGAAATTGCCAAACTTGACTTTATATAACACCAATCTTAAATTTCTTTATCTCATAGCCAAAGTTGGCCTGACACACGTTTCTCGTATCACTTTGAACCGCCTAGACCCAATAGTCGAAAGATAAGAAGGCATTTATTAAAAAAAACAGACGAAATTTTGGCGTTTCCGAACTTTAATTTTCTAGTGTTCCAATTTTTCGAGTATTGACACAAGAGCAAACATTTTAAAATTATTACAATCCATATGAATAGCAGATACTGCGAAAACAGTATTGGCAGCATTCAAGAACTCCTTGAAACATGGGTTTACATCAAATTTTTGAAATACGAAACGATTTTAGAGAAACATTTGACGAAATTGCAAGGCTTGACTTTTTTAAAACTAATCTTAAATTTCTTTACATCAAGACCAAAGTTAGCCAGACACGCGTTTCTCTTATCACTTTGAACCGCCAAAACCAAAAGTCCAGAAATAAGAAGGCATTTTACATAAAAAACAGACGAATTTTTTGAGTTTCCGAACTGATATGAACAAGAGATACTACAAAAATAGTATCGGCAACATTCAAGAACTCCTTGAACCATGGGGTTACATCATATTATTGAATTATGAAACGATTTAGAGAAACATTTGACGAAATTGCAAAACTTGACTTTATATAACATTAATCTTAAACTTCTGTACATCATAGCAAAAGTTATCCTGACACACGTTTCTCTTATCACTTTGAACCACCTATACGCAAAATTCGAGAAATAAGAAGTCATTTTACATAAAAAACAGACTAATTTTTTGCGTTTCCGAACTTTACATTTCTAATGTACCAATTTTTCAAGGATTGACCTAAGAGCAAAAGTTTTTAAATTATTGCAATCCATATGAATAGGAGATACTACGAAAACAGTATTAGCAACATTCAACAAATCCCTGACCCATGGGATTACATCATCTTTTTGAAATGCGAAATGACTTTAGAGAAACATTTGAAGAAATTGCAAAACTTGACCTTATATAACACTAATCATAAATTCATGTACATCGTTGCCAAAGTCAGCCAGACACGTGTTTCTCTTATCACTTTGAACCACCTAGACTCAATAGTCGAGAAATAAAAAGACATTTTACATGAAAAACAGTCAAATTTTTTGCGTTTGCGAACATTATTTTTCTAATGTACCAATTTTTCAATTATTGATCCAGGAGCAAAAGTATTTAAATTTTTACAATCCATATGAATAGGAGATACTACAAAAACAGTATTAGCAACATTCAACAACTCCTTGACCCATGGGGTTACATCATAATTTTGAAATACGAAACGATTTTAGAGAAACAATTGATGAAAGTGCAAAGCTTGACTTTTTATAAAGCTAATCTTAAATTTCTTTACATCAAGGCCAAAGTTAGCCAGACACGCGTTTCTCTTATCACTTTGAACCGCCAAACTCAAAAATCGAGAACTAAGAAGCCATTTTACATAAAAAACATTTGATTTTTTTTGCGTTTCCGAACATTAGTTTTCTAATGTACCAATTTTTCAATTGTTGACCCAAGAGCAAAACTCTTTATATTTTTACAATCCATATGAATAGGAGATACTGCGAATTTTTTATGAGCAACATTCAACAACTACTTGACGCAAGAGGTTACATCATATTTTTTAAATACGAAACGACTTTAGAGAAACTTTTGACGAAAATGCAAAACTTGACTTCATATACAACTAATCTTAAATTTCTTTACATCATAGCGAAAATTAGCCTGACACACGTTTCCCTTATCACATTAAACCGCGTAGACCCAATAGTCGAGAGATAAGAAGGCATTTTACATAAAAAACAGACAAATTTTTTGCGTTTCCGAACTTTACCTTTCTAATGTAGCAATTTTTCAAGTATTGGCCCCAGAGCAAAAATTTTTAATTTTATTTCAATCCATGTGAATATGAAACATTACGAAAATAGTATTAGCAACATTCAACAACTCCTTGACCCATGGGGTTACATTAAATTTTTGGAATACGAAAAGAATTTAGAGAAACATTTGACGAAATCGCAAAATTTGACTTTATATAACACTAATCTTAAATTTCTTTACATCAGGGCCACAGTTAGCCAGACACGCGTTTCTCTTATCACTTGGAACCGCCAAACCCAATGGTCCAGAAAAAAGAAGGCATTTTACATAAAAAACAGACGAATTTTTTGAGTTTCCGAACTGATATGAACAAGAGATACTACGAAAATAGTATCGGCAACATTAAAAAACTCCTTGAACCATGGGGTTACATCATATTATTGAAGTATGAAACGATTTTAGAGAAACATTTGACGAAATTGCAAAACTTGACTTTATATAACATTGATCTTAAACTTCTGTACATCATAGCAAAAGTTATCTTGACACACGTTTCTCTTATCACTTTGAACCACCTATACGCAAAATTCGAGAAATAAGAAGTCATTTTACATAAAAAACAGACTGATTTTTTGCGTTTCCGAACTTACTTTTCTAATGTACCAATTATTCAAGTATTCACCCAGAGCAAAAATTTTTGATTTATTACAATCCATATAAATAGAAAATAATATGAAAATAAAATGAGCAACATTCAACAACTCCTTGACCCATGGGGTTACATCACATTTTTGAAGTATGAAACGGATTTAGAGAAACATTTGACGAAATTGCAAAACTTGACTTTATATAACACTAATCTTAAATTTCTTTACATCCTAGCCAAAGTTAGCCTGACACGCGTTTCGCTTATCACTTTGAACCTTCTAGACCCAACAGTCGAGAAATAAGAAGGCATTTTATATGAAAAACAGACTAAAGTTTGGCGTTTCCGAACTTTAACTTTCTATTGTACCAATTTTTCAAGTATTGATCCCAAAGCAAAAATTTTTACTTTAATACAATCCATAAGAATAGGAGATACTACGAAAATAGTATGAGCAACATTCAACACTTCCTTGACCCATGGGGTTACATCATATTTTTGAAATATGAAACAACTTTAGAGAAACTTTTGACGAAATTGCAAAACTTGACTTTATATAACACTAACATTATATTTCTTTATATCATAGCAAAGCTAGCCTGACAAACGTTTTTCTTATCACTTTAAATGAAGCGCCTAGAACCAATGGCCGAGAATTAAGAAGGCATTTTACGTAAAAGAACAGACGAATTTTTGTTTTTCTGAACTTTAATTTTCTAATGTACCACTTTTTCAAGCATTGAGACCAGAGCACATAATTTTAGTTTAATAAAATTGATATGAACAGGAGATACTACGAAAATAGTATCGCTATCATTCAAAAACTCCTTAACCCATGGGGTTATATCAGATTTTTGAAGTATGAAACGACTTTAGAGAAACAATTGACGAAATTGCAAAACTTGACTCTATATAACACTAATCTTAAATATCTGTACATCATAGCCAAAGTTATTCTGACACACGTTTTTCTTATCATTTTGAACCGCCTAGATCCAAAATTCGAGAAATAAGAAGTCATTTTACATAAAAAAAGACGAACTTTTGCGTTTCCGAACTTTATTTTTCTAATGTACCAATTTTTCTAGTATTGAGCCCAGAGCACCTAATTTTAGTTTAATAAAATTGATATGAACAGGAGATACTACGAAAATAGTATCGCTATCATTCAAAAACTCCTTAACCCATGGGGTTATATCCGATTTTTGAAGTATGAAACGACTTTAGAGAAACAATTGACGAAATTGCAAAACTTGACTCTATATAACACTAATCTTAAATATCTGTACATCATAGCCAAAGTTATTCTGACACACGTTTTTCTTATCATTTTGAACCGCCTAGATCCAAAATTCGAGAAATAAGAAGTCATTTTACATAAAAAACAGACTAATTTTTTGCGTTTCCGAACTTACTTTTCTAATGTACCAATTATTCAAGTATTCACCCAGAGCAAAAATTTTTGGTTTATTACAATCCATATAAATAGAAAATAATATGAAAATAAAATGAGCAACATTCAACAACTCCTTGACCCATGGGTTTACATCACATTTTTGAAGTATGAAACGGATTTAGAGAAACATTTGACGAAATTGCAAAACTTGACTTTATATAACACTAATCTTAAATTTCTTTACATCCTAGCCAAAGTTAGCCTGACACGCGTTTCGCTTATCACTTTGAACCTTCTAGACCCAACAGTCGAGAAATAAGAAGGCATTTTACATGAAAAACAGACTAAGTTTTTGCGTTTCCGAACTTTAACTTTCTATTGTACCAATTTTTCAAGTATTGATCCCAAAGCAAAAATTTTTACTTTAATACAATCCATAAGAATAGGAGATACTACGAAAATAGTATGAGCAACATTCAACACTTCCTTGACCCATGGGGTTACATCATATTTCTGAAATATGAAACAACTTTAGAGAAACTTTTGACGAAATTGCAAAACTTGACTTTATATAACACTAACATTATATTTCTTTATATCATAGCAAAGCTAGCCTGACAAACGCTTCCCTTATCACTTTAAATGAAGCGCCTAGAACCAATGGCCGAGAATTAAGAAGGCATTTTACGTAAAAGAACAGACGAATTTTTGTTTTTCTGAACTTTAATTTTCTAATGTACCACTTTTTCAAGCATTGAGCACAGAGCACATAATTTTAGTTTAATAAAAGTGATATGAACAGGAGATACTACGAAAATAGTATCGCTATCATTCAAAAACTCCTTAACCCATGGGGTTATATCAGATTTTTGAAGTATGAAACGACTTTAGAGAAACAATTGACGAAATTGCAAAACTTGACTCTATATAACACTAATCTTAAATATCTGTACATCATAGCCAAAGTTATTCTGACACACGTTTTTCTTATCATTTTGAACCGCCTAGATCCAAAATTCGAGAAATAAGAAGTCTTTTTACATAAAAAAAGACGAACTTTTGCGTTTCCGAACTTTATTTTTCTAATGTACCAATTTTTCTAGTATTGAGCCCAGAGCACATAATTTTAGCTTAATATAATTGATCTGAAGAGGGGATACTACAAAATAGTATCGGCAACATTCAAAAACTCCTTGGCCCATTGGTTACATTATATTTTTGAAATACGAAACGATTTTAGAGAAACATTTGACGAAATTGCAAAACTTGAATTTATATAACGCTTATCTGACGCGTCTCTACATCGTAGCCAAATTTAGCCTGACACATGTTTCTCTTATCACTTTGAAGCGCCTAGACCCAATGGCCGAGAATTAAGAAGGCATTTTACATTAAAAAAAAACAGACGAAATTTTGTGTTTCTGAACTTTACTTTTCTAATGTACCACTTTTTCAAGTATTGAGCTCAGAGCACATAATTTTGGTTTAATACAATTGATGTGCACAGGAGATACTTCGAAAATAGTATCGGCAACATTCAAAAACTCATTAACCCAAGGGGTTATATCAGATTTTTGAAGTATAAAACGACTTTAGAGAAACATTTGACGAAATTGCAAAACCTGACTCTATATAACACTAATCTTAAATTTCTGTACATCATAGCCGAAGTTAACCTGACACACGTTTTTCTTATCATTTTGAACCACCTAGACCCAAAATTCGAGAAATAGGAGTCATTTTACATAGAAAACACAGACGAATTTTTGCGTTTCCCAAATTTGTTTTTCTAATGTAACAATTTTTCAAGTATTCACCAAGGGAAAAAACTTTTGGTTTAAAACAATCCATATGAATATAAAATACTACGAAAAAATCATGAGCAACATTCAACAACTCCTTGATCCATGGGGTTACATCATTTTTTTGAAATATGAATCGACTTTAGAGAAACATTTGACGAAATTGCAAAACTTGACTTTATATAACACTAATCATAAGTTTCTTTACATCATAGCCAAAGGTAGCCTGACACACGTTTCTCTTATCACTTTGAAGCGCCTAGACCCAATGGTTGAGAATTAAGAAGGCATTTTACATAAAAAACAGAGGAATTCTTTGCGTTTCTGAACTTTACTTTTCTAATGTACCACTTTTTCAAGTATTGAGCGCAGAGCACAAAATTTTACTATAATAAAATTGATATGAACAGGAGATACTACGAAAATAGTATCGGCAACATTCAAAAACTCCTTGACCCATGGCGTTACATCATATTTTTGAAGTGTGAAACGACTTTAGAGAAACATTTGACGAAATTGCAAAACTTGACTTTATATAACACTAATCTTAAATTTCTGTACATCATAGCCAAAGTTAGCTTGACACACGTTTCTCTTATCACTTTGAAGCACTTAGACCCAATATTCGAGAATTAAGAAGGCATTTTACAAGAAAACAGACTAATTTTTTGCGTTTCCGAACTTAAATTTTTCTAATGTACCAATTTTTCAATTATTGATCCAAGAGCAAAAGTATTTAAATTATTACAATCCATATGAATAGGAGATACTAAAAAACAGTATTAGCAACATTCAACAACTCCTTGACCCGTGGGGTTACATCATAGTTTTGAAATACGAAACGATTTTAGAGAAACAATTGATGAAATTGCAAAACTTGACTTTATATAACATTAATCTTAAATTTCTGTACATCATAGCCAAAGTTAGCTTGACACACGTTTCTCTTATCACTTTGAAGCACTTAGACCCAATATTCGAGAATTAAGAAGGCATTTTACAAGAAAACAGACTAATTTTTTGCGTTTCCGAACTTAAATTTTTCTAATGTACCAATTTTTCAAGTATTGATCGCAAAGCAAAAATTTTTAGTTTAATACAATCCATATAAATAGGAGATACTACGAAAATAGTATCGGCAACATTCAAAATTCCTTGACCCATGGCGTTACATCATATTATTGAAGTATGAAACGATTTTAGAGAAACATTTGACGAAATTGCAAAACTTGACTTTATATAACATTAATCTTAAACTTCTGTACATCATAGCAAAAGTTACCCTGACAAACGTTTCTCTTATCACTTTGAACCACCTATACGCAAAATTCGAGAAATAAGAATTCATTTTACATAAAAAAACAGACTAATTTTTGCGTTTCCGAACTTACTTTTCTGATGTACCAATTATTCAAGTGTTCACCCAGAGCATAAATTTTTGGTTTAATACAATCCATATGAATAGAAAATAATATGAAAATACAATGAGCATCATTCAACACTTCCTTGACCCATGGTGTTAAATCATATTTTTGAAATATGAAACGACTTTAGAGAAGCATTTGACGAAATTGCAAAACTTGACGTTATATAACACTAATCTTAAATTTCTTTATATCATAGCCAAAGCTAACCTGACACACGTTTCCCTTATCACTTTGAAGCGCCTAGAACCAATGGACGAGAATTAAGAAGGCATTTTGCATTAAAAAAACAGACGAATTTTTGTGTTTCTGAACTTTACTTTTCTAATGTACCATTTTTTCAAGTATTGAGCCCAGAGCACATAATTTTGGCTTAATACAATTGATGTGAACAGGAGATACTACAAAAATAGTATCGGCAACAATCAAGAACTCCTTAACCCACGGGTTTATATCAGATTTTTGAAGTATAAAACGACTTTAGAGAAACATTTGACGAAATTGCAAAACTTGACTCTTTATAACACTAATCTTAAATTTCTGTACATCATAGCCAAAGTTAGCCTGACACACGTTTTTCTTATCATTTTGAACCACCTAGATCCAAAATTCCAGAAATAAGAAGCCATTTTACATAGAAACTACAGACGAGTTTTTGCGTAACCGATGTAACAATTTTTCAAGTATTCAACCAGGGAAAAAATTTTTGTTAAAACAATCCATATGAATAGAAAACACTACGAAAAAATTATGAGCAACATTCAACAACTCCTTGACCCATGGAGTTACATCATATTTTTGAAATATGAATCGACTTCAGAGAAACATTTGACGAAATTGCAAAACTTGACTTTATATAACACTAATCTTAAATTTCTTAAAATCATAGCCAAAGGTAGCCTGACACAAGTTTCTCTTATCACTTTGAAGCCCCTAGACCCAATGGTCCAGACATAAGAAGGCAGTTTACATAAAAAAACAGAGGAATTCTTTGCGTTTCTGAACTTTACTCTTCTAGTGTACCACTTTTTCAAGTATTGAGCACAGAGCACATAATTTTGGTTTAATACAATTGATATGAACAGGAGATACTACTAAACTAGTATCGGCAACATTCAAAAACTCCTTGACCCTTGGCGTTACATCATATTTTTGAAGTATGAAACGACTTTAGAGAAACATTTGACGAAATCGCAAAACTTGACTATATATAACACTAATCTTAAATTTCTGTACATCATAGCCAAAGTTAGCCTGACACACGTTTCGCTTATCACTTTGAACCTTATAGAACCGATAGAAGAAGAAAAAAGAAGGCATTTTACATGAAAAACAGATTAATTTTTTGCGTTTCCGAACTTTACTTTTCTAATGTACCAATTTTTCAAGTATTGATCCCAAAGAAAAAATGCGCAAATAAACTTAGGTTTATTGATTGTGCAGAAATCCGCGAAAAATTTAGAAAAATGTGTTAAAATTAAAATTTTTTTTGTTTCGAGTTTCGTCGATTTTTTTGTTTAAAATGGGTTCTCAATTAGAAGATACACGCAAAAATGTGCGAAAATAAATATTCGTCCTCATTTTTAGGCTTAGCTTTTTCTTAGTTTTGTAGGCCTAATTTTTTAGGTTTAGCTACAAAAATTAGCAATTTTTGTCATAGTACTATTCATATGGCTTTTCAGATAATAGGAAAGGGTTTTTCGGTTTTAGCGATTGTTTATTTCGACAAAACTGACTACAGCAATTTCAGGTAGTGGTGATGATAAGCTCTTCACTCTCAAGCTTCGTAAAATATTCGTAACCAATGGCACGTCAATTTAAAATTGATATTCAATTTTATTTATCAGTGTAAATTATCCGTATAAATTAACTGGACAGAAGATCAGGTTTATTTTTGATAATGCCTAGCGTTGGCGTGACATTTTTCAATGAGCAGGTTTCTATATTGAAGTTAACAAAATTTTTTGTGATTGTTTTGGTTTTGCTAATTCGTCCACTTTATTCTGAAACTAGGCCTTCCTGAAACTTTTCCGCGTACGTTCAAAAAATTTTACAATAACTGTATTAACCCTAAAGTAATGTTTTGGAAAGAAACTTTGTTGAAATTGATTAACAGAGCAACTAATTTGATGCCCTCATTGTCCTCTTACTTTATTAGTTGATTATGCACTAAGCATTTGAAGTCAACATTTCGGGAAATGGCTAATCGCTTTGGGGTACTTAAACTTTTATACTTAGCATAGTTTATGTTACATTAACATTTCTTTCTGGCATATATTATTTTTTTTTCATTTAGTAAGATAAATGGCCAGCATGAGGTCTGCGATCCAACATAGGTATGTGGTGAGCGGATTTGGGTCGTGACAGTCAACAGATCAAACAGACCGGAAAGAGTCTAGGACAGACTAGACAGATTCAGGGCCAGGCCAAAGACAACATGGGTTAAGCACACCTAAATAAGTTATAGCACCCCAAGAATAAACTTTTGCCAAAAAGAGGTGTGAGCCAGAACGAACAGACAAAAAACGCACGTGGGCCAGAGCAAACAAGTAGTAGTGAAAATGCCTGTATTTTAACGGGGGGGGGGGGCTGTCCCCCAAACCCCCCCGTTACAATACCGGCATGGCCTTTTTTAGGTATCCTTTTCGAAAACTTGTAAAATTTCTCGAAAATTTTGTTTCTCGAGGTTGGCAAAGACTTGTAATTTTTTTTAGAATTTGGTGTTGTGAGAGTGGTGGGACTTGTAAAATTTTTGGAAAAAAATTTTGGTGGGGTGAATGAGTGAAACTTTTTTGAGTCCTTCTGAATCCTTTTTCTAGTCTAATGAGACTAATGAAGGACTGAAAAGCGAAAGTGACTAACCCGATGGAATACTGAGGTAAGGGAAGAAAAAGATAGTTTAAATTTGATAAATTTTCGTTCCAATGTAAGAAATTTAATAGTTTTGCGAGTTTGAGACCGCACAAGTGGTATTAATTTTATGGGTTTTATTGCCCATGTGTTTGAATTAACAAGCAAGTGCGAAGTAGTGAAATTGGAAGTTTGTTAAATTTCAAGCCTGGAGAGAAGTTTCAAGTACAGTTTCGAACTGAAAAAAGCGCATGAGAATGAATGGGGGACAAAATATCGTGAAAAATGACTGAAAAATTGAAGAAGTTGGGGTTTAAAATTTGTCTGAAAATCTGCTAAAAAAGTGATTTTTTCGCTTTATTAATGTGTCAGGAAAAGCTTAATATGGGTGCCAAATGAATTTTGGAAAAATTACGGGTTGAAAATAGTTTGAGTGGAGCGCTTAAGGTGTATTTTTGAATCCATTTTGCGTCAAAAACAGACAAAATTTTGAAAAAAAGTGCAAAAGTTGCTGTTTTTTGGTAGTATAAATGTAAAAAAAAATTTGTTTTTCGCCGCCAATAAGCATTTTTATACAATTTAAAAACTGTTAAAATATGGTACGAGAAATATTGTCAAGGAATCGGTTTTAAATTAAATTTTGTTTAGTGATAACTTGTAACTACATTTTTTGTATTTTTTGATGAAAAAAGGCCATAAATGTGCAGAAATTGTTAATTTTTGAGGTAAGAATTTGGTGTTGTGAGAGTGATGGAACTTGTAAAATTTTTGGAAAAAAATTTTGGTGGGGTGAATGAGTTAAACTTTTTTGAGTCCTTCTGAATCCTTTTTCTAGTCTAATGAGACTAATGAAGGACTGAAAAGCGAAAGTGACCAACCCGATGGAATACTGAGGCAAGGGAAGAAAAAGATAGTTAAAATTTGATAAATTTTCGTTCCAATGTAAGAAATTTAATAGTTTTGCGAGTTTGAGACCGCACAAGTGGTATTAATTTTATGGGTTTTATTGCCCATGTGTTTGAATTAACAAGCAAGTGCGAAGTAGTGAAATTGGAAGTTTGTTAAATTTCAAGCCTGGAGAGAAGTTTCAAGTACAGTTTCGAACTGAAAATAGCGCATGAGAATGAATGGGGGACAAAATATCGTGAAAAATGACTGAAAAATGGAAGAAGTTGGGGTTTAAAATTTGTCTGAAAATCTGCTAAAAAAGTAATTTTTTCGCTTTATTAATGTGTCAGGAAAAACTTAATATGGGTGCCAACTGAATTTTGGAAAAATTACGGGTTGAAAATAGTTTGAGTGGAGCGCATAAGGTGTATTTTTGAATCCATTTTGCGTCAAAAACAGACAAAATTTTGAAAAAAAGTGCAAAAATTGCTGTTTTTTGGTAGTATAAATGTAAAAAAAAATTGTTTTTCGCCGCCAATAAGCATTTTTATACAATTTAAAAACTGTTAAAATATGGTACGAGAAATATTGTCAAGGAATCGGGTTTAAATTAAATATTATTTAGTGATAACTTGTAACTATATTTTTTGTATTTTTTGATGAAAAAAAGCCAAAAATGTGCAGAAATTGTTAATTTTTGAGGTAAGAATGTAGAATAAAATGTTCTATGCTAGTTATAAGGGAGTGGGGAAGAAAGTTTTATAATGTGAAAGTTTGCTCGAACAATTAATAATGAGTTATTGGGTGTTGTTTGCATGTTACTTTTTATTAAGTTTTTGTTATTTTTCGGCATTTTTTGACAAAAAAGTGAAAGAATTGATGTTTCTTGGCCGAAGAATGTAGAATAAAGTAATGTTTCTTAGTTGAAATGCAATTTGCAATGAAATTTTGTCACTTTTACAACTTGGCGAAACAAATAATAGCGATTAACTGGGTGCTGATTATTTGTTTTTTTTTGTTATTTTTTACGTTTTTAGTTAAAACAATCACTATTTTGCGAACCAAATGTTCTAAAAGAACAGTCGGCTAAAATAGCTGACGTCCAATTGTACAGTATTCAGTGTATAAGGTCATTTCAAATATTTGTGTCCAAATTGTGGATAAAAAAGTGTGAGAGATTAGGAACAAAAAGGGCATGATTTGGACAGTTTTGCCGTTGATTAACACCTTTATGTATTTATGAAGACTTCTTTGAAGTGTTCTTAGATGACTTCACTACATGTTAGACAAAACTTGGGTATGGCAACTAGGCTGATTTTGAGTTTGAGTTCTATTTTTAGCATATCTGTGCAATCGACCATGTAAAGCCAAAGTGAGGAAAATTGGTCTTAAATAGTTTTATTGGTATTGCATTTTCTTTGCGGTTCAATTCAAAGCAAGCCGCATTTTTTAAATTACTTTTACAGCGTGTTGTTACCATTAAGAGTGTATTTCTTGTCCACAACGGAAACAAAGTTATGACTGAAAAATTTTCCTTTCACGATAATACTGACTTTTTCCACGAATAATATGAAGTGCTTTTTTTGCTAAAATTTGATACTTGAAATAAGCTGAATAATCTGAGAATTCAATTATAAAATAGCCAAAGTCAGCTTCACAAAAGAATGTCACACACTCAACAAACACTATCAACAAAGGAATAAATTTGATTTAGTTTTCATAATTGAGATCAATTCTTCGTTTCTTTAGTGCAAAACACTTGCTCGTAACATCATCTGGTTTGTTTTCAGGTTTGTTTTCAGGTGTACGGACAATTGTATCATGAACCATGGCTGGTGATGGTGGTTCGCTAAAAGTTTCTGGGTTCTCAATATCGAGTTCAAAATCTCTCCAGTAGCTCTCTTGATTTTCATACAGCGGGATTTCTTTCACGTCCTAATCTTAAAAAAATTTTCGTACTCCCTCGTCCAATGTGTCTGGGTCGAATACAAACTCTCTGACATAAAAAGTTACAAAATCCAGCCAGTTTTGAGCTCATTTCATAAGGTCTTTCTCAAATCGAAATGACTGAATAGAATCAAAAATCATAAAAGGCACAGCCATGTGATTTACTGTAACCCACTCATCTAACTGATAGTCCTGCTGTACAACGATAACAGTCTGTTTTCTGTAAGTCTCATAAGCGATTGTTCGGCTGTCAGGCGTCAATTCCGCCTTTAGAATGATGGCTAGAGGAGACATTAGAATTGTTTCTTTGATTATAGCAGAATTTTCGTAATCAAATTGAACAATAGGAATCTGTTGTCAAAATCCAGGAACATTTCTGCTAAATAAAATTTGGAATTGAGCAAATGAAAGTTGAAGCGAAAATGGGAAATGAAGAGTTCAGTTATAATTCTAAACTAAAGCGTGTTCAATCAATTCCTTCCATTTTTGTTGTTAAAGGTCACTGAAGTAGCTATTACACATAAGTTCATTACACTCAAAACCTTGTATCTTAAGTGAACCTTAGTATACTATTCGTTTTATCGTTTCCAATCTTTCCGTGCTAGCTGTACACACCCAATTTTATTACTTTCTTATCTAGAGCAATTAATGAAAGCAGCATGTTGTTCAAATACCAAACAGCGTTGATCTGAGGAATGCCATGTAGATCAAAAGATATATAAAGTTTTAAGGTTTGTTAATGACTGGGACTTAACATGTGTTCTCGCAATAGTGTTTTGTTACACTTGCGCGTTTATTAATTTTTGGAACAAAACTTGACCTTACTGCTTTTACGCTACCTTTCGTGTCTGCATAGCATTCGAACTTATTTAATACCTTCTTAGCAATAATAATCAAAAGTATAACGTTAACATTTTGTATACATTTTGTGTGTGTATGTGTGTTTGTGTGGTTACTAGTGTATTATGTAAATTATTTATGAGGATACATACGCACTAAGACCAGCATATGCTAGGAAAATTCATTTACTGCTTCCTTATCTTGAAACAGTTTCAAAGGAATTTGCTTTTTTATGATTAAGGTTAAGTATGTGCTTAATGAATCAAATCCCATTTTGTCTGTTGTTAATAAATTGTTTTCGCGACTCAATGGTCAATAATCCATTTTCTTATAATCCCCATCATTTTATTGCGCAGCCAGGCTAGCGAAAAGAAGGTATGCGTCTTGAAAAACCAATCGTATGCCGAAACTTTTTGAACAAGATCCACGAAAATTATTTATTCGTTTCATCAATTTACCAAACAACAGTGTAAGGTTAAATTATAGATAATTATTCAGTAGATAAACACTTGAAAATCTCAAAAGTTTTACGTTTGCACGCTTTTTTTCACAACGCAGTTGGTGTCATATACGAAATATATAACCAAGGACCTGGCTGCTCTTATATGTTTTCGTGGAAAAGCAGCAACTGTTTTAGCGAACATTTGTCAGGAATATTGTTTTGCTTATATATAAAGGTTTTTCATCCGTCAATTTTTTCATTTATTGGAATTTTGAGTAGCAAAACAGTTGTTCTAGACGTTGAAGGGTTTCGTCACAGAAAAGAAAAATTTATTGTTAAAGAACTTGGTGTTTGCACCGACTGATTGCGTGTCATTTTTACCTCCAATAAGTTATAGTGAAATAAAAACTCAACAAAAGCAACCTTTCGGTTGGTTGGCTAGAAATTTGCACGGTATTGATTGGGACACAGGAAACTATCCTTATATTTATCTTACACAAATAATTCAAAGCGTTCGCTTGAGGAATCAGGGTGCAATATTCTACGCTAAGGGAGAAGAAGAAGTAAAATTTTTGTCAGATTTGCTTGAGATCTCTATCACTGATCTGAATACACTTGCGTGTCCTTCGATATCTGTGAACTATTTTACACTAAACTGTCAAAATCATTCAAAGGCGAAAACATTTTCAAGAAACATTGTGCAAAAGAAAAGACCATATTCTATTTCGACTGATTTACAAATGAGAGAGGAATTGACGAAGGTGGAAGCACCCTTGTCACCGAGTTCAACAATTTGCGCCTTGATTACGGGGGACGGGAATCTGAGTCTTTCAATTTCCAAAGACGAAACCATAAAAACAGGAAACCAGTTTCTACAGAGAAAAGTTAAATTGTTGCTGACTGAGGACGAAATTCGCTCATTTACTCATTTAGTATATTATATTGAACCTTTTTCTTCAGTGGAGAAAGCAGAATGTCATAAATTCAACCCAGAGTCTGTCCTCCGAGATTCTTACTGATGTCGAAACAACCGGTTGGTGAAGAAATTGACAAGAACGATCCTTCACTGCCAAAGGAGATTCAACACTTGGTGAAGAAGAAAGAGTACACAAAATTGTTCATTATGACAAAACTGAGAGACGCTCAGAGTGCTTTATGGTTCATATGAAGGACTTTCTAACTGAGTTCAATTGCTATGAATTGTTTTATGTAAAGTGATTTTTTTCTCAATTCATTATTTAAAAAAATTTATTTTGTCTCGAGATGGAGGGAGTAACAGTTGATCAAGTTGACGCTGTTGTAGAAGAAAGTTTTTTTGAAAAAGAAAGTAGCAGCAAATCTTCATGGAAATTTTGCAATCAAACAGCGTTGCCACGGTCAGAAGTTGTATTTTTTGTTCAAATGTTTGTTATTTTACTGCTGATATCACTTTGTATTGTTACATTAACCATTTCAAAACCAAATTGTGGAGAAACTTCAGTTTGGATATCAATAATGTCTAGTTTATTTGGTTAAATTTTAGCAAAACCAAGACTATGAATAAAGTTATATCTACGCAAGATAGAGTCTTCATGGCCGTTGTAGGGCCTTCAGGTTGTGGCAAAACATAGTTAATTTTCAAAATGTTGATTAGAAACACATTTTACCCAAAATTTAACAACATGATATTTTTATACAGAGAAATGCAACAAATGTACATCAAGTTGGAGAAAACACTTGGTGTTACGTTTAAAAAGTACGCCAGTTTAGAATTTTTGAATAGCCTTGCAAACTGTCTTCTGATAATAGACGACTCGTGCAAAAAAATTTACAATGACAAAGAATTTGTTTAATTGGCCACTGCAGGGCGTCACAAAAACATTAATGTTATTTATATAAAGCAAAACCTTTATGAACAGAGCAAGTGGTCTCGTACAATAGACTTGAACACAACACACATCGTTTTGTTCAAATCAGCTCGCGATATTCAGCAAGTCGAATTTTTAGGCAAAAAGTTGACCCTTGGTAGATTTTTAATATACTGCTATCAATTGGCAACGAAAGAACTGTTTGGGCATTTGCTTATCGATCTTGATCCAAAAGCTTCTTATTGTTCACGATACTGTTCAAATATTACT
The DNA here is from genome assembly GCF_964194025.1 of Convolutriloba macropyga. Classification (NCBI taxonomy): domain Eukaryota; kingdom Metazoa; phylum Xenacoelomorpha; order Acoela; family Convolutidae; genus Convolutriloba; species Convolutriloba macropyga. The sequence continues at coordinate 45,701,843 of NC_134472.1, forward strand.
GAGGCAGGTCGTTCAGTTTTCTTCCATCTGATAAAGCAAAAACAACTCCTCTAAAAAATGAAAGAGAAAAAATTATATATACTGAAGCAAATCGTGCATTTACAACCAAAACAGCTAAGGAAATATTTGCGTAGTTGTGATAGTGATGCTATACTGGTTTTGTGTGAATGTCTTCACAATGTTTTACTGGGCAATGTTAGATTGAAAGTAAGAGACTTGGAAAATTACAGACACATATTTGAAGGTGTTCTCAAGAAAAATTCATCAATGGATAAACGACGGGCACTTTTACTAACAAAAACCGGTTTTGAACTGATTGAACTCATTATTAAATTTTGTATCATCCATTTGAGTTAAGCAATGTCAACTGCTGAAGAGTTTATTTTGATTCCCAAAAATCAGTTTATGAAGGAGCAACCATATTCCTCACAAATTCAAAATGATCCCAGATTTCAGCATAGAGGAGCTCAATTTTCGTTTTTGAGCCGTATGCTACCAAATGAAAACACTGACAAAGAGAACAAAGAAATTTTGGATACGAGAGAAACAACTGATCCTACTGAGTTGTCAAAAGTACATGCGGTCAAAATTCTTCAAAATCTCAACATGCTAGCGCCAGCAAAGTATATCAAGACGGAGAAAATAGTTAATCTCATTAAAGAGTCAAAAAACATTGATATAGGCGAAAAAGAGAACTTAATTGTTGACGGAACAGCGACAGGAATCAATGTTCCCATTTTTCTCTATGATTTGCAGCAACCAACTAAAAAAATAAATAATCCAGATTATTTCAAGATTCTAGAAGCTCTAAACCTAAAAGAAGACTTGGTGATCAACAGTAATGCTAAAGTATCGATCCGGAAAAGAACTCAAAGAGTTACCAAACAAAAAAAGAAAACTTTTGCGCCAAAAAAAATCAAGCACAAAGAAACAAGGCAATTACTTACAGAGGAGTCCTCAGAGGCTGGAAGTGGTTTCAAAACTTCGAAGGAAGACAGAACTCAGCAAGAGGAGAAGGACGGGGAGTCTTTCAATGATTGAGAAAAAAATTGCTTGAGTTAAAATATACGAAAGCGTAACGGAAGCGTAAAAAATCTACAAAAATCACAAGTTTGAAACCAAGTAAAGTGAAATAGTTCCTAGAAGGCAAAAATGCCCACACAAAGCATAAGAAATATAGATAAGATTTCCAACACTGAAAGTTATTGCTTACGACATAAATGAGATTTGGTCGCTAGACTTGGCTTATTTGAATAAATTAGCAAAAGAGAACAAAGGTGTAAAATATTTATTGGTTGCGGTGGTCTGTCTCTCACGTTATCTACGAGTCGAACCCTTAAAATCAAAATACGCCACAACAACAACAGATGCGTTTAAGAAAATCATAAAGAACAAGCGACCTAAAAAAATGTGGGTAGATGCTGGTACAGAATTTAAGGGCTCCTCCAGCACTCTTTGTCAGAAAAATGAAATTGAAGTTTATAAAACTTTCAGCGAGAAAAAAATCAGCATTTGGGGAAAGAAGTATACGATCGCTCAAGAATCTGATATACAAGTATTTAGAGGACAAATGGACTTACTCGTATATTAATCAATTGAGAGCTTTGTACAAACCATTAATACTAGGTCAACAGGGTAACGAAATTGGCGCCGAATAAAGTGACAAAGAAAGACGTTCCTTACTTGATATCAATAATTTTTGATGCGTCAACAAAACTAGTTCTTCGACCTAAGTTTTACGTTGGGGACTTTGTGCGAATATCAAAAGCGGATCTTCCTTTTAGAAAAGGATACAAGCAAACATTTACCAACCAAGTTTTTGAGATTTACGATATATCTACAACAAATCCGCCTACCTATAGTCTCATTGACGCAACCCAAGAGCCAGTCAAAAGAACATTTTATGAGTTAGAGTTGGTCAAAGTTAGAGAGATAGTAGTGAAATAACAAAACATGAATGAATTCACGGTTCACTTAGTTTCATCAGCCTCGATGAATATTTTTCCTCAAAACACCTTGTCCTCATTCAAAAATTATTTCAATGAAGAAATTAATTTGGAGGGGGATTGGCGAGTTGCAATGAGTGAAATTATCTTCCCGGCAAAAATAAATCAAGTGAACAAAAGTGATCTGAAGATATTTTCTTCTGAAGGCTTTAAATTTTATGAGAAAAGTATTCCATTTGATGCTGTCTCCCGACCATACGGAGGAGAACGAGCTATCATTGGAATTGGTTCCTATGAAAACCGTGACCACCTCTTGAGATCCTTAAAAACAGCTAGCGATTAACTCATTTTGACTATCAATTTAACGAAATCAACGGAGTTTTTTCCTCTTTTTTGGTAAAAACGAAGGAATTACTTTTCCTGATAACGGAATTTCAAGCATACTAGGTTTCAACGGTATTCATGATGGTTCTGGCTATCATATTGGATACAAAATATTGGACACTTTTAAAAATCTGACCATGGCAGATGACGAAGAAAAAACTTTTGCTGGTGATTATCCTTTTAATTTGTCTGCAGGGAAGCAACTGATTTTTATTTACGTTAAAATAATTGAGTAACAATACGTAGGTGATACTAAAGCTCCTCTTATTTGAGTCATTGATTCAAAACAACGCCTGAAAAACGGTAGCCTCTGCGAAATTGAGCCAACACACAGAATTGTTTTCAGCAACTTGGAATACAAAAAGTTACTATCAAAAAATTTTCAGTCAATTGAAATTCAATTGCGGACAGAAACCGGACAGTTAGTTCCGTTGGCTGGAACAGGACAAGTTATTTTAACTTTATATTTTGTAAAATTCGACTAAATGGAGGTCTTCTATCAACAGCAATCGGTATCACCATACTTTTCAGGACACTATCGCCAACGAGGAAGTAGTTTTGGGGCTTTAGCAGCAGGTATTGGCGGAGCTGCCTTGCCCATTGCAAGAAAAATTCTTTGGCCTGTAGCCAAAAAGATTGGACGTGAAATAATTGTTCTAGCAGCTCCTGAGCTGGTAGAAATATTTACAAAGAAAAAGTCTCCAAAACAAGCAATAAAATTGACTGTGCAAAAAACTGTAAGAAAACAAATGGGCGGATCAAAAACAGGAAGAATGCGTAAATTAAAAACTAACGGTGTAAAGCCAAAACAAGGCATTCGTAAGAAGAAGCCTTTGACGAGAAGTCGGTCAAATTTCTTTTCTGAAGTTCAAAATGATTACTAATTTACTGCCCGCAGAGGCAACACACACCACACTTGATTTGTTTGAAAAACAGCCTCTACTTATTACTTTTGACAATGCTTTTACTCAAAAAGTCGGACCATCATATTCCCCGTACGGTCCAATGCTTGAGTTTGAAGTTTTGGGCGATAGGAAAAATTTCAAAGATTTACAAAAACTTCTCTTTGAAACTAAATGCAAAATCTCCCGAAACAATGACGGCGATTTAAGGACAGGAACTGATGCTACAAATACAGAAGCGCCATACTTTAGCGACAACGCATTACATTCTTTATTTTCAGAATGCAATGTATCTGCTAATGGTGTTAAAATTTCCTACACAAACGGAAACTATGCGCACAAAGCATTCATTGAAACTGAACTTTCTTCAGGAAAAACTGCAAAAAACACATGGCTAGTTTGTAAGGGATATTATTACTAAGATTAGCCAGCTAAAATTGATGGCACTGACGGCCGCACGGAAGACGTGGCGGCCAGAAAAGCTCTTGTCGCTAATTCCAGGAAAACTATTTTGTTGGAAAGCCGGCGAGTGATATTTTAACTTATGATAAACACTTACTTAGTGGTGTTACTCTGCGAATTTCATTTAGAAGATCTACAAATGATTTTGTTGTAATTTCAGAGTTAAACAAACATTACAAAGTTAGAATAGTTGAAGCTAATCTCTACGTTAGAAAAATGACAATAGCGGATCATGTTTTGACGGCAATTGAGAAAACTGTACTAGAAACACCTGCCGTGTATCGCTCTACAGAAGTATTACCACGAATATTTTTAGCTACAACTGGAATAAGAAGTGGAAGCCATGAGGATATTTTCTCGAAAGAACCTGTACGACGTATGATAATTGCGATGGCAACAAATCAAGCATACATCGAAACTAATTGCACTAATCCTTTTCACTAGCAGAAATTCAATTTGAGCCAAATTGTTGTTTATAAAAATGCTCAACCTATTGTTGGAATTGAACAGCCTTTAACCAACGCATTTACTTCAACACACTGGAAGCCCTGGATTTTCTTGACAAAGGTGGGCAAGGCATAACTCTGGAAAATTATCCCAATCACTTTATTCTAGCTTTTGATTTTATTCAACATAAGAGGCTTCTTATGATTTCACTCATCTAGAACCTACAAATTGCCCAATTTCGGTTCAGCTTACATTTGACAGAGCATTGGCGGCCAACGTAGAAATTTTATTTCTGGGTGAAAGAAGCTCAACGTTTTATGTTAATTGGGAACGAAAGGTGACAAAAACTCAATTATCAACTACCCCACCGATGAATAGTGATGAAATACGCTCTTTGTTGGGAAAATGTATTCATTTGAAATATTGTTTTTACAGAGTTTTTGCAGTGGAAAATTTCCCACAGCTAACAAGAGAAGGTGTTATTGTAGTTAATGCATCACCAGCGCAATATGAAAGAAGTCATTGGATGGTTATTTTGTTCCACGAAAACAAAGTGTCTATGGCTGACTCGCTTGGAATCCCGATACAAAACTACCAAATATTTTATTCCCGTTTGATACAGTTTTACAAGGAATTAACTCAAGCACTCAAACTTAAGCCAGTTCAAAATCAAAACTCAAATTTATGTGGACTTTTTTGTATATAGATTGCGCATGTGTTATTTGGTTACGAATATCGCTTATTGTTGATTATGAACGATAATGATTTAATACGCTTGGCTAATCATATGCTGTAACATTTTTAGTAAAATTTTTTGCTCAAATCCTTCTTCAAAGACAACAAAGACGAGAAATATTAATTAGAAGATTTCGATTCCACATTAAAATTTATCAAAATCAGACTATTGTCAACATGCAAACAACCATAGCCACTATTCAATATGTCAAGTATTTTTGGAAAGCTCGCCGTAAAAACCACCATTTTAAATACTACAGAATCTTCCAATCGTACAAGTAGGCAAAAAGTCAGTTTGAGTTTGAACACTATTAGGAAAAACGCAATCAACGTTAGGTAATTTTCTCTTAGAGTTTGCAAAGTTCAATTGGTGTTGCTCGTTGTAGTTCACCGCTTCGTCAATTTTGTTCATTATTTCTCCAAGTAAAATTGTATTTGTTAAGTTAGTTTTATTAAGTAGTTTGAAACAGGTAAAGAGACCAGGTATAATGAATGGTTTGGATACTGTAGACTTGAAAAAATTAGGAAGTTGATCATTGGAGCCAATAACATGATAATGAGATCCAGGTACATTACAAAAATCGTCAGTCATATGCAAGCTGTAGGCAAAGTTCTTTGTTAGTGTAGGGTCAAATATAGGGACTTCGACATGTAACGATATTGTTTGGAAAACTGGCGAAAACATTCCGGTGTGCGCTCAACCATTGCCTCCATTTTGCTAATTAATTTTCTTTGTCATTTTCACTTGCTTTATTTATTATTTTTTGTCGTGCTTTTTTTGCTCTTCCACCTTCGCAGTGAGGTCTTTCTTCAAGATCACTTTCACAACCAGATCGTTGTCTTCGTTTTTTTTCTTTGCAATTCCTCGAGACGATAGATCTTGGATCGTTTTTAATTTCTGGCCGAGAAGATCGAATTCAGCAGCTGAGAGAGTTATTCTTTGGTTAAACTGAAATTCCTCGGAATCTTTTTTGAAGAGTCGTAGAGTAATATATGTTCCCGTTGTTTCGTATTTTTTCGCTGAAGCAACATTGATTCGTTTGCTAGAGCACGAAGTTTCGTGGTAAAAGTCACTATTATCGTGAAAGGAAAATTTTTCAGTCATAACTTTGTCTCCGTTGTGGACAAGAAATACACTCTTAATGGTATCAACACGCTGTAAGAGGAATTTAAAAAATGCGGCTTGCTTGAATTGAATCGCAAAGAAAATGCAATACCAAAAAAACTATTTAGGACCAATTTTCCTCACTTTGGATTTACATGGTCGATTGCACAGATATGCTAAAAATAGAACTCAAACTCAAATTAGCCTAGTTGCCACACCCAAGTTTTGTCTAACATGTAGTGAAGTCATACATGAAAACTTCAAAGAAGTCTTCGTAGATAATTAAATGTGTTAATCGCCGGCAAAATTGTCCAAGTCACGCCCATTTTGTTCTTAATCTCTCACACTTTTTTATCCACAATTTCGACACAAATATTTGAAATGACCTTGCAAAATAGTGATTGTTTTAACTAAAAACATAAAAAATAACAAAAAAAACAAATATTCAGCAACCAGTTAATCACTATTATTTGTTTCGCCATTGTGTTAAAATGAAAAAATTTCTTTGCAAATTGCATTTCAACCAAGAAAATTTACTTTAATCTACATTCTTCGGACAAGAAACATCAATTCTTTCACTTTTTGTCAAAAAATGCCGAAAAATAACAAAAATTTAATAAAAAGTAACATGCAAACAACACCCAATAACTCATTATTAATTATTTGAGCAAACTTTCACATTATAAAACTTTGTTTCCCACTCCCTTATAACTAGCAGAAAACATTTTTTTCTACATTCTTACCTCAAAAATTAACAATTTCTGCACATTTTTGGCCTTTTTTCATCAAAAAATACAAAAAAAGTAGTTACAAGTTCTCACTAAATAATAGTTAATATAAACCCGATTCCTTGACAGTATTTCTCGAACCATATTTTAACAGTTTTTAAATTGTATAAAAATCCTTATTGGCGGCGAAAAACAATTTTTTTTTACTTTTTTACTACCAAAAAACAGCAATTTTTGCACTTTTTTTTTAAAGTTTTGTCTGTTTTTGACGCAAAATGGATTCAAAAATACACCATAAGCGCTCCACTCAAACTATTTTCAACCCGTATTTTACCAAAATTCAATTGGCTCCCATATCAAACATTTCCTAAAACAGTAAAAAAGCGATAAAATCACTTTTTAGCAGATTTTCAGACAAATTTCAAACCCCAATTTCTTCAATTTTTCAGTCAATTTTCACGATATTTTAACCCCCATCTATTCTCATGCGCTATTTTCAGTTCGAAACTGTACTTGAAACTTCTCTCCAGGCTTGAAATTCAACAAACTTTCAATTTCAATACTTCGCACTTGCTTATTAATTCAAACACATGGGCAATTAAACCCATAAAATCAATACCACTTGTGCGGTCTCAGACTCGCAAAACTATTAAATTTCTTACATTGGAACGAAAATTTATCAAATTTAAACTATCTTTTTCTTCCCTTACTTCAGTATTCCATCAGGTTAGTCACTTTTCAGTCCTTCATTAGTCTCATTAGACTAGAAAAAGAATTCAGAATTTTATAAAAAATTTGCAAAAATTTCGAAAAATTTTACAAGTTTCACTCACTCACCGCACTAACTTTTTTCCAAAATTTTTACAAGTTCATCCATTCTCACAACACCAAATTCACAAAAAACTACAAGTCTTTGCCAACCACGAAAAACAAAATTTTCGCAAAATTTTCGAAAAGTTTCACTCATTCACCCCACCAAAATTTTTTTCCAAAAATTTTACAAGTTTCACCACTCTCACAACACCAAATTATCAAAAAAAAATTACAAGTCGTTTCCAACCTCGAGTGTTAAAATTTTCGAGAAATTTTACAAGTTTTCGAAAAGGATACATAAAAAAGGCCGGTATTGTAACGGGGGGGGGACAGGTCCCCCCGTTAAAATACAGGAATTTTCACTACTACTCAAACATACCAAAAACAAATGTGGACTACCCCGGTCGAGGTAGCCAGACCGAAGTGACTTCTGGTCAGATCATCTTCGAGCGCACAAATGCGCACGGTGCCTTCGAATTACATTTTGTCTGGACAGTGGTCTAGAACTTGTCTGATCAGAGGTCACTTCGGTCTGGGACGGTCTGATCAGAGGCAGTTTCGAGCGCATAGTAGTGTGATCAGGGGATGCTTTCCAACGCACTTTAGACTGATCAGAGGAGGCTTTCGAGTGCATACTAATAGAATCAGAAGAAATTTAGAACTCACCAAAGTCTGATCAAAGGCGCAGCATCGAGCGTACTTTAGTCTGATCAGAGGCGGATTTTCAAGAGGCTGATCAAAGGTGGTTTTGAACGTACGATAATCTGATCGGAGAACGCTTCGAAGGCACCATAGTTCTAGTGTTTCGCTAGAAAATAAAAATCTGCCTAATAGAGCCGGAAAAAAAACTCAAAATGAATGGATTTTGTGGAAAATTCCCTATATCAAATTCCCTAATTTGTTTTAGTATTGCAAGTATAGATCTAATCTTGTTCTGTTTGTGTCAGTCTTTGGAAAACAATTACAAAAAGTTTAAGAGAAAAGAAGAAAAAGGGGACAACCTTCAGAGTATTTGGCTATATTAAAGCATGACTATTTAGAAAATCCGTTTTGGAGAATCTTATTGTTGTTATGAAAATTCGATTAATTCCTATGTTCATTCGACATTTTCATTCTAGCAAAAATAATTTATTTGTAAAAACAGCGATTCCAAATCACAATTTACTTTGAACTAAATTTTTACTTACATTAAAGCTCAACTCAATCCAAAACGGTGCAATCTGAGGTACTTTTGAGCAGACGTTGGCCTGAACGATGTTCTGAAAAAGATTTGAAAAGAAAGGTTAAAATATGCTCTAATCATAGAGATCATCCATCCAAATAATGGTCTGCGTTTTGGAGCATTTTGAGTGCACTTTAGTCTTGACAAGGATGTGGAATTTATCTGAACTATAATCTGATGCATTTTGGTCACTTCAATCTGGATATTGTCGGATCAGAGATAGTTTTGAGCTTAGTTCTGGCGAACAATGAGTTTTGAGCGAACGTTTTTTTGATCAGAGGTCAATTTGGTCAGGGACGTTCTAATCTGACGTCACTTTGGTCTGGGATGGACTTATCAGAGACTGTAAGGGTCACTCTCTTACTTATGACAAGCAGTCTCGACAGCACCGAGTTCGTTTCAGCTTTTAGAAATCTCTCCGCACATTATGATCCTGCAGTTAACTTTTTTAAACTGCATTATCCGCTATTTGGCGGATTACCGTTGTATTACAAAAGCAGTTTATTGTTTTAGGTAATCGTGATTTTTTCAATATCGATGGATTTACTACAAATCACATAAAAAAGGATCTCTTTATGTAAACAAGTTCAATCCGATAGGGAAACAAATAGAGGTGAAGATATATTTCAAAAACTTTTCCATGCACAATTTTTCAATTTAAATTAAGTTGTTGCTCTCACAAGTTGGAAAAACAAAAGCTGAGGGTAGCAAAATTGAATTGCAATTCAAGCAAATTGTGGGCAGGACACAGAAAAAGACCATTCACAGCTCAATAACATTTTCAGTACAAGATATTTTCAAAAATTTATGGATAATGGATTGTTCTTCAAGGCGCAGTGTGTATCAATTTAATAAGACCAAATTAACGAGACCCGAATGATTTTTGTTGGTAAAAACTCATTACGAAATCGATACAAAAAGGGATTTGCACAATCTTGAGTTTGTCGAAACAGTCTCCGATTATCAAAAAGCTCTTCCGCTTGGTAGATACAGTAAGCAAACATTCGTGTTACCAAGCATAAAATGAAAGGGAAGCAATTTTACCAAGTCATTAACATGCGAACTGACTGGAGTCAGTGATCTTTATTTCAAGGTTTGTTAAACAAAACACATTGCGGTTATATGAGAATTTTCAGTGACTGGTCGGTTCCCAGACACTGCATACGTTCTTTTTAATGATTTTTCTGCCCAAACGCTCCCGTAGTCCTCAAAACTGAGGTTTTGTGGGTAAATTGAACTTTCAACTGATTCCATGTGGACCTTTGTTCCATGTTGGCACGCACCATTAAAAATACTTTCCACCTCTAACAATTTTCTAACCGTCGTAGCTCATCATTGTTCTTGGCTTGTCTCTCCGTGTAAAAAAGGCATAATAGCATCCAGACAACTGTCTGTATCCAACGTAATTTCTACCTCTATATGTACTGCCCTCACAGTTCGGCGTCTAGGCAAGTCATTTGTAAAGACTGTTGAACCATTTAACACCTGTTCCGTTAAATCGGCCATGTGCGATGCTATCGTTTGCACTCTGCCATTTCTTCTTCATGTAACACACTCTTCTTGATTGCATGTAGCGCGTTTCGTACGCTCATGGTCCGCATATTCAGCTGAACAATGTTCTCTTCATGCTCAGTCCTTTTGTAATGATTATATGTGTGGTCATTTCTAAAGAATATCCCAATTTTCTGACGTTTCCAATTGAAAAACAGTGGTTGCTTGGTTTTCACTTCCAATCGTTTTTTGTGCCTTTGGCGCGAAAATTGTTTCATCATCAGAGAAGAGTGTGGAATACAGGTTTTTTTTTATCTTTTAGCAATTTTCTTTTCTGCTCTCTGAGACTTTATCTCTTCAGTAAACTGTTGTTGCTGTAATAACTAGTTAATAATTTGTTATTTTGCCCCTTTTTTTCAGCTCTATTATGAGTGTCGCTTGTTTTCATTTTTTTTGCTGCTTTACGAATTTCCTCTGGGTTGTTGACGTTGTTTCAAAAGTTTGCAGTTTGAAATATCAGTTGTATCCAGCATCTCAGCAACCCGATGGGCCATTAACACTTCATGTTTACGATGCGATCTATGTATCCAGGATGTTACTATGATTGAGTATGACCAAAAACTAAAACAACTCATCCGCATTTCGTTTTCCTTAACTATCTGTTCCTTCAATTACACTCCCATGACGGTGTTTGTACTTCCCTGTGATGTACAGAAAGATGTCTCCAAGCGGCTGCCACTCAGCACTTTCCTAATACTACATCGGCAAATTTTTCCTTGGTTTGAGAACGCAGATAGGCCACTGCACAAATTGTGTCTTCAGATGCGTCAGCGAACACGAGTTCGGTTTTGTTTGTCCCTCGTAGTATTGACTATCTTCAGTCGATGCTTGTTTCAACTGAACTAGGAGATTGTCTTCTCCATAACATGAATTTTAGTTCTACGCTCTACATTGGCTTACCCTGGTTGCCTACTCGTGGTCCAGATGCTATTTACAATTCGTTTGATATGAACACAGAACGGAGCAGACAATCGGATTGGGTCACATACTGAATATACTAGTGACAAAATCTTCCTCTGCATTATCGCCGTGTCAATTTGTTCATTGACACCTTTGATTACTTGAAAATTATCATCCGTAACACAGTCCATTGTATTCAAAAGACTCAAGAGCCCTCCACATTGGGTTCAACATCGACATGCTTCTTGTTTCTGGTTGCTGATCATGCTGATCAACTTAAAGTCTTCGTGTATTGCCTCGGAAACCGCACTGTTTTTGCCCTTTCTCTACTTCAGCTCAAATCCATGTTGAGTGAGAAGATGTTGTAGCTGATTGAAGACTTCGACTGCTTCTTCTCCTGGGGTTTGAACAGACCTGATAAAATTGTCATTGTAGAAGTTTTTTGTATCGCAATTGCTGTGATAGGATATTTTTCGTCTCTTCACCAAATTGAAGAACAGTTTTTTTGTACTTCATCGATCCACTGGCTACCTATTTTATTTCGGCGGCTGGAACGTCGAAATGTTCACTGGATTTACTTGCAGCTCATATGCATCTCGACCAAGAGTTACGACAAGTTTCATCAAATTGAAAATTTTGCTTGGGTAACCAGGAAGTAGATGAAGCTCTACATCATACTGCCGGAATTGTATTGAGTGTTTTCCAACAAAAATGTCCAATGAGCAAACGATTCAATTGAGTGAGCTTTAAATGAGGTTCTCCTACTTCCAGCGGAGCTACTTTTGTCTGCTTTCTGTACAAACTTCGTTCCGTTTCTACCTACTATGTTGAGGGTAACATTAGTGGCCGCGTAAAAATAAGGCCAGTCTTTATCGTTATCATCCATATAAAACCACCACTCCTCTCTGAGAACTTGAGGAGTCGTATTTACAGCCGTATGCAGTGTTGCGCTTGGTGACAGCTCAGTATTTTGTCTGTGCTTTTTGAGCAAATTTGATCAGCCTGATCTTCCTGAGAAATTGATCAGAACTGTTTCGTCATGAGTTGCTTTGCAGATAAACTCCAGCTGCGCGTCGGTGATCACATGAGGACTCTCAAATTTCCTTTCCATATTGCTCGATGCAGCAAAATAGAAAAGTCCATCTTCTTTGAGTGTGGTATTGGTCGTTGATCCTTTGTAGGAATTGATATAACAGACCATTCCCGTCTTTCCAAAGGATTTCCATCACAGTTGTTCAACTTCAGGCAACGAAAATTTCTTGGGGAAGAGTTCAGTAATTCAATTATTAATGAGCGATCACGTGAATTTTGGAAATTGTGAGTAGAGGCTGTGCCTGTTCTGTTCAGGGGCTGCATCGAAGCGAGCTCCTCATCTATCTGGTGTTGAAAAGGTCGCCTATTCTACTGGCCCATTCGGAGAAATCTCCCTTTTAAAATTTAGTTGGGAGGTGATTGGTTCCCTGCATTGGTTGAATGTTCAATCTTTTATAACCAACGAATTTTCTGACGGAATATGTCGACTTAATTTAGAGTTGTATTTGTTTTTTAACAACGATGAAAAACTTAGTTAAGCACGACCCCCTCATAGACGATTCTGGTCTTGACCTCAAGCTGGGTAATCAGAAGAAGTTATGCATATAGTTGTAGAAAAGTTTTCATTGTTATAGGAAACAATTAGCTGGTACAACTTTTGAAGTTCATTAAAAGTGAACTGATGAGTAATTATTGGGCCATGAAATTGAAGACGGCTTCCAGGTTTTCTTTAACTTCTGAAACTCGAAGATTGGTATACAATTCTTGCGGTTGACTTTATCGAAGAGCTTGCATTGTGTTTTCACTGTTATTTTAACCCCTCTCTAACTGTCGTTTTAGTTCTCTAATCAGTCCAGGCCTAAATTTGGTTGAAAAAAACTTGTAAAATCTATGCGCAGCTAAATTTTTTTTGCAAAATATTAAATCAAATTTTGTGCGCATAAAGGTATCCAGGTTAACTTGCCAGACGGAACATGGGTTTTTCCAAACCATTACACCACAGAGGTATACCCCAAAGTTTCCGCCTGAGTAAAATTCGCGCCAAAATTAAATACTTGAAATGAACGAAATTAGTAGACATCCTTTGTATCTTACTTTTCGGAAAAGGGGTTTCGCTAATTTTGCCAAATAAAAAAAACACTCAAATCGTAAAATAGTTACAAGTCTTGTAGCACGTTTTCTTGTCATTTTAGGTATGTATTATTCGCTTTAAAATTATCTCTAATCCTCAATTAAGCCTAATTAAAAGCGCTCATTTTGAGCATGCAAAATTGAGTTATACTCTATAATAAGAACTTTATTAAAGACTTAATGGAAGCTTTTAAAGCTTCAAAGAGATTTAAATACAAACAACTTTAAAGACAATGTCGAAAAACGAGCCATCGTTTTTCTCCGAAAAATTTCTCTCTCAAAAATGGCTTGTATATCAATGTTGGACTGGCAAGCTCAAGGGCATTATATCTAGGGAAAGTGATGTAGAAACCAGGCGGTTTTTGTTAACCAAGAAGGGAAAATCGACTTGACAATCAGATAAATATCTTCAAGGGAATTTTCAGAAAAAAGTTAATTTTAGTTTTTTTCTGTTTTTAATTCACTGAACAATGAATTTGGTTTGAAAACTTATCAAAAATTTCAATTGAGATTTTTTTTGACGTTTTTGTTTTTTCCGGTTGTTCAATTTTTACTATTTTGTCTCCTGGAAGACAGTTTTGCAATTTTGTCCAATTTTTCTCAAAATTCGTCTCTTAATTAAAAAATTTTATGTAACCCTGTGGGTCAAGGAGTTTTACGATGTTGCTCAAACTCTTTTCGTAGTATTTTCTATTCATATGGATTGTATCAACCCAAGATTTTTTGCTCTGGCTGAATACTTGAAAAATTGGTACATTAGAAAATAAAGTTCAGAAACGCAAAAAATTAGTCTAATTTCATGTAAAATGCCTTCTTATTTCTCAACTATTGGGTCTAGGCCGCTTAAAGTCATAAGAGGAACGCGTGTCAGGCTAGCTTTGGCTATGATGTAGAGAAATTTATTTAGAGATATTTATTTTATTTAGAGAAATTTATTTTATAAATGTAGAGATAAGTTTTACTTAAAGTCAAAATTTTCAATTCCGTCAAATGTTCCTCTAAAGTCTTTTCATACTCCAAAAATATAAGGTAACCTCATGGGTCAAGGAGTTTTTCGTAGTATCTATCTCCTATTCATATGGATTGTATTAGATTAAAAAATTTCGCTGTGGGTTCAATACTTGAGAAATTGGTACATTAGAAAAGTAAATTTCTGAAACACAAAAATTCCTCTGTTTTTTATGTAAAATGCTTTCTCAATTCTCGACTTTTGGGTCTCGGTGGTTCAAACTGATAGCAAAAACATGTGTCAGGCTATCTTTGGCTATGATGGAAACCAATTTAATGTTAGTGTTATATAAAGTCAAGTTTTGAAATTTCGTCAAAAATTTCTCTGAAGTTGTTTTGTATTTCCAAGATATGATGTAACCAAATGGGTCAAGGAGTTTTTTGAATGTTGCTGATAATATTTTTGTAGTATTTCCTATTTATATCAATTGTATTAAACCAATAATGTTTGCTCTTGGCTCAATACTTGCAAATTTGTTACATTACAAATGCTAAGTTCGCAAACGCAAAAAATTCGTCTGTTTTTTATGTAAATGCCTTATTATTTCAGGACTATTGGTTTTATCACCCTTATTAGATTTTTTTTCACTTTTGCCGATGATTTGCGCACAATCAAATAATATAAGTAGCAGTATTCGAGCTAAATAACGGCTGGAAGTCAAATGACAAGATTGTAATCAATTTTATTCAAGGTATCAATAATATTTTTCAACAATAAACACCTTGTCAGGTAAAACACAACAATAAAAAATCTTGTTATCATAACGTTTGTAAAATGACAGTGGTGGCAAAAGGGCTGGCGAAACCCTGATAGCATTTCGGAGGCCAATAGTGGTCAATTCAACTCATGAATGAGGTTATCTGGACTTGCTATGGCCTAAGAGATAAACCATTCAATTTGATTTGTTATTCTAGTTGTTTCAAATCCATGTCATCTTAGTCTAAGTCGGGTTAGTTGGGCTCAATCCCGCTCTTATACGGTTCGTTGCTCAAGACAGATACAATGGGATAATGATTTTGCCTCGTAGGGTTCGGCATAGTCGGGCCTGAACATTACAAACCTTACAAATATAATCGATTACGTTTCTCGTTCGCTTACATTTCAGTCTTACATTTCTCGCTTACTTTTGTATCCACAACACAGAGCACAATTTCTGAAAATTTAGTTTCATAAAACAAAACGTCTTGCAAATATGCTCGCGCAACGACATAAAATAAAATTTAACCCGGCAAAAGGATCGAACACGAAAAGCGCAAAGAGAGACTTCTCTCATATATAACCTATTTTTTTAAAAGCCATACTGAAAAATGTTGTTTTCCAGTTAAATTAATCAAGAGCAAATAATGCAAAAACTACTTTTATTTGTTCAAAAGATTTATTTTTTGACATATTTTTCATCAAAATTTTTTCGTGTTTTTTGAAGAAGTGATGTTCAAGAATTTTTGGACTCAATTTTTCTTGTACAATGCAAAATATTAGACAATCTGTTCGAATGAATTTCAAAACCCTCAACGGAACAGCTTTCGAAAGCAACGTTTGAATAAGTTGAAACTAATTGTTCCTGATACAGCTTCGTAAGCGAAGTGGTAATTAATTCAAACTAATCGGTTCACCTTTATCCACAACTTTTTATAACAATGTTTAAAATTTAAATATTTGAAAAGCCCGGAAACCCAAAATCAGAATGACAAATTGTTTTTGATCGAGCTCTAGACGAATGGAACAGCATGGACTCTCAGAACAGAAACAAAATTGAGCTAGCTAGTATATTTAACCAAATTTTCCCGGTGAAATCGCTATTAGGCTCCTTTTTTGGCAAATATTTCAAAATGCAACGGATGTGCGACCATTGAGTTTTTTTAAAATTAATCTTTAATAAAAGTTCGACCAAATAAATTGTAATTTATTGTGACATCATAAAAAACATCAGCTACTTTATCCATTCAATGAGTGATATTTTCCTTCAAAGTAACACTAACTAGTTCTTCAAGGTTTAATTTATCAAAGCATTACTACAACAAAAACTAAATAAAAACAAAAGATTCTTTTTTTGAGTTGCAATAAATTTCACAGACAGTAAATGAGAAGAACATCTTTTACTATTACGTCTGCAAAGTATAGGAATTTCGATTCGGTGTTGTTAACGAATAAAATACCATCGTCACCGAGTTAATAAATGCAGTTGTGCAATTTGAATATTTTCTCATACCTTTTTTTGTATCGTTTTAATTTCTCAAACCAAATAAGAGATTTTCGTCTCGTGTCTACAATAATACGGATTTTGATATACCCTCTGCTCAAATATCAGCCATCACTGTTCCCGTTATATATATATATATATATATATATATATATGTGTATATATATATATATATATATATATATATACATATATATATACATATATATATATATATATATATATATATATAGATATATATATATATACATATATATACATATATATATATATATATATATATATATATATAGATATATATATATATATATATATATATATATATATATATATATATATATATATATTTGCAAAAAAGACAATTTTCAAAATTTGGCAAATCTTTCTTTTGGTTGTTTTGGGGAAACTGATATTGCTTCCCTCGAGTGAGTTCCAGAAATAGTTTTGTTCATGTTGAAATCTTTTTTTGTTTCTTGTTCAAGCTCACAAAGTAAAATCAAACAAACAAACTTTAAAATAAAGTTTTCTATCATTTATAAAAATAAAAGATCACGGACGTCCTTGAGTTAAATATTCAACAACAAATTGAATTGTGAGTTGAGATAAGCCAATATTCCATTAAACTTTTTCGCAGTATTTCAGATTATTTCAGCTGCTCTTTTTGTTCTCTATGAAAAATTTGTCGTTGTTTAGGAGTAGATTTTGCTCTTCTCTCCATGTCAAACATCCTGTTACTGACTTACGGATCATTTGGAGACTTCACTGCTCTTATGACTAAGGACAAATTGAATGTGTACTACCCATTGGATCACCCAGCACACAACCAAACTGGCATCAATTTAAAACTCATGACCAATTTCGAAGGAATTCCATGGAAAGCGTACTCTTAAAGATTCTTGTAATTTTTTTACGTTACCTTATCGTGCATTCATATCGTTATACTGTTGCGTGTTTATTAGTTAGTGCAAAATCTCCAATTTTAAGTTTAATAGCAATCGTTCAATTGACTTTCCTAAGCTTCAGATGTCTGATTTGTCTCTTTGTCTCGAACTGTAGTGAACCCGATGAAACCAAATTGATGCATAAAAATATCACTAAACATGCGATTTCATATCTCCCATGAACCACATTCTTAATGAACTTACATAATTTCACCGCATTCACAAAATTTTACCGCAAAATTTTGTACGAATTTTGCGGTGAAAAAGAAAACAACTTTTCACCGCTTATCTCTAAATATTTTTCAGATTTTTTCTTGACCCGGATATAAAAATATCGCTAAGTATGCGAGTTAAAATCTTCTATGAGCCACAGTTTAAATGAAATTTTTGTTAGAAATCGCAATTAACTATTTCAAGTTCAAAGGTTTCTTACTACATACACTTTGCAATATTGTAAATATCACTTGTTAAAGCAGTTACTGACTGGACTGTTGACAACATGGATGTCTTAGAATCAAAACAACTAGTGGATGAGTGTCCTGTGCAATTGAAGAATTTATCCACGGACTTCGAGAGTTGTTTGAAATGTCCTGTAATGGTTTTAGGTTCCATTACCGAACTTCCACTATCGTATATAATGGCTGCCAGGAAAATTCTAATTCTGTGGTGAGCAATAATGATGTCTTTATCCCTAGCAAATAAGGGACAACTAAAGCCGACCCTCTTTCAATGCTGTTTTATTGTGTTGTTCTATTCTTTAAAAAAACCAAACGGCTTAACCAGACGAAGCATGCAGAAAGTTTAATTTCAGAAGATAACGCGGCTTGTGCGCAGTTCGAATAGTTAAAACAATGGTTGCGACAAATAGTTGAGGAGCGACCAAAGTTTGACTAATGCCCTAAGCCAAAAAGCCTCTCTTGTGTTCATCCAGACTATATTGATGAAGTCAAGCGTTTTATTGAGCAAACAGGTTTACAAGTTGCAACGAGAAAAACTATCTTGAAGGCCTCATTGGTAATGGAGCTACTCTGCAAGAAATTGTTCACGAAATATTCAAAAATTGTTTGTTTAAGATTTAACTTTTAAGAGTTTCTGTCCGCATAAAATTTTCCCGGTGTCCTTAAAATCAGTTTCGACTGAATGGAAGTTTTTAATGAGAGCTTTTCCAGATTGAAAAGAGTGAAAAATTGAACAAAAACAAGTTCAAACCAGCAATAACCAGCATTTAGAACGCTAGGAATCCCCATCGAAGCCTGTTCAATTTGTCAGCTAAAAAAGGAATTCACGATTTTCCAACTCCTGAGTAAAAGCAAATTAGCTGTTTGAAATGTCCAACAAGACATCCTTCCCGATTTCGGATTCTATTTTGAGTGTAATGAAATTGAAGGTTGACGCACGCAAAACAGTAAAATTTTTGATTAAAAGCAAATGTGTTTGAGAGAGATAATTATGTTTTTTACGAGAGCGAAATCCAAGATTCCATAGCGCAAAGATACTGGTTAACCCTCTTCAGACTCAGTTTAAAATCTGACATTTGTCGTGATGATTTTCAAGTTCAGCATGTCTTGATCTTTTGAAAGCCGACTTCTTTAAACCAAAAGCATAGCAAAAATAGAGTAGTTTTGAGAGACTTTTTGTGCTCTGCATAGACTTACGCTCAAAAAGAGCCCTTTTTGCAAATTTTCATCGAATCAGACGCTTTTAAGAGCCGATCCTCTTATGAGGTGTGTCCGGAGCCCACAATAAACTACCTCGTTTCAAATTCAATTCACAGACACTGAAACAAATTTTAAAGCAACTGAAAAACAGAGGATGTGTTGGAAAGCTGCGCTGACGGAGCAAGAAGAAAAATCCTAAAGCTTGCCAAACGAAGCTTATCACTTTTGCTCAATTTATTGTTGGTGGAAGCAGAATTATCTAAGAGAAAAGATAGGCTGACAGTTAAATGGGATCAACCATAAACCACTATCCTGAACTGGATCACGCTGATTTTGAATTTTGCAATCCTAATGGCTTCGAATTTGTGTATAAGAGGAAACAGATCTGTGTGGTGATCGTTTCATTATGAAGATGTAGTTTTTATACCTTGAGAGAGAAAAATTTTATACGTTCCAGGAGGAATTGGTTACAAATTAGGGCGAACAAGAGTGGGCAGCACACTAGTCGGCCGAAAAAATTTGGTATCGGTTCAAAAATGTTTTTGTTTGTGACCCAACTAGTGGAGACAACAGATTTTAACGCCAATGATTACATTGCTCTGATGTTTTCCATCAGATAAAAGAGTGAATCAAACTAGGACCCAGTTGAGTTATCGAGTAGGGGGTAGCTCAATTTGACGATTATATATTTCAGTTTAGAGAGGAGAGACGAAAAGACAAAAAAAACTGGATGGGAGAATACGAAACTTGGCTTTTAAACCAAGGCGTTACTGCTGATAGAAGGTTGCGTTTAATAAATGATAATTTTGATTTTGACTTTATTGAGTTAAATGGATACTGTTTGATTGAGACCTTGATTGTCAGTAAATATATTTTATAAGTAACCTTTGTGTCCAATTAAAACTTGATTTTTCTCATTTTCGTTTTAACTAACTAAAGTATTAATGTTCATAATTTGGTCCGCAGTTTGGTTTCGCCGACTTGAGGAAGTTTGCCGCTTCTATGTCTATTTTTGTGCCGCGATTTATAGTAATAATTCTGCCCGAGGAACACTTTTACTAATCTTACGTGTCATTAATTTAAAAAGATATCTAAAGCAACTAGAATGTATGCAAATAACAGCTTAATTAAAATTCTAGCTCTTTGAAGTTTCTGATAGAGTATAGAGCTTTTTTTGAAATTCTCATTATGCAGAATTATTTTTTTCCCAATTGTCTTCGTTTTTTTTCCGGTGACGGATTGTGTACGTCTGGAATTACCGTGAAAAACGAAAAGAACGGGAGCGGAAAAATTGAAAATAAAACTGTAGTGAAAAAAGTGTTTATAGTGTAGAAAGAGGTTTTTGTGCATGCTCTTCATTCCAATGGATTGGGTGAAAAAATAATTAATGATGTGAGGCTTTTTCAAAGCTGGTTCTTCCAAAGCTGGTATTTCTTTCAAAGCTGGTATTTCCCTTTATTTGTGTTTTTATCATAATCCAATTTCGTCATTCACGAGAAAATGTTCACTCTAAAATGGCTCCTCAGATTGCGTAGGGTCTCATTTATCAGTCACTTACGTGACAGGCGAAAGGTAAGTTGTGCGGTTCACACACCAATGACCAACGATACCGTGTCTCCATGAGGCTGTTTGTGCAAACATGAGCTCTTAGTTAGCCAAAACTTCAGCTCAAACATATTCGGACCAATTGTTGCTGCAATAATGGTACCACGTGAAAGTCTCTGACGCAAAAAAAAGTGGCCGCAGTCACCAAAAAGGAGGATACTTGCTCACAAAATTAACAGTCTGAGATGTTGGGATCAATAGAATTTTTCGTTTCTAGTTCATGATTATCAACAAAAAACACCAATTTCAAACTTAGGTTTTCACTTTTTTCGTTAAAAAACAAAGTATCATCGACGTCTTTCAAGTAAATACTTACAAACAATCTTTTGAATTGTGTGTTATGGTAAGGCAATATTGCATTAGAAACATTTTCAGCTGCTCATTCTGCATTATTTCAGCCGATTTTTGCTCTCTAGGAAATTTTTTTTGTTGTTTAGGATTAGATTTTGCTCTTCTCTCCATGTCAAACATCCTGCTATTGACTTACGGATCATTTGGAAACTTCACCGCTCTTATGACTAAGGACCAATTAAAAGTGTACTACCCTTGGATCACTCACTACACAACCAAACTGGCATCAATTTGAAATTCGTGATCAATTTCGAAGGAATTCCCTGGAAAGCGTAATCTTAAAGATTCCTGTAATTTTTTATGTTACCTTATTTTGCATTCATTTTGTTATACAGTTTTGTTTTTATTAGGGGAGCCAATTTAGCCCAACATTTATAATGCTAGGAATCCCAATTGAAGCCTGTTCAGT
The DNA here is from genome assembly GCF_964194025.1 of Convolutriloba macropyga. NCBI lineage: Eukaryota > Metazoa > Xenacoelomorpha > Acoela > Convolutidae > Convolutriloba > Convolutriloba macropyga. Next base: position 45,723,374 of record NC_134472.1, read on the forward strand.
TTGACAGCTAAAAATGGGTATTTAGGATTTTCCAACTCCTGAGTAAAAGCAAGTTAGCAGTTTGAAGTGTCCAAGAAGACATCCTTCACGATTTCGGATTCTATTTTGAGTGTAATGAAATTGGAGGTTGACGCACACAAAACAATAAAATTGTTGATTAACAGCAAACGTGTTAGAGAGATATTTATGTTTTGTCCGTGAACGAAATCCAAGACTCCGTAGCGCAAAGATACTGGTTAACCTTATTCAGACTCAGTGTAGAAACTGACAGTCGTCGCGAGGATTTTCAAGTTCAACGTGCCTTGATCATTTAAAAGCCAAACTCATTAAACAAATGCATAACAAAATTAGAGTAGTTTCGAGAGACTTTTTTGTACTTACGCTCAAAAAGAGCCTTTTTTGCAAACTTTTATCGAATCAGACGCTTTTAAGAGCCGATCCTCTCATAAGGTGTGTTCGGAGCCCGCAAGAAACTACCTCGTTTCAAATTCAATTCACAGACACTGTAAAAAATTTTAAAGCAACAGAAAACCAGTGTTCGAAAGCTGCGCTCACGGAGCAAGAAGAAAAATCCTGAAGCTTGCCAAGTGAAGCTTATCGCTTTGTCTCAATTTATTGTTGGAGGAAGCAAAATTATCTCAGAGAAAAGATAGGCTTACTGTTAAATGGGATCAACCATAAACCACTATCCTGAATTGGATCACTCTGATTTTGAAATTTGCAATCCTAACGGCTTTGAATCTGTGTATAAGAGGAAACAGATCTGTGTGGTGATCGTTTCATTATGAAGATGTAGTTTTTACACCTTGAGAGAGAAAAATTTTTGACGTTCCAGGAGTAATTGGTTACAAATTAGGGCGAACGTGAGTGGGCAGCACACTAGTTGGCCTAAAAATCTGGAATCGATTCAAAACTGTTTTTGTTTGTGACCCAATTAGTGGAGACAACAGATTTTAACGCCAATGATTACATTGCTCTGATGTTTTCCATCAGATAGAAGACTGAATCAAACTAGGATCCAGTTGAGTAATCGAGTAGGGGTTAGCTCATTTTAAAGATTATAGATTTCATTGTAGAGAGGAGAGACAAAAAGACAAAAAAAACTGGATGGGAGAATAAGAAACTTGGCTTTTAGACAAAGGCTTTACTGCAGATAGAAAGTTACTTTTAATAAATGATTAATTTGGATTTACCTTTTTTGAGTTATATGGATACTGTTTGATTGAGAACTTGATTGTCAGCAAATGTGTTTTATAAGTAACTTTGCTTGCCTAACTGAGTTCCTTAAGTCGCCCTAATCGATCTTTGCAACTGAACTGGTGACTACCTGGTGAAACATTGTAGCTTTTTGTTATTTTCAGCTAGAAACTGGGGTGAAAATGATTCTCTTAAACTTTTGTATACAATTCAAACTTGGTTTTTCTCATTTCCGTTTTAACTAACTAAAGTATTAATGTTCACAACTTGGTCCTCAGTTTGGTTTTGCGAATTGAGGAAGTTTTTTGCTTTTGTGTCTAATTTTGTGCCGTAACTTATAGTAATAAGAATTGCCCGAGAAACACCTTTAATATTCATGGGAGTCATTAATTTAAAAAGATATCTAAAACAACTAGAATGTTTGCAATTAATAGTATAAGTAGAATTCTGGCCCTTTGAAGTTTGATAGACTTTAGAGCTTTTTTCTGAAGTTCTAATTGTGCAGAATTAGTTTTTTCCAATTGTTTTTTTTCCTGTTCATTCGAATGGATTGGGTATGTTTGAAAAATTATTTAATGGCGTGAGGTTTTTTCAAAGCTGGTTCTTGTAATTCCGTAATTTATTTGTGATTTTATTCAAATTTTGTCATTCACAAGAAAATGTTCACTCTAAATTGGCTCCTCATGGCTTGCGTAGGGCCTCATTTATCTGTCACTTACGTGATAGTCGAAAGGTAAGTTGTGCGGTTCACACACCAATGACAAACGATACCCTGTCTCCATGAGGCTGTTTGTGCAAAGATGAGCTCTTAGCCAAAACTTCAGGTCAAACATATTCGGACCAATCGTTGCTGCAAAAATGGTACCACATGAGAATCTCTGACGCAAAAATAGTGGCCGGAGTCACCAAAAAGGTGGTTTTTTTGCTAACAAAAATTAACAGTATGAGCTGTGGGGATCAATAGAATTTTTCGTTTCTAGTTCATGATTATCAGCAAAAAACACCAATTTCAAAATTAGGTTTTCACTTTTTTCGTTAAAAAAAACAAAGTATCATCGACGTCGTAAATACTTAACAACAATCTTTTGAATTGTGCGTTAAGGTAAAGCAATATTGCATTAGAAACATTTTCAATTGCTCATTCTGCATTATTTCAGCTGATTTTTGCTCTCTATGAAAATTTTTTCGTTGTTTAGGAGTAGATTTTGCCCTTCTCTACATGTCAAACATCCTGCTTTTGACTTGCGGATCATTTGGAGACTTCACCGCTCTTATGCCTAAGGACTTTTTAAAGGTGTGCTACCCATTGGATCAACCACTACACAACCAAACTGGCATCAACTTAAAACTCATGACCAATTTCGAAGGAATTCCATGGGAAGCGTAATCTTAAAGTTTCTTGTAATTTTTTATGTTACCTTATCGTGCATTCTTTTCGTTATACTGTTGCGTTTTTATTAATTAGTGCAAATTCTCTAGTTTTTAACTTAATAGCAATCGTTCAAATGATTTTCCTTCAGATATCTGATTTGTCTCCTTGTCTCGAATTGACCAACCTGATGAAACCAAATTGATGGATGAAAATATCGCTAAACATGCGATTTTATATCTCACATAAGCCACACTCTTAATGAACTTACATAATTTCACAGCATTCACCGCATTTTACTGCAAAATTTGAAATTGTTTGAAATTTCCTGTAATGGTTTCGGGTTGTTGCTGCTCGACGCAAAAAAAATGCGCTCAATTCAGTAAAAGTGAGCTCCGCACTCCTAAAAACTAGAACCCTTTGGTCCCGAATTTCCACTATCGTATATAGTGGCTGCGAGAAAAACTCTGTGTGGTGAGCAATAATGATGTCGTTATCCGTAGCAAAGAAGGGACAACTAACGCCGACCCTCTTTCATTGTTGTTTTATGGTGTTGTTCTATTCTTGAGTAAAACCAAACGGCTCAACCAGACGAAGCATGCAGAAAATTTAACTGCAGAAGACGCCGCGGCTTGTGCGCAGTTCGAATACTTAAAACAATGGTTGCGACAATTAGTTGAGGAGCGACCAAAGTTTGACTAATGCTCTCAGCCAAAAAGCTTCCTTTGTGTTCATCCAGACTGTGTTGATGAAGTCAAGCGTGCAAAGGTGAGCTCTTAGTTAGCCAAAACTTCAGGTCAACCAATTTCTGACCTATTGTTGCTGCAATAATGGTACCACGTGATGGTCTCTGAGGCAAAAAAGGGTGTGGCTGGAGTCACCAAAAAGGAGCATGCTTGCTGACAACATTAACAGTCTGATATTTTTGGGACAGAGGAGAAGAATATGGACAACTGAGAACAGGATACTGTTAACGCACTGCAGACTGAAAGCCTAATGCAGCTCAACTGTGATTACGCGGAAATAATTTTTTTGAAAATATTATGAGTTTTTAATTGAATCTTTTTTCAAGTAAATTGTTTTCAAGAAATAACATTATTCTTGACGGATTTTGTCAAATTTTAATTTTTTTGTACAATTACATTTTTTGACGTTTACTAGATATATTTCTTCTCAAAATTTTGAAACTAAATGCCTAAAAATGGCATTTGAATTTTTTTCGCCGTTACAGGATTTGAATTGAAACTTTTTCCTTATTGTCGTTTTTTAAATTTCTGACTTTCTTTCATATATAATTTACTGATGTCTGTAATTTGACTTGAGGATAACAGTCCAAATGATATAATAAAAGGTCTGCTGGTAATAGAGATCTTCATTGTACAACTTATCGAAAGTGCTGAAAGAAATTTTTTGATCAAATGAAGATGTTCTTTGTTCCTCGTTCTTCGCCTCTTTCATTTCATATTTGGTTGAAAATTTTGCATTCAAGTGATTTGATTCAATTTTTAGTTATTTTGTTTTTGGTGAACAGGCTACTGAAGGAGACGTGTGGTTTTATCTAGTGTTGTTTCCAGAGTCTTCTGGATGTTTTTTGAATTATTCTGTTTTTGTATTAATTAAATGTTGGCTTTTCTAACTGCGTTTTTCTGCACGAAAACAGAGGCAAAAGCTGTTTTTCACAGTTTGGACAAACCGATTGGTGAGTCATTTTTGTTGTTTGTTGTTTTTCCTTAATTACATCACTGCCGTTTTATCCATTGCTTTTACTTGTCACATTATTTATACAATATGCACGAATCGCTTCCAAAGGAAATTCAAACACAGGTTTAAATGAAGATCGTTTGACTGTGCTGAGAAAAAAATGTATTTAAGTTCTCAATACAAATAAAGAGCTTTTTAGAGTTTTAATTATTCATGCTTTTTCCTGGCTTACCGTTCCAGCTGCATTCCTAAAATGCATATCTTTTTTACAGTGGTAGCATTATATTTTTGAGTGAAGACTTTAAAGCTTTTGTTTTATCCCAGCATTGTTTCAATTTAAACCGTATATGAAGGAGGTAACTTCTACGGTCAGTACAGTAACCTTTTTGGTCCCAAACAATGAAAACAGTTGAAAAAAGACTTCAAACTAGTTAAATGGTTTCTTATTGAGATGTCGTTAAAATCATATCACACATTTGTATCTATGATTATCCGCATCAAATATTCGCTCTCGCTTTTACCAAGTGACTCGAGAACCCTACTTATCAACTACTCGGTAAGCAAATTTCAGTTGTTGATTATAAATAAATAACTTTTAAACGAAATGACATCAAGTTTTTCTAGTAAAAATTGACCTTTTCAACAATTGCAACCCTTTCTGCTATACTTTACTACAACATCACTTGGCCCACAGTTTAAATAGCCGAATACGAGTTTAAGCTCAATTGCGCCCACGGACCCGCCAGTTGAACATTTTTTTCGCTATGTATTCTACTTCGGCTAATTAACATAGCTTGGTGTATTTTATTCGAGTTGATTCAGCTGATTTTTGCTCTCTATGAAAATTTTTTTCGTTGTTTAGGAGTAGATTTTGCTCTTCTCTACATGTCAAACATCCTGCTTTTGACTTGCGGATCATTTGGAGACTTCACCGCTCTTATGCCTAAGGACTTTTTAAAGGTGTGCTACCCATTGGATCAACCACTACACAACCAAACTGGCATCAACTTAAAACTCATGACCAATTTCGAAGGAATTCCATGGGAAGCGTAATCTTAAAGTTTCTTGTAATTTTTTATGTTACCTTATCGTGCATTCTTTTCAATATACTGTTGCGTTTTTATTAGTTAGTGCAAATTCTCTAGTTTTAAACTTAATAGCAATCGTTCAAATGACTTTCCTTCAGATATCTGATTTGTCTCCTTGTCTCGAATTGTAGCCATCCTGATGAAACCAAATTGATGGATGAAAATATCGCTAAACATGCGATTTCATATCTCACATAAGCCACACTCTTAAGGAACTTACATAACTTCACAGCATTCACCGCATTTTACCGCAAAATTTGAAATTGTTTGAAAATTCCTATAATGGTTTCAGCTTGTTGCTGCTCGACGCAAAAAAATAAGCTCAATTCAGTAAAAGTGAGTTCCGCACTCCTAAAAACTAGAACCCTTTGGTCCCGAATTTCCACTATCGTATATAGTGGCTGCGAGAAAAACTCTGTGTGGTGAGCAATAATGATGCCTTTATCCGTAGCAAAGAAGGGACAACTAACGCCGACCCTCTTTCATTGTTGTTTTATGGTGTTGTTCTATTCTCGAGTAAAACCAAACGGCTCAACCAGACGAAGAATGCGGAACGTTTAATTGCAGAAGACGCCGCGGCTTGTGCGCAGTTCGAATACTTAAAACAATGGTTGCGACAATTAGTTGAGGAGCGACCAAAGTTTGACTAATGCTCTCAGCCAAAAAGCTTCCTTTGTGTTCATCCAGACTGTGTTGATGAAGTCAAGCGTGCAAAGGTGAGCTCTTAGTTAGCCAAAACTTCAGGTCAACCAATTTCTGACCTATTGTTGCTGCAATAATGGTACCACGTGATGGTCTCTGAGGCAAAAAAGGGTGTGGCCGGAGTCACCAAAAAGAAGCATGCTTGCTGACAACATTAACAGTCTGATATTTTTGGGACAGAGGAGAAGAATATGGACAACTGAGAACAGGATACTGTTAACGCTCTGCAGACTGAAAGCCTAATGCAGCTCAACTGTGATTACGCGGAAACAATTTTTTTGAAAATATTATGAGTTTTTAATTGAATCTTTTTTCAAGTAAATTGTTTTCAAGAAATAACATTATTCTTGACGGATTTTGTCAAATTTTAACTTTTTTGTACAATTACATTTTTTGACGTTTACTAGATATATTTCTTCTCGAAATTTTGAAACTAAATGCCTAAAAATGGCATTTGAATTTTTTTCGCCGTTACAGGATTTGAATTGAAACTTTTTCCTTATTGTCGTTTTTTAAATTTCTGACTTTCTTTCATGTATAATTTACTGATGTCTGTAATTTGACTTGAGGATAACAGTCCAAATGATATAATAAAAGCTCTGCTGGTAATAGAGATCTTCATTGTACAACTTATCGAAAGTGCTGAAAGAAATTTTTTGATCAAATGAAGATGTTCTTTGTTCCTCGTTCTTCGCCTCTTTCATTTCATATTTGATTGAAAATTTTGCATTCAAGTGATTTGATTCAATTTTTAGTTATTTTGCTTTTGGTGAACAGGCTACTGAAGGAGACGTGTGATTTTATCTAATGTTGTTTCCAGAGTCTTCTGGATGTTTTTTGAATTATTCTGTTTTTGTATTAATTAAATGTTGGCTTTTCTAACTGCGTTTTTCTGCACGAAAACAGAGGCAAAAGCTGTTTTTCACAGTTTGGACAAACCGATTGGTGAATCATTTTTGTTGTTTGTTGTTTTTCCTTAATTACATCACTGCCGTTTTATCCATTGCTTTTACTTGTCACATTATTTATACAATATGCACGAATCGCTTCCAAAGCAAATTCAAACACAGGTTTAAATGAAGATCGTTTGACTGTGCTGAGAAAAAAATGTATTTAAGTTCTCAATACAAATAAAGAGCTCTTTAGAGTTTTAATTATTCAGGCTTTTTCCTGGCTTACCGTTCCAGCTGCATTCCTAAAACGCATATCTTTTTTACAGTGCTAGCATTCGATTTTTGAGTGAAGACTTTAAAGCTTTTGTTTTATCCCAGCATTGTTTCAATTTAAACCGTATATGAAGGAGGTAACTTCTACGGTCAGTACAGTAACCTTTTTGGTCCCAAACAATGAAAACAGTTGAAAAAAAGACTTCAAAATAGTTAAATGGTTTCTTATTGAGATGTCGTTAAAATCATATCAGACATTTGTATCTATGATTATCCGCCTCAAATATTCCCTCTCACTTTTACTAAGTAAATCGAGAACCCTACTTATCAACTACTCGGTAAGCAAATTTCAGTTGTTGATTATAAATCAATCACTTTTAAGCGAAATCACATCAGTTTTTTCTAGTAAAAATGGATCTTTTCAACAATTGCCCCCCTTTCTGCTATACTTTACTACAATATCACTTGGCCTACAGTTTAGATAGCCGAATACGAGTTTGAGCGCAATTGCGCCCAAGGACCCGCCAGTCTGAAATTCCATTTCGCTTTGTATTCCACTTCTGCTAATTAACATAGCATATGGCGTATTTTATTCGAGTTTAACATAGTATGCGCATACATGGAAACTTATTAGTAGTCTGGGATTGGTTAAAAAATCGCTCGCTTAAACTCTATTAAAGAATAGCAAGGGGACCTTGTTGAAAAGATCCGTAAAATTTTTTTGGACTGTAAATTAGTTTCTTGATGTCCAAGACCACATACAGTAATGATAGTAGTAAATAATAATAAAAATATACTTATCTCGAGGATGGTAGTAATAATCTATAATCTGATGATTGAACCTGGTTTCACAGGAAAACAACCTGCCGAACTGGTCATAAATAGATCCGTGGAGACTATCAGTAGCACAACATCAGGAATTGAACCCAACCCCGGCGTTGAATGTGATTACTGATATCTTCCACCCTTATAGAAATGTTTTGAACATGTAATGGTATATTGTTTATCTCGATATTGCAAAAAAGCCTTTCGATATGGTAATCTTCAACAGAAATTTTATTACCGCTTTATAGTTTTGACTAATTTTTTCTAAGAGCTTTTGCATAGTATTCAACACATCGAAAACAACAAATCATATTGTTTTCTGAAAAATCAAATATTTATTCGAATCCATTGTGGTTGGCTACATGGCTTCTCTAACGGTATTCTAAGTTTTTGCATATCGTTGCTGTTTACGGTATCTTTCTTCACTTCCAGTGTCCAAAGTCTTTGGACACTGAAACAAATAACTATAAACAAAAAAAACAATGAAGAAAAAAATTAGCTCCCAATTTTTTTGGAAAAGTTTTGAATTATTCGGTTTTCTATAGGACAGTGCGAGTTTTTACCTGACAAGGTATTAGCCAATCAAAAAGGATATTTAAAAAATCTTGGATAATTTTTAAAATTTGGTGGCATTGGATAAAAACAATGCTGCGATAATAGCAGTGGATAAAACGAGGGTTACAGCCTTCAGCCCGATTTGGCCCATTTCCCCAAATTCGTGAGGGGGAATGGGCCAAATTGGGCTGGTGATTGTAACCCCCCTTTTATCCACTACTAGGCCAAATTGTACTGGTAACTGTAACCCCTGTTTTATCCACTACTCTATATCCCCTCAAAATCTATCATTTCCTGTCTCACTTAGTGCAATCTACAGACACCAGCCTGATTTCCCCCACCGGCCCATTCCCCCACTCGAATTCGGGAAAACGAGCCAAATTGTACTGGTAACTGGAACCCCATTTTTCTCCACTACTATACCCACTATCAAAATTGGCCCATTCCCTCTCAAGAATTCGGGAAAATGAGCCAATTAACCTAAAATAAGTCCCAATCCGCATGATTGCGCACGCCATGCGCACACGCACAGTTGCGCATGCTCCCCCTACTCAGAATTTTGTGCAAGCACGCGGACATGCGCTTATCTCTTTACTCTTCTAATAATTTATCTATATCTATACCTTTGGCTTTTAATTTGTAATTTGGAAACTATAATATAATCTTTTTAACACTCTGGCTCTTCTTTGACACCATTATGTGGTATTTTTTATATGACTCCTTAATGCACTTAAACTAAAAATAGAAGAACAAAATTCACAATTAACCTTTTGTGAATTGCATTCTTTACATATTGATTTGTTTGAATCAAAAGATGTTATTTGTTTTACAACCTTACATTTATTACAAGCTCTACTTGCTATATCTTATTTGATATTAGAAAAGCTACATCGTAGATTAGTATATATGGGGTTAGGCTTGGAGTTAGGCTCAGGGTTAGGGCTTGGGGCTAGAATAAGAATTAGAAATAGAATAAGAATTAGAATTAGAATTAGAATTAGAATTAGAATTAGAATTAGAATTAGAATTAGAATTAGAATTAGAATTAGAATTAGAATTAGAATTAGAATTAGAATTAGAATTAGAATTAGAATTAGAATTAGAATTATAATTAGAATTAGAATTAGAATTAGAATTAGAATTAGAATTAGAATTAGAATTAGAATTAGAATTAGAATCAGAATTAGAATTAGAATTAGAATTAGAATTAGAATTAGAATTAGAATTAGAATTAGAATTAGAATTAGAATTAGAATTAGAATTAGAATTAGAATTAGAATTAGAATTAGAATTAGAATTAGAATTAGAATTAGAATTAGAATTAGAATTAGAATAAGAATTAGAATTAGAATTAGAATTAGAAATAGAATTAGAATTAGAATTAGAATTAGAATTAGAATTAGATTTAGAATTAGAATCAGACTTAGAATTAGAATTAGAATTAGAATTAGATTTAGAATTAGAGTTAGAATTAGAATTAGAATTAGAATTAGAATTAGAATTAGAACTAGAATTGGAAATAGAACTTGACTTAAAGCCAGAACTAGAACAGGGTGTTTTACGTGAATGGACTCAGGCTCCACCGATTGGCGAAGCAAGTTCCTTGATCCATGAACCGGTTCCACTGATTGGCGAAGCAATTTCCTTGATAGAAATTCCAATCAATGGTTCATTTCCACATGCACACCCACTAATTTTATCCTTATGTTCTATTTTTTAATGAAAAGTTAGAGTAAAATGAGTTCCACATTTTTAATTACACTCTAAACATTCCATAATCATTATTTATAACTAGCCAAAATTTCAATTTTACAATTCCAATTTAAAACTAAGCAAAGTTTCAATTAAAGCTACAGTATAATCTATAGAGCAGAAAAACATAGCTAAAGTTTCCTTACATAACTTTTTTTTCCTAAAATCTTTTCACTACTCAATCGGGCCTTACCCCCAACGAAATTTATAATTTCATCTCTAAATTTTTGATTATTTTTATATAGATACTTTAAATCATGCAAACCCTTTTTGCTTAAAGTGCCAGTCTCTGCATTCATATATTCAGACGGATTCCCATAACCATAATTGATTAAAGTATTTGTTCTATTTAATATACTGCTTGCAACCGCTGCTACAAGACCAGCAGTTTTTATTGTTGTATCAGGAGATATATAATTATATATCATAAATCACGTACCTAAAATCCCGCCTAAGTATGATATTACTTTTAAAGCATTAGTTTTAATTTTTTCCTTAGTTAGAACATCAATCTGTATTTTAATACCTCTTGATGTAAGTAGTTTATAAAAGTAGAACTGATAATTATTTATAATAATAGTAATTCCATCTGTAGCATTATTCATTAGTGGTTTTATATAATCAATAAGTTTATTTATCTTATTTTTTTCCAATTCATTTTTTAAACGAAGAGCTTTTAAGTCTAGGAAACCAACTCTCGAGTCATCTATCATAGCTCTATTTCTATCAATAATAAAAAACTTTTCTCTTTTTTATTATATTTAATCAAACCATAACGAAGTTCAGCAGACATTCCATCTGTACAATTATAGTAGTTACTATTTAACTCTTTATTTATTTCATAGAACTTATGTTCACTTTTATATAAATCATTTAATTTTTTAAATAGATCAGACCCATTATAGGTTGTTAATTAAATAGTATCAGAACTCAATCTTGCTGTATTAATTATCTGGGCTCGTTTTTGACACATTACAATCATTTGAATATTATGATGTCTTCCTTCTGTAAATTAATAAGTTATATTTTTATTTAACTTATCACCCATCTCATCAAGAACAATTACACTATCTCGAAACATATGCATAATTTTTTGATGTGATCAAATTTATATCACACATATTGTAATCACTATAGGGCTTTCCAGATTCCGGATTGATCCAATCTTTTTCATCTTTACATACTATGATTATATTTTTGCTATCTTGATTTTGATTTTGATCTTGATCACGATCTTGATCTTGATGGGTCTCCGACCATGCTTCGCCATCTTGATCTTGGCATAACTTTAAGTATTGTCTAATAAAATAAGTCTTTTCTGTACCAGTATCACCATAAAAAATAGTATATAATGTTGACTTTTCATATTCAAATCTCACTAGACTTTTGTTTAAATTCCACCAAAGTTTTCTTCTAGTTTTGTATGTTAACTCGGTATTGAATCATATGGTATATAACGAAACATAGATATGAAAATAAAAAATATACATGCACTACCCCTCTCCATTTTTTATTATATAAAAAAGCTTATTCTATCATTTGGGGAATTCAAAAATAAATTTGGTATTGATAATAAAGGTATGAGTAATATCAGAATAGAGGATATAGGTAAAGATATAAGTTTAACTCCAAAAGAAATAATAATGCAGAAACCAGTTAGAAGGTTCAGAAACCAGTTAGTGTTGCCAATCCCAAATTCAACATTATTGTAAATCTACATCCAACTGATGGTACACATTGGGTTTTAGTTATAAGAAGAAAAGGCGATCCTATGTATTACTTTGATAGTTTTGGTGTTATGACTCCGCCTTTATTCTTAGAAGAGTATGTTGATCTAGGCTCTAATGAGAGACAACGAGAATATGACGAATCTTGTTGTGGGGCTTATTGTTTATACGTGATCTATCTTTTTGATAAAGGATTTAGAATAAAGAGTGTTTCGAATATTCTAACTAATCAATGTAAATATCCAGGAATTTGTGATGTGTGTTGTAAAGATAATGAGATTGATAGTGAAGGTGAAGGTGATATCTATCTACTTAGAGAAAAACCCCCACTGGTAAAACCCCGCAGTAGGGTATCACCTTCGCAGATTGCAGGGCATGGCCAAAAGTCTAACAGTGGAACTGTTTCGCAGATCGATGTTAATGGGAGTCTACAATCATGGCTAGATGATGATAATATAATTGTCAATGCATCAATTCCAGAAAGTTTCAGATGTGTAATAGCTGGTCCTAGTGAATGCGGAAAATCATTCTGATTAAAGAATCTAATTTTGAGTAGTATACAATCTGATAGGTTATATAACATTGGTCCTACTGGTGATCAATATGAAGACCTAAAGTATGAAGAAATAGTGTTTATTAAAAAAAATAAAAGATTTACCCTCTCCCGATCAACTACCCAAAGAAATAAGGAAGCTAATGATGTTTGATGATGTTGGGGGAAAAGAATCAGTTATTAATGAATACTTTTGTAGAGGTAGACATAGTTATTGTATTATGATATATCTTAAACAAAATATTTTCTCGGCAGATAGACAGAATGTTAGAGAGAATTGTAATCCACTTATTTTCTTTGGACAGAGAGGTAGAGCTACCACGGCTATATATCATGATTTCTTTAATAGAGCAGAACTTAGTTATGATGATTTTAGTAATATATGTAAAAAGGTATGGGAAGAGCCTTATAATTACATCGTCATTGATTAATCTAAAAACAGAAATATTAATGGAAAACTAAGAATAAATTGGGATTGGAGAGTTTAATAGGATAATAATTTTCATGATTAAGTCTAAGTCTAAGTCTAAGTCTAAGTCTAAGTTTTTGACTATGACTAAGTCTAGGTCTAAGTCTAAGTCTCTGAGTAAGTCTAAGTCTATGAGTAGGTCTAAGTCTAAATCTATGACTAAGTCTAAGTCTATGAGTAAGTATAAGGATATGAGTAAGGATATGAGTATTTGGTCTTCCATGCTCATTTTTAATATGAATTTCAATATATTCTACTCTATCCTTTCTTACATTTTGATATAAGACATTAGTTGGTTTAATATTTATCGTAAAACCCTGTGCTTCTGTTAGAGTAAAAGTATATAGTATGTCTGTGTTATTACCATTATCTTTAACACCAGATATAACATTACAGTGGATGTTAAAGGTACTAAAACCCATAATATCAATAATCTTTTGAGATGTATATTTACCTTATTTATTATCTATTTTTCTAAATCCTAGTAATGGGGCTATTGAGTTTTCTATATCAAAGTTAGGTGAACCCTGTTTCATTTCCATTATACATTTTATTGTATCCTTTTCAGATTCTATTATAACATTGCCATTAGTTTCTTCTTTTTTTAATTCTGCTATTTATTCCATTAATTCATATGCACCTGGTATAACAGCTAAATTATGGATCTCTGACCATGCTTCGCCATTTTCTTCATATAAAAACTGATTATTTCTTCTATTCATATTAAAAACTGAGTTATAAACCGATAACCTAATTAAACCTAACTTTGTTGTAATAAGTATAAGTTCACTAAAGTTAACCTTTTCTGTTGGCTTTATCATTCTAAAGTTAAGTGTGTGTGCTTCTTTAGTTGTAGTTAGAGCTTCATGTATCTTTTGTAGTTCATATAGGATTAAATTGTCAGTCATTTTTATTGTTCAAACAATGCTATCTTTATAGTTATATCTATAGTTATAGTTGTAGTTAGTTATACAGTTTTAGTTATACATTTTGTAACTCATAAAAAAGGACTTTAATTTGGATGCAACTTATGGTTATAATAATTATATACACAAAAGTAAAATTATAAAATACAAAGCAAATAAACTAGCAACAATGAATACAGTTAAAACTAATATTAATATCATTCTCAATAGAGAAGTCAATCGTTCAAATATACACGTTTCATATCTAGAGATAGAGTTTGTTGTATCAGATAATGGTGGTGGTGTATTTCTAATAATGCTAATATCAGATCAGCAATTATGATATGGTTGCATTATTTAGTTCAGTTAAGCTTGAAACTAGTGGTGGTAGGACTATTGAATATATTGATCATTGTCATCCTAATCTATTAATATATATATATATTAATAACTAGTACTGATGATGAATATGAGAGTGGTTTTGTTAGAAATCAGGGTAATAGAGATAGTCAAATCAAAGGTGATCATGCTGCTGCAGAATGAGGTCATTTTTGTACTATAATTAGGATGAGTAATCTATTTGTATTTGTGAAAGATTTAGAAAAGATTATATATGGGTTAGGATTTAAACTAATATAAAAAAGAAATAATAATGATAGAGCTCTATTTAGTATTAATGCTGTTGCTGATGCAGTAGCTAATGATGGTAATATAGAACGTAGAGATATATCGTGGTGTGTACCTAGTTTTGATCCTAGTAATGATAATAAAATTATTGTACGGAAAGGATTAAAGAAAAAGAAAAAAATTGATATAAAAGATTTCTGTTGCTAAAAAACCGGTCGCTAAAAAACCTAAACTAGCGGAAAAAGAATCTGGTCACGAATCAGCCTCCTCATCCTCGGCTGATTCCGCAGATTAATCAAAATGTTTGAAGCAATGTTTGAACGATCGCCGGATTACTTCAAACAATTTCAGAAAGCGTTTAAATTTTCAGTTTGTGATGGAAAAACCGGAGTTAAATGGCGTAAAAAATTATGCTGTGTGTTCAATTTGAAAATCCCTTTTGCATTTTAAAAACTAACCTTTACCATGTTTTGGTGGATACATCAGACGTGACAAAGTCTTCAGACAAGTCTAAATCCTAGTAATGGGGCTATTGAGTTTTCTATATCAAAATAAGGTGAACCCTGTTTCATTTCCATTATACATTTCATTGTATTCTTATCCGATTCTATCTTTTTCATCTTTACATACTATGATTATATTTTTGTTATCTTGATTTTGATTTTGATCTTGATCACGATCTTGATCTTGATGGGTCGCCGACCATGGTTCCCCATCTTGATCTTGGTATAACTTCAAGAATTGTCTAATAAAATAAGTTTTTTCTGTACCAGTAACACCATAAAAAATAGTATGTAATGGTGACTTTTCATATTCAAATCTCACTAGACTTTTGTTTATAAATCCACCAAAGCTTCCTTCTAGTTTTGTTTGTTTACTCGGTATTGAATCATATGCTATATAACGAAACATAGATATGAAAATAAAAATTATACATGCACTACATCTCTTCATTTTTTATTATATAAAAAAGCTTATTCTATCATTTGGGGAACTCAAAAAAAAATTTTGTTATTGATAATAAAGCTATGAGTAATATCCAAATAGAGGATATAGGTAAAGATATAAGTTTAACTCCAAAAGAAATAATAATGCGAGATCAGAAACCAGTTAGTGTTGCCAATTCCAAATTTAACATTATTGTAAATCTACATCCAACTGGTGATACACATTGGGTTTTAGTTATAAGAAGAAAAGGCGATCCTGTGTATTACTTTGATAGTTTTGGTGTTGAGATTCCACCTTTATTCTTAGAAGAATATGTTGATCTAGGCTCTAATGAGAGACTACAAGAAAATGACGAATCTTGTTGTGGGGCTTATTGTTTATACAGGATCTATCTTTTTGATAAAGGATTTCGAATAAAGAGTGTTTCGAATATTCTAACTAATCAATGTAAATATCCAGGAACTTATGATGTGTGTTGTAAAGATAAAGACATTGATAGTGAAGATGAAGTTGACATCTATCTACTTAGAGAAAATTCCCCACTGGTAAAGCCCCGCAGTAGGGTATCACCTTTGCAGATCGCAGGGCATGGCCAAAGGTCTAACAGTGGAACTGCTTCGCAGATCGATGTTAATGGGAGTCTACAATCATGGCTAGATGATGATAATATAATTGTCAATGCCTCATTCCCAGAAAGCTTCAGATGTGTAATAGCTGTTCCTAGTGAATGCGGAAAAACATTCTGATTGAAGAATCTAATTTTGAGTAGTATACAATCTGATAGGTTATATATCATTGGTCCTACTGGTGATCGATATGAAGACCTAAAGTATGAAGACATAGTGTTTATTAAAAAAAAAGATTTACCCTCTCCCGATCAACTACCCAAAGACATAAGGAAGATAATGATATTTGATGATATTGCGGGAAAAGAACCAGTTATTAATGAATACTTTTGTAGAGGTAGACATAGTAATTGTATTATGATATATCCTAAACAAAATATTTTCTCGGCAGATAGACAGAATGTTAGAGAGAATTGTAATCCACTTATTTTCTTTGGACAGAGAGGTAGAGCTACCACGGCTATATATCATGATTTCTTTAATAGAGCAGAACTTAGTTATGATGATTTTAGTAATATATGTAAAAAGGTATGGGAAGAGCCTTATAATTACATCGTCATTGATTAATCTAAAAACAGAAATATTAATGGAAAACTAAGAATAAATTGGGATTGGAGAGTTTAATAGGATAATAATTTTCATGATTAAGTCTAAGTCTAAGTCTAAGTCTAAGTCTAAGTTTTTGACTATGACTAAGTCTAGGTCTAAGTCTAAGTCTCTGAGTAAGTCTAAGTCTATGAGTAGGTCTAAGTCTAAGTCTATGACTAAGTCTAAGTATATGAGTAAGTATAAGGATATGAGTAAGTCCATGACTATTACTATGACTATGGTTATGACTAGGTCTAGGTCTAATTCCATGACTATGAGAAAGTTTATATCAAATGCAAAGTAAAACCCAACATATCACCATTGAATTCATTTGGTCTTCCATGCCCATTTTTAATATGAAATTCAATATATTCTATTCCATCCTTTCTTATATTTTGATATAAGACATTAGCTGGTTTAATATTTATCGTACAACCCTGTGGTTCTGTTAGAGTAAAAGTATATAGTATGTCTTTGTTATTACCATTATCTTTAAAAACTGAGTTATAAACCGATAACCTAATTAAACCTAACTTTGTTGTAATAAGTATAAGTTCACTAAAATTAACCTTTTCTGTTGGCTTTATCATTCTAAAGTTAAGTGTGTGTGCTTCTTTAGTCTTAGTTGGAGCTTCATGTATCTTTTGTAGTTCATATAGGATTAAATTGTCAGTCATTTTTATTGTTCAAACAATGCTATCTTTATAGTTATATCTATAATTATAGTTGTAGTTAGTTATACAGTTTTAGTTATACATTTTGTAACTCATAAAAAAGGACTTTAATTTGGATGCAACTTATGGTTATAATAATTATACACACAAAAGTAAGATTATAAAATACAAAGCAAATAAACTAGCAACAATGAATACAGTTAATACTAATATTAATACCATTCTCAATAGAGAAGGCAATCATTCAAATATACACGTTTCATATCTAGAGATAGAGTTTGTTGTATCAGATAATGCTGGTGATGTATTTCTGATAATGCTAATATCAGATCAGCAATTATGTTATGGTTGCATTATTTAGTTCAGTTAAGCTTGAAACTAGTGGTGGTAGGACTATTGAATATATAGATCATTGTCATCCTAATCTACAATATATATATATATATATATATATATATATATATATATATATATATGTATATATATATATATATATATTATTAAGTAGTACTGATGATGAATAAGAGAGTGGTTTTGTTAGAAATCAGGGTAATAGAGATAGTCAAATCAAAGGTGATCATGCTGCTGCAGAACGAGGTCATTTGTGTACGATGATTAGGATGAGTGATCTATTTGTATTTGTGAAAGATTTAGAAAAGATTATATATGGGTTAGGATTTAAACAAATATAAAAAAGAAATAATAATGATAGAGCTCTATTTAGTATTAATGCTGTTGCTGATGCAGTAGCTAATGATGGTAATATAGAAAGTAGAGATATATCGTGGTGTGTGCCTAGTTTTGATCCTAGTAATGATAATAAAATTATTGTACAGAAAGGATTAAAGAAAAAGAAAAAAATTGATTTAAGAGATTTCTGTTGCTAAAAAACCGGTCACTAAAAAACCTAAACTAGCGGAAAAAGATTCTGGTCACGAATCATCCTCCTCATCCTCGGCTGATTCCGCAGATTAATCAAAATGTTTGAAGCAATGTTTGAACGATCGCCGGATTACTTCAAACAATTTCAGAAAGCGTTTAAATTTTCAGTTTGTGATGGAAAAACCGGAGTTAAATGGTGTAAAAAATTAAGCTGTGTGTTCAATTTGAAAATCCCTTTTGCTTTTTAAAAACTAACCTTTACCATGTTTTAGTGGATACATCAGACGTGACAAAGTCTTCAGACAAATCAAATTTTTAAAAAAAGTTATGCGGTGCCTTTTCTTTACACAACTTTCAAGATTTTGTTTGCCAATTTAAATAACCTAGAGCTGAATGGAGAAATTTTTCGGAAGCTTGTTTTGGCGGTCGAATACAACAAAAATTTGAGCATAGACTCCCACTCGATTCAGAAACTGTTGCCAAACTTCTCTAACATAGCTGCTAATCAAAAGGTCAACAACAACAGCAGCAACGTGACGTTGAACGAAGACAATTAACAACAACCACAGCAAGGAAGCAGTTCACAGTTTCAACTCCATCAAAATTCATTGCAAAATTGTATTACAAAGCCCAATAACCAACAAACTCAAACTAATAGCTTTGCAAGTGATTCTCTGAAGAGATTTCAAAATATCTCGTCTGGACCACACTCAGATGCTTTCTGCCAAATATTGGACATATATTTTTGAGTGGATATGGTGGTTCGCTTGCTAATTCTGATGTTTTGTTTGTACGCATAGGGTTTGAAGAGAAAACAAAATTTTGAAAAAAAAGATTTTATTCAACTAAGCAGAGTTTTAGTAGAGTTAGAGCATCATTTGAAGCGCAAATCGACTCAAATCAACATCACTCATCTTTACAATTTCTGTTTTTTTAAATCTAATGAGCAAAATAATTACAAAATAAGCCGCACAAAATGGAGTTTTCTGTTTGTATAGGTTGATTTCTAATCAATTCATACACGTTTTGAATACCAAGCGCAGTAGAGGCTAGTCTGTTGTACAAACATTTGTATGATGTTAATTTCTGTCCAAGGGGATCAGCAAAAACATAATTGCCATTCTTCCTACACAAAAGGGTCCAATGTGTGCCAATAGAATCCGAGCTGGATACATTCACAATAATGAAACTGTTCTCTGATAATTTCAAATGAAAATTATCTGCTGCAAAGACACCACAAAATTTGTACTTAGAAGTTTATATGCTTGAACCAGGCTGTTTATTTCGCCTTCATCCATGAGTTTGTCAGAATATGATTTTTTCGAAATTTTCCAAGCCGAATCGATGAAAATAGTGCTCACTTTCTCGCCAATATTGAAAACTTCTATATTACTTGGCAAAGCAGCTGAAAACTTGAGTTCAATTGAAATTGAACAATTGGTGAGTTCAGGATGAATAAAATCAAGCGACGCCTGCTGAGTGCTAATGAAATCAAACACCATAATAAAATTACTCGGGTACTCGGATAATTTAATTCCATGACCATTGTCAATATAGGCCAAACCTGACATTCTGTTGAAATATAAACGTTTTTCATCAGTGTTATTTATTGGACTGTCGTCAACAGGAAGTCCATTTCGGTAAATACAACTCTGCACCAGCCTGATTTTACAAAAGTGGAAAGGGTTTAGTTCTTTGCTTCCTAAAATGCTTCTTTTGTGTTAAGGCATATAGAAAGACGTTGAATTGGCCCCCTGCTAAAAACATCGTCTTTTTTCCAGCTGTACTAGCCAGTTGAAGCAAAAATGGTTTTAGTTATGGTCTCCAAATATGGATAAGACGCTGGACTTGATAGTAAATTTTTTTCATTTGCAGAACCCACGTCATCGCTCAACGTCATTTTTCTCACATACAAATTAGCTTCTATTATTTTTACTTTGTAGGATTTTGCAGCATCGTCGGACATTATGACAAAATCATCTATTGATCGTCAAAAAGAAATTTGCAGCGTCAGACCATTCAAAAGATGTCGATTGCAAGTAAAAATAATCTACAGCCACTTTTCCATAAAAATTAAATTCAGCAGATTTTCTAACCAAAGCTTTTCGTCTGTTTACTTCGTCTGCCGAACTGCCTCGGGGTTCTCTTCGTATGAATTAGCTTGACATGCCAACCAAGTTGCTTTTGCATCTTTGTTATGAGAAAAAACAGTTTCAATGAAACTTTTGTCAGCATAATTTGCATTTGCATTTAAAATTTTTAATCCGTTGGCAGATACTGTGCAGTCAAAAAAGAGCAACTGCAAAACATTATTGCAGAAGTAAGGGGCGTCTGTTTTGGTTACGTCTAATGCAGCTCCAGCGTCTTATTTCAAATCGGCTTCAAAAGCCTGAACTATCTTGCATTTGATTTACAAGACTATTTTTGTAGGTCAATAAAATTATTTTTCTCTCAAGCCACCTCAAATTCAAGCATGGGTCCGTTAGAGCTGTACACCGGCCCTACATTTTGACAAAAGCTTCCATCAAAAGTTACTTGAAGCGCTGGTTTTTAAACAAATCCATGGAACTATGTGTTGCCTCTGTTGGTAACGTATTACCAATAATCTTTATCTCTAGCAAAGAAATCCGACCGACTTCTTTTTGGCTGTTTATTTTTTGACTGCCTTTCTCATATTAGTACTTTTTCTAGCTTTTGAAACAGAACGTTTAAACCGTCTCCAATTCATTCAGTTTTGTCGTCTCTTCGCAGTGCTAAGGAGCCTCCTGTTTGCTTTTTGACTGTATTCGAATTAGTTTTTTCCTGTTTTTTTGCTGACAACATCCACTAACTCTGATACGCATTGTGAGAGAAGTTCTTTTCCGACTCGTTTTGCTGCCGCTAGAATGAATTTTTGTGCAAGCGTTAAGGCAATTTGACCTATGCCACTTGCTAAAGCTCCAAATCCACTTCATCTTTGTCTATAGTGTCCAGAAAAATAAGGCAACGAAGATGCTTGATTGGTGTAGTACGATTTCATTATTTTACTCACCAAATTTTTTGAACTGTAACGTCAATTTTTTTTCCAGTCCCTGAAGAGGGGACTAATTGACCATTTTGGTACGTAGCTCTATGGAAATTGATTGAAACGTATTTGAAATTAGGTTTTCACAGCCAAATTTGAAAAAAACTATTCTATGTGTTGGTTCAAGTTGACAATGTTTGTGTAGTTGAATATTAGGTGCTTTCCCGCGCACTGATCAGCAGGGATTTCTCCATAATAAGCTTTTGTCTCATCGCTCTTCATTAATTTATTTGATTTAGCTGTATTCATTTTGTACCCAATATTTACACCATGTTTATCTGGATTTACTGTGAAACCCACAATACTGGGTATTTTGTCACTAGGAAAAATGATTCCTTCATTTTTACCAAAAAAGTATTTCGTATTTTCCAGTACTCCTGATTTCGGGAAACAAAAAATGGTAGTCCAACTGTTCGTTTGATAGTAAATAGAATTTGAGGAACAGTGTCAAAGTAACCAGTCATGAAAGAGAGTTTTTCTCCATTGTAAGGTCGAGAAATGACATTGGCATCAGATGTGATTCTATGTGAGTCCTCGATTCCCTTAAGACTATAAGCTATCAAATCTCCATTCACAACGTGCTGAATTTTGGTCGAAAAAATAATTTCACTTAGAGCTAACCTAACCTCCAGTCGCCAGATAGTTGAATTTCATCGTTGAAAAAACTTCTCAACGAAGTTAGCGTGTTTTGATCAATGATCTCCATCAAAGCGCTAGAAATAACATGTACCGTGAACTCGTCTTCGAATCATTTACTTCCCTTTTTTTAGAGGATACTCTCGTACTAGTTGAAGTTCGGGTTGATAGAATTTACCCTGGATAAATTATTTATCCGCATCAATAAGAGAGTACGTGGAAGGATGCAATATTCGGAAAGATGCGATTTCAAATACCTCGTCAGTAAACGACTGTTTGTGGCCCTTCCCGAAAGTCTCCTCTTTTTTCACTATGCGCACATAATCACCAGAATTTGGGTTTTTGAGAAGTTGCTCTATTTGAAGTCAAGGACACAAGCCTGGAAAGGTCTTTCTTTGTGACTTCTTTGTTCGGAGCGAGCTTTGTCGTTCAATTTACTCTAGAATTGATTGTTTTAACAAACGCATCCAAATTGTCTAGATATGAATGAGTCCATTTTTCTTCTAAGTATCTCCAGATTATGTTTTTCAAAGAGAGTATATTTCTTTCCGCAAATGCAGACTTTTTCTCCTTGAACGTACTGTAGAAATGAATTCCACGTTCAGTGCATAGGGTTTTCAAGGCACCTAGGAACTCTGTGCCGTCATCAAACCAAACTTTTTCAGGTTGTTTGTGCTTGATCATCTTCTTGAAAACCTGTGCTGTCTCTGTGGCGTATATCGTTTTCAGTGGCTCAACCCTGAGATACCTTGCTTGAGAAAAAGTCAACAGCAGCAAGCAGATATTTTACACCACGGTTTGATTTTGCAAGTTTTTCAAGATATGCTAAATCAACGGACCAGATCTCATTTATGTTGTCAACAACAACCCTAAGCCTTGGAAATCTGAGGCGACGTGAACGGTATTTGTTGAAGGATGTTTTCGTTTCCAGATACATTTTAATTTTCTTCATTGATAATTTACTCAAATTTTGCAACCTCTTTGCGCTTCCAAATGACGCAGGCCCGTTTAAATAGAGCTTGTCATTTTTCCGCACATCGTCAATAGAAATCCCAGTACTTTCTACGCGCCTCTTACGCTGTCTTCTCTTGATTTTCATCAACTCGTGGCTCTGCGTTGTTTTCCTTTGGTTCAGATCGTCTTCCTTCTTGCTCTTTTTTTGTTTTTTTGCTTCGGTTGTTTTTATGCAGTTTCCTTTTCATCTTCACTTTAAAACTGATCTACAACTTTTTTTGCGTGAGAATTATAAACCAAGTCAGCTGATATAGCAAGTTCACTCAAGATTTTGGATTACTTTGACAAGTCAGTTTTTTTGTGGGTTGTTGTAAATTGCACAAAAAGCTTGTTACATCTACTCCTTGAGGCTCACCGTCAATGCGTAGAATGTTAGCTTCTTCACTGATAGAAACACCATTTGAATTGAAAATTTTAATTAGGATAATTGCAGCTCTTTGGGTTTTGTTTTTATCCTCTATTTTCAGTTCTAAGATTATTGAGTCGATCGCTGAATCCCTCCTTTTTCACTTGTGGCTCTATTTCACTGTCATTACTAAAAAAAATTTCGGTTCCTACATCATCTGCTATACTTGTTGCATCGCCGCTACTCTTTGTTCTCTTGATTGACCTATCAATGTTAGTGTCCTTATCTTGTACTTTTTTCTCATTATTTCGTTCGAAATTAGGATTAGTCTTTTGTAGGAGTGCTAACTGAGTTGCTTTTTTCTGATACATTGGATTTTCAAATTTTTCTTCCTTGGTTGGGTTTTTCGAATTGAACATCCTCTTGGGGATCAAAGCAAATTCTTCTGCATGCATTATTCGACCATCAAGTAAATATAGCACGAAAATCCCCTTGAGTTATGTTTTTTTGGCTAAAACGTTTCGTTTTTTCTCCAAACTTGTTTCCTTTGATAATAATTGATGAAATGATTTCTTCTGATTTTTAAGTAACTGCTGGTTCACTGGAACGTTGCCATTGATCACATAGAACAAACACTCACAGAGAAAGGCTGTAAAGCTATTTGGTGCTTGTTTGATGAACTTTCTGAAATTGCTCTCGGGCAGCTCAAGCATTAGCTTTAGCAAACATAACTCTTTCTCTCTCATCTGTCAAAGTAGCGATAACCGCTTTGTAGGACGGTAGATAAAAAATTGTTGGAACTGGTTGTACAATATTTGAACAATAACGTAAGCAGTCTGATGTTTTTTGATCTAAGTCAATGAGTTAGTGTCCAAAAGGTTGTCTTGTTGCAAGTTCATAGCTTTCCTTCAAACAATTTGTTTTGTTCAATTGTTTTCCAACATAAGTGATCTGCTGTATGTCTGCAGGTGATTTCAACAAAATGTTATGGGTTGTGTTCAGATCAATCGTTCGCGAACATTTACTCCGTTGGAATAAGATATGCTTAACATAAATTACACAGTTGCAAGTTTTGCAAATTCTTTGTAATTAAAAATTTCTTCACACGAATCGTCAAACACAAGCAGACAAGTTTCCAGCTGAGAAATGAATTCGAATACAAAAAACTTAATGAAAAAAATGTTCATTTTATGCTCTATTGTGCTGAAATATGGCTGCTCGTGTTGATAGAAGTAGTAAATAGAACAAAAGTTCGGATCGAAAGCGTTTTTAATAACATTGGAAATATAAGCTCTGTTTTTCCACAACATGACAGACTGCAAACAGCCATAAAAGCCTATCGCTAGAGGATATTATTTTGTTCATAGCTTTGGATTTGGAAGAACGTAGCCAAGTGTGCACGAAAGCAGTGAAAACCAAAATGTTGATTCTTTACCATCAAGGTCTGAAAACACAAGCTTGGTTGAAGACACTACAGTAGAAAAAAGTATTATTAAAATTTGAGTAAAATAAACGACTTCGGAACGTGGTAGCCGAGAATTAAAAAATTTCCACGAACGCCTCTCTGGATTGTCCTCATCAAAAACTAAAAAAATCAAACCCCCTCCATTAGCGGAGTCTCTCTAGTCTTCTTTAAAGCTCATTTGAATGTAAGTTATTTGCAAAAATGAATTAGCAGTCAGTGTTTTAGTTTAAATGGCCTTTTTGTTAGTCTCTCCTACAATCCAAAAGAATTCATAAGTAGTATATCTAGAGTCTTTTTCGTCTTTTTTGTAAGTCACTTTATAGTTTGCCTGCGTGCCGTATCCACTTACATAGTAGACAATGGACTCTACGTTGCTTTCACTTACCAACATTTTATTTTCATCAGATTGTCATCGTCCAGAGCTACTTGAACTGGCGCTGGCCAATTGATAGTAGGTAAAGGGGTTAGTTTCAGCTTTCTCATTTTCTGTTGTAACGACATGGTACACTTGAAAGCATTCAATTAAAGAAAGATATTTCTTCAGCGTCTCAATTTCCTTATTGTTGCAGAGAATCTGTTGTTTTTGCAAAGTATTCGGTCCCCGTGATTCTATTTTTCCATTCGTTAAAAGAGACAATGTCAACTGATTATCATTCGTTATAATATCAACTGCATACGGTCAAACATGGAGATAAATTCACTTGAAGAGCTGACGAAGCTTACTTCTCCACTCGACGGCTCAATGGATGGCAAGGAGATCCAATAGAAATACAACTTTGCTTTCCTTTTTTCAAAATGTTTACTCTTTTGTTTTTCTGGCAGGTAGAGAGAGTGCAGAGTGCAAGTAATATTATCAACTGGCGATTTAGTATCTTAAACTTTCGAACATAAAAAAGTTTCCAAATCTATAACCTCTTTCTGTAAGAGAGTTTGAAGTGATTCTGTTTTCCTTTTCCCTTTGGCATAGAATTTCACTAACGGAAACCGAAGTTTAATGGCGATAAAAATTTGCAATAGAAACCAGTAAGGATAAGTACCGCTGTTCCAAGACAAACCATGTAACGTTTTAGTAACCCGCTTATGAGATCTCGTGTCACAAGCGGAAAGTGAGTCGTAGGAAACTGGCGGAAGAAAAAGAATTGTGTCCGAATAATTATTTGAACAAAGCGATAAATCCTTTTTTATAAAACCAGTTTTCTTGTATCGAAAACCTTCAAAATCTAATATCACTATTTCTTGTTTCATCATTTCAACAAAGTGAACAAATTGTTTTCGAACGTCTTCTCAAACAAACAAAAAGCCAATCCCGTGATGTGACCCAAATACTCGTTCGTAATTGGACAAGGTAACACATAGGAGTATCCAGAGCCTTTATGACTGAACTCTGCTATATAAGCCAATGCGTCGTGGAGTATTACATGAAGTCGAAGTATTTTGAACGATTTGAAGTAGTTGTCCAGCGACGAATTATCAATTCCAACTAGACCGCCATACGGTCTCAGCTTCAATGTTGCCTCCAAATCAATATCAGGATCAAGGTATTGATAAGAAGCTAGAAAATACAGAATGCTTTCATCTTACTTTGGATAATTGTTTTTATCTCCAGGTAAATTTCATGAACATTTTTAGATCAATGGTTTTTATCGTTTTGTGA
This sequence comes from Convolutriloba macropyga, assembly GCF_964194025.1. Classification (NCBI taxonomy): domain Eukaryota; kingdom Metazoa; phylum Xenacoelomorpha; order Acoela; family Convolutidae; genus Convolutriloba; species Convolutriloba macropyga. The sequence continues at coordinate 45,749,907 of NC_134472.1, forward strand.
AGCCTTTTCACCAAATATTATTCTGGCAACATGAATCCTAGTCTTACCTCCTAGGATTGACCACTTGAGCTCCAAACCAAATTATATTCACACAAATACATGTAGCGAAAGTACAACAAACATGAAGGATCTCCCCGCTCTCGCGCTCGCGAAATATATATATATACCAACAAAAAGCCGCCACACAAATTAATGTAGCACGATTACCACTTTCTTAGCATAAAAGATCTCCCCTAAGGGATCAGGGATCCCCCTCTGCCGAAAGGATCTCGAAAGGATCCCCCCGATCTTCCTGTATATATACGATACTACAAACGTGGAACGCAGTGACATATTCGGTTAATTTTTCTTGAGCAAGTTTTCTTTATTCAACCTAATGATAATTTTTCAGTGCTCAAGGTGAAATATGCAAGTCTTATGAATAAAGATAAAACTTGCTGGTATCTGCATTTTTTTTTTAAACAAAAAACAAGCGACACTAATTGTTTTTGTTGCCTTTGTTCCACAGAATACAATTCTTGAAACATACTGTGCTTGGGAAATGACTTTACAATACACACGCATTTGTTGGTTTTGGTGTCACTCATGCTAATGAAAACAAAAGTATTAGTCGACGGGGGGGGGGGGGGGGGGGTGGAGGGAGGGGGATGCAGGCAACAGATCCTAATAAAAAATTTAGTGTTTCCTCACGCTGTCATTGTAGAGCATTCTCAATCTCAAAGCATCTCGAATACTTTTTATAAATCTGTACAGATTCGTTTAAAATTGATGTTAACAGTTGGTTTAGTGGTGGGAAATGCAAACAGTTTATTCTCTCTATTTTTCCATTTAGAGACACAAGTTTATAAGTAACAATATAAAATAATGCTTACCAAACACCAACAACAAATAAGCCTTTGAAAAGCTAATATATTTTTTAAAGTTATCGTTTGTGTTTTGTGCACGCTTTCAACGTTAACAAACTGCGTGCTAACAAACGGAGTGTTTTCTCTGAGTCACTTTATTTTTAAAAATCAATGATTTAATAAATGAACCGAATCGAGTTGAAGTAGAGTAGCTAAGTTTTTAATTAAGAAACATCGTACTATCACCATGTAAAAACTATTTCTAATGGTTCTTTTAACGAAATATGGTTAATCCAAAAACTAAATGTCTTTTTCAATTTTGAATGATTTTACAATAGAAGATTATCCAAATGAAAAAAGTTCGCCGACAATGTTACTTCTTTGTAAAGAATGTGACTATTTCTTCTCAGTGTGCTTCCTTAGTAACAAGATGTGTCTCAGGAATACACCATTTGCAGGTCAGTCATATATAATCTTGGCTAAATTTTTCCTTAAAAAATATTTTTATGTTATTTTGGTTTTACAGGTCAATATTAGATTTAATAATAGCATCAGATTTCTACATAAATATTTTTTTACTTTTTATCATGAATGATCAAGCCCTTCAGTGTTTTTATGTGCGTTGAAGATAATAATCATATGAATTATGGTAAATAAATACAATAATCAAAACTCTTTCGTGCAACCGAAAACTAGAGTATTTTGCATGAAGAAGATTTCATTATGATGGTTACATATCAACGCACAAATCGGAGAAATTTGTGAGGCCTGCGAATAATACTCGGCTAAAGTTGGTGAAAGTTTGAACAAGAAAACCAATCTTTTTCGAGTAGTTCTTGCAAAACAGTTTAGTGCGATTATAATTACATAAATTGAAAGCATAATATTGCCGATAAAAATGTTAAAAAATGTCAGTACATTTTGTTACTTGTGAATTCAAAGACTGTAGACCTCTTCCAGTTATCCACCCTGAACTCTTGCTTATACAAACTGACAAAACTTTAACGTAAGTAAAACCCGAAGTATGTTTTTTCCCATGTATTAAGAGGTGTTGAAATTCCTTAATTTTGGGAAGTTTCCTTCTTTGCCATTTGGTATCAATTCTGGGGAGATTTGATTTATATACTGAAAACATTTTACAATTTCTCTTCATAGTTCAGTATCTTCAGCGTTTTTTTATTAAGATGACAAAAGATAGAAAACGACAAAGTTTCCCAAAAAAAAATAAATTAATCTTATATCTTTCGTGGAATCGAAAAGTAAAAATTGATGCTTGCAAATAATCTGACTAGATACCAGTTATGTCAGCTCAATACATACGGACTGATTGAATTGACCTGCAGTTATGTTTGTTAATTCAGTCAGTCCGTATATATTGAGTGAAAAATGTTGAATAATATCAGTTGACAGCCGCTCAACGGTGCAATATTTTCAATTAGAGTGTTTTATATGTGGAATTGGTGATAAACCTTTTCGGATGCGTCGGATAGGTTTGCCATGTTAGTTACATGATGAGACGGATATACTGGCAGTTTCCTCCCGAATTCAAGCTCGAAAACTGAAGAACAGATAAATTTTCTGTGTAAAAACGACGGTTGCTTCTGCTAGAATGTTGAGAGAGATGACCGCCAATTTAGCAAGACTTCGAAGAAAATCCTATCTTTGAGAATATCCACCCAATAAGTGGTCTTTGATTTACTCGCTGTTCATTTTTGAAACAAAAATGAAACTGTTCATATCATTACGAATAATTAGTTTTTTGTTGTTTTCGAGTTTGGTTTTGAAGAAATAAGAATTAACTCAATCAACTAATTTTTTTCATAAAGGGTATCAAAAAACTTGCAAGCTTGAAATCTGTAGGAGCTTCGTATGCACGCCTTTTGTTGTTTTAATTGTTCGAAAATTTTTTGGAATGATGTACTTTTGCTTTTATGGCAACATTTTTCACGCTTTTCTTTCAAGATCATGATCATGGTTGAAAATTTCAAGATTGGCGTTCAAATTTTACAAAAATTTTGCGCCATAGTTGGGCTAGGGATGTTTGTAATAATTGCACTTCTCTGCTTAGTCGAGCTTACAACATCGCCATCAAAGACGTTTGGTAGCAAAATCATCACGCAATGGGTTTTTATTGTTTGCAATCTTTCTTCTGGTTCAGTTGGGCCAGAGATATATTGACGACATTTTGCACCCTCTTTCTATACCAATAGCTCCAAGAAAATTAGAAAAATCATCAAGCGTTCAGTTTTCACGTCGTTGTGCTGTTATAAGGATATTCGGGAACAATGTCTACCCATTACAACAGCGGGATCAAGGAAGTCGGAATCTTGAAACCATTTTATCAAATGAAGATCAAAGTGCCTTATGTGTCAACATATGGGTGGTCAATCGTATTATAAATTCAACAGAGCGAAGCCAAATTTTAAATTTACTTCAAAAAGAACCGCATGTAATTACAATTGATTTAGACGGAACTTATCTGTTGGACTACAAATATCGACCAAAAGATGTGCTATCTTATTTAACTGATATAAATCATGCACGCAATGCTGGTCTGCAATATGCGCTGGAATTGGGAATCGAATGGTCAATACTTCTGGACGGAAACTCATTTATAACTCGTGAGTCATACCATATCATGCTCAATTACTTGGAAGAGCAACAGAAGATCTCGGGAAAACTTGCGGCATTTATCCCTATGAGTCGAATCTTGGATAATGGCGAGGAGAGTCGAGTTCATTTCAAATGGAACACAACTTTAGTCAGTCTGCGGGGTTCCGTGTCGAGATTACAGGAATCGCATCTCGCTTTTCATCACGAATTTCTGACTCAGACTGTGAAGAAGAATATCAGCTTATTCGATGAAATCCGCAGTTATGGAAAACAGAGCAAACTATTTCTGCTACGCCATCTTTTCCATCAGGGTAGTTATCCTTTGGCACAATTTAAGTTGTAACAGGCAGTTTTCATTAGTTTGATCATTCTTGATAGCTTTTGTTAGTTTTTCACCGATTTTGGGCAACAATTACCTTTTTTGAAAGATATTTATTGAAATGATACTTGATCGCTTTCGAAGAAATCAAATTATCTTTCCCACGGTGAGATTTTTTAAGTTAAGCATACAAAATTGACGGCATTCATTGGTTTTGTTCACCAAAGCCAATCAAAGTTATTCTGTTTTTTATCGTCAGTTTGAACTATTCTCGTCCGTTTTAAACCTAACAACAGTCGATTTTGTCGATTTCAATCACCATGAACACCGCTTTTTGTCAAACGCAAAAGAGATTTAAAACAAATGGTATGTTATTTAACTGATTACTAATGCAAACAAGGAGGCTCGGTGATGTGGGCTCGCACATAAAGTTCCGACCCCTCTTATCTACACTTTTAGATTAATTGTCTACCAAATGAGGAACAGATGGACAAAACTCAATCATTCACATATTGTTCCAAAAGAAATAACTGGGGTACGAAAAAAATTGCTTTAAACTCAAACCACTGAATAAATACAATAATGTATCTATTAGAGGGTGTAAGGACCTGCCAATAAAAAGACTGCGAGACAAGACAAATAACGATAAACAACGATATAATATCAACAACCAGCAATAATTACTACCAAAGCTCAATGTACTTTTTCTTGAAGAATACATAATGACAAAATCCAAAAAGCATCTGATAAAACTAACCAAGAAACTTACACTTTTTTAGACAAGATATAAAACTTACCCTTAAATAATACTAAGTAACAGTTAGAAAAAATTGACAATTTAAAATATAGCATCAGTGTTTTGAAAAGAATTGGTTTCAAAGTCAGGAAAACCATTAGCTATTAACCGAAATAATTGAATTGCTTCATTTATACCTCAATAAGAAGCCAATGAGGTCTTTAATTGTATTTCTGGCATCGAATAAAAAAGCGACAAATACAGCGAAATAGACACTTTAATTATATTTTTCGAGAAAACGGTTTCGCAGCCGTGTAGAGCATAATCTATTCATTGAAAACATTAGATATTTACAAAATGTTCATGTTTTTAGAAAACAACTAATATAAGTCGTGAAAAACTTTAAGAATAAAACTTTAAATAGCTCTGTTTTTAACACCAAATATAGCCATTTTGATTTGACAATAGAGAGAATATGCCATACGCCTACAAAAATAATGGATAACACCGACAAAAATAAAAAATAACAATAAATTTTGCGGGAAAGCGGCGTCGAACCGTTGTGGGAGAACGGAATCCATATTTTGTTCATAAAAATAATGGAATTTTTCCATTGAGACTTCTTGCAACATAAAAAATGGGATATAAAATTAATCACAAAACTATGCAGAGATCTATAAATCAAAGACAAAAACTTAATAAAACTTGTAAAAAAGCCAAAAACCATTCCATAAAACACAATGCCGAAATTTTGAGTAACCTAGAGGCCACGAGAAACGCAATAAGACTTGTCTCTGCTGACACTGAGATATAGGTTGATTAATGAAAAGATGTGAAGGAGAAAAAGCTCAACAAAAGTTTTTTTCCATCAATTTTTTTTTAAAAAATAGAGCTGATTTGAAATTTCATTTGAAACATACTAGATAAATTACGCTATAACTCTTTCTAAAGCCAGTTGAATAATGAAAGATACTATGTCATTAGACTATGAAAGGGACGAAAATTGTTAGTAGAAATCCAGAAAATGTGAACAGAAACAACGGAATTAGTGAAATGTACACGAAAATTTAAGCCTCGATAACTCCTCACAAAAAACGAAATTTGAAAAAGGTCTTTTAAAAGCCAAATTCTACGCTGGACGAGCTTTTCAGTGATAGCACTGTAAACTCTCTACAATGAACATATCGATCGACCAAATTTGTCTGAACAAAAAAACCTATTTGTGTATATAGTTCCTCCCCTTCCACTAAAAGTGGGGTCGGAACAATGAAACTGTGATAATCAGGAGATAAAAAATACCTTAACTATGATGAGGGAACAGTATATAATAAAATTTTCGTGGAGCATAAACATAAGATCTCAAGAAATCCCGGACCCTTGTGCCATATTAAACAGTTCTGATTCACGATATTCCAATAGCAAAATGCCATATCAGAACTGTTTCATATTATTCTAAAGGCATTTTGTTTAAAGAATGCGCAGGATAAGCTCAGATATTTTTTCAAAAGAATTTAGCTTGGAAAATCAATTTTTGATTCCTCTAATTGCTCAATTATAAATTTTGAAGTTTTGAAATTTTGCAACAATTTTTGAGTTTTTGAGCGATCACTAACATGATATTTGATTATCGATGCTTTGAGAATCTAGTCTAGAAATCCAATTATATTTCTAAGCGATTTACAGTTTCCGAATTACAAATTGAGAAAGCATTTACACTTGCTTTATTATCCTTGAAAGACAAATTGAAAATATTTGATTAATTTATATGAACAACGGATGCAAAATCTATACTAAAAACAGACAAAAAAAACCGGTTATTAAACAAAAAATTGAATTTTTCATTCAATCTCCTCAAGTGGAATACAATCCGGAAATCGCACGTCGGTTAAAACCACGACGTGCAACATGCAATTCCACCAGCCAGTCAGCTAGAAATTATAACTTTAAAAGTCCAATGAAGCTAAATGTTTGATTTTAACAGTTACATGACACTTTAAATCAATTTCATTTTACCCAATGGCATTTTATCCAATGCCCTATTAATCAATTTGTTTTTTCCCAATACCAACTTACCCAATGCTCTTTGTTGGTCTTTTCAATCGATTATCCGATGCTCGGTTGTGATGGTTTCATATCAAGTAACACGGGCTGTGATCAAATCATATAGTTGGCTAAATAGACGTTCTGATAATTTAAGAATGAGGTAAATTTAAGTTAGCACTTGGTAAAGTGGCATTGGGTAAAATGAAATGGGTAGGTTTTAATAGGACGATCGTCACAAAAAAGGCTGCAAAATTGTCAAAACTACCAAAAATTTAACACAAGATAGAGTTTAATTTGATCAGAGAAGAGAGGAAATGACAAAAAACAATTTTCCGTAATTGTGAATGCTTTGTTTTGCTTTCCCAACACCGGTGATTAGATTAATGAAAGGCAATAGCAAAATTTCATGCCGTTGCAAAAATTTAATCTAACTGTAATGTAAAAGAAAAAGTCTTCATCTATTTCACACTTAAGGAAAAATATTGTGAGCCCACAACCTAGATGTCTGTTGTGTGATCAAATTAATGTTAGCAAAAACTTTGTTCATTATCACATGGTTTTTGCATCTTTGTGTACAGATATAAGTCTTGTTTTTATTGCAAAACGTCAACTTTTGTTTTATCTGCTCGAAAAAATGGCTTGCTGATGTTAACAAAGAGGCGATATTTGAGGTTCAGAATGGCTATTTAATGCTCTAACTATAAAATGCTGCTCGATGCGTGTTCAAGTAACAATGTTTAAAACTTTAACAGCATAAAAAAATTTAGACCCATTGTAAAAAATTGTCGTGGTGACCTCGGATGGCAATTGCACATTGAGCATGGGTTTCATAACTCGTATTCAAGGATACATGTTACCATTGTCCTAAACTTTCAGGGTTTTATTCTGTGCAAAAACACTTTAATTTGCCTCAAATTTTATTGCTCCACCTTAATTAATAATAACTTGAGACCGAGTTCAGCATTTGATTTCTTCATATTGAATAGTTGCAAACTTTCGAAAATGAGTAGTTGCAACGCTGCTATTTGACTTCGTACTCTTGAATCCGTAATTTGAGGGGTTTTTTCTAATTGACACGTTGCAAAAATCAAGCAAATTAGACACTATACTTGGGGACAGCAGCAATGGTGTGAACGGAAGTGAATGTAAGCAAATTAAACATGAATAACAGTGTTGGCATTCCGTTTCTGTTGTCCACGCTTGGTCAAAAAGAGGCGTCGTAACAAAATCTGACGGATTTTTCTAATTTTTCTTCAAATCTGAACTGGCTTTCTGTTTTGTCATTGTTGTCGACAAATGCTTAAAACTTTTAATCTAAACAGAGCAGTGAATAATACTGACAATTTCGTGTATATTTACTCAAGAAAATCTACTATTTGCACAGTAATAAAGTTTTTCATTGGGCATTAGTATTCAAATCACATATTTTTGGGTAATTTTCAAATTAACAATTAAAATATATATCTATTTCAAGTTTTGTATCTAAAATTGTGCCAAAATACATTTGCCTAACTAGAATGGAGATGTGATGGCCTGTCCACAGGCTTTTGGAAACAGTGAATTGAACACGAAACGTTCGACAGTTAGTCAGTTTTTTAAAGCAGGTAAAGCAACTTTGATCTTACCGAATTCTAAAAATAAGTCATATCTCTTCGAGTTTTTTGTCATATCACCTAAAGTTCTCCCTGCTATGTGAAAGTTTGAGAGGCTCTCACTGCATTTGTTTCCGATGCTTTGATCACGAACTGAGAATAGAACGAGCGCTGACAAAGTCAATGCACGAAAACGCCGTACTCTATCAAATTTGGCTGGGCTGCTACAGATCACACAATACGGGATCTCTTTATGTATGCCAGTTAAACTTGACAACAGATATAACAAATCGAAGGCAAAGATATATGCCTAAGACCTGTCTGTGCTATAAGTCTCAATTTAAAATTGTTGGGGGGCTGAAAAGTTCAATTAATTAAATAGATAGTTTAAATGAACAGGCTTACACTGAGTAGTATTTAACCGGGTTGAGCTGTTACTTGATTGTGTTGTTGTTAAGTGAGTGCGTCGTTGAAACTTCTTCAAGTCGGTTTCTCGTAAGAATGTTCTCTTTGAAAATTAGAAAATGTTCTTCTAAGTTAGAAGTCTTTTATATAATTTCTTCTCTGTTTGAATTTTGAAATTTATTTTGTATGAAAAAATGAAGCAGTTGTCTGCTGCTGGTCGTTGGCTCTGTTATTTGTCTCTCTAATTTTATTCCGTCCCACTTCGCTGAGAGAAACAATTAATTCCTCTCAGCTCCGTTTGGGCCGATAGGGAGCGAATCACAAACTCACGTTCATAGTGAGGTGCCTCTTAATTTTCCTATTGGCCGAGAAGGCAAGAGAATTAACTCTTTTTTATCTCACGGAAAAATTATTGAAACTCCAAAAAATAATAAAAATCTAAAAAGCTGAGAGCATCAATTACTGATTTCGTAGACGCCCGTTTTCTGCTTTTCCCCTCTTCTAAAACCGCAACAATTATAGTTTTCTTGGGGGCTTTTTATGCGACTCTATTGTCGTTTCCCCTGAAGCAATCTGCTTCATCTTTATTGAACTTGGGGGGAAAGATCTGCATTGCAACTGTCAGAAGCAGAAGTAATTTAAATCAAAAGAAACTGTGGTTTTACAGGCCGCCTACGTTCAACAACGTACATTTTCTGTCCTGGATATAAGCGAGGAGATCTAGGCCTAAAGTTGTGTTATTTAAATAAGTCCATCTGAGTTTTTTAAATACTTGTGTGCTGGTAGTCTTAACAAGCGTTAGTTTATTTAGCGCGCGGCGAAAGAATGGTTAATTAGCGCCTAAATACGTTCGCTCTAATGCGGGATTAATTATCCGTTCATTTGTAACGGCTCTCGTAATACTACAGCTTACCCCGATTTTTAGTAAGAAACAAATTTAATAAATTTATCTACATCATACAAAAGTTTTAAATGAAAGTCAGGTAAATTGTGAGTTCTGTTCAAGTTTTTGTTGATTGAGTTGAGATGGCGGCAGTCATTTGAGTTGGAGGCGGCAAATGTTGGTTGGTTGCGACAGGTTGTAAGAGTTGGTTAGTCACGAGGTTTGGTGGCGTCGTAATATAAAACCAATCGCAAAGGGCGATAATGTTGAGTTATAAAATCAATCGCAAAGGGCGATAATGTTGAGATATAAAATCAATCGCAAAGGGCGATAATGTTCTGTTTATATTAATTAAAAAATTCTGGTGGTAAAATGACTGGGCTTGTTACCGGGCTCTCATCGTCTTCGATTAAAAGAACTTATTGTATATCGTCCTCAGTTGGTTCGTAATTATCCTTTGACTGTCGTTGTTTGTGTTTTTTTTACCTTTCTTTTGAGCTCGGATATTTTGGTTTTTTGTTCTTCGTTTTCCTTTATTAATTGCCTTATTTTCTTTCCTAGCTCCAGATTCTTTTCTCCGAGTTTTTTTTTGGCATTGGTAATTTCTAGATGTTTTAAGGAGAACGTTTTTAGCATAGTTTGCGCGTTTGATTCGCTGGTTTTTTGGAGTTGATGGGCAACAACATATTGGCGCCGCCAATAGTCGTTAGGAAGTTGCTTCTCCTCAGGTGGTTTCTGTGACTCCATTTTCAGTTGTTCAAATTTCAGTTGTAATTCTTGCAACTCTGTTTCCTTTTGGAATAGTTCCTGCCTAAATGTGGTGTTTTCCTCTATTAAACTACTGGTGTTGATATTTGATAGTTCTGGCATTTCGACAGGAAAAGCGGAAATAGCATCGTAGGGGACTTCAATATATGCGTCGAGCATGTTATTCCTAAGGGTTTAAGTGCCATTCTTAGGGTCGCGATTTTTAATTCTCCACTTGTTGTTTTCTGTGGGGAGCGAGAAGGTTTTCAGAACTGGAAGCTTTTCGCTGTTGACTAGTATCTGTTGATGTCCATTTGACTGGATGATGTTTATTTTACTAGCAACCTCAAATTTGTTGTAGTTTGGTTTCAGGAAATAGAGGAGGGTGTTAACGTACCTCGGGTTTTCTTTATTCATGTTTTCTTCTCGCGGTTTCTGTAATTTCAAACATTCTGAGGGTATTTTCCTGATAGCGTCGGGAACGAGATCTTCAATGTTGTTCATCTTAATAATTTTGTCTTTGTGATTGCTAATTTATTGGATTGGGAATTGTCGCTTTCTGCTAACTTGCCAGTTGTTTTGAGGATCATATTGACTGGAAGTTGATGGAGGTGCAATAGTTGTAGTAACTTGTTGTGTGTTCTGAGGTTTAAATGGAGGCTTTGAGAAAATAGGAGGCTGAGAAGAATGGGTTTGTGTTTGTTCTTGTTGTGTTGTCACTTGTTGATTTTGACTGGGGATTACTACGCTTGCGAGTGTGGGTCTGGTAGTCATTGTGAGTGTTTCTTTGTGGATGATCTAAAATGTTTTGATTTTGGTTAGCCTGTGTCATCAATATCACACATTATGGCTTCTTTTCAAGTTTGCAATTGTATTGCTAATATAAAACGTATTCTATTGTAAAAATGTTTTTGTAAAGTTTTGTTGCTAACTGTTTTACTTAAAAATTATAATGCTAAATGCATTTGTTATTAAAGTTTGGTGGAAAAGTTTTTGTTTTGCTAAATGCAAAGTTAACTTTAATAAAGGAAGGGGGGCAAAAAAAAATTTTTATACTTATGCCAGGCGGGCAGCCCTGGCACAAGTACGTCTTTCTCCGCTGCCCGGAGGTGTGAGTCTTGGGGCGTGTGTCACACTAACACGGCTGCAACGACCCGTGCAGCTGGGGAGACAACCTTGCTGAGTTGAAAGAAAGAAATTCTTCGGGTCATTTTTGGAATTTTCAGTTATCGTGTTAGTGTTCTGAATTATTTAGGTTCAAAAGCCAGGGGGCAGGCTGGAGAAAGCTGAGGTAACCCCTTCCCGAGGAAAAGTTAAAAGAGAAAAAAAGATCGTTTGGACTTGAGTTGTTTTTGGTTTATTAGACAACGTCGTCTAAAAAAAATTATTGCAAATGGGACATTTTGTCAGCTTATTTATGCACACCCGACAGAATCGGTGTTTATCTTGTTGGGAAAAATGTGGGTGTTTTGTTACTCCTAATTCTGTTTGCATAAATTGCAATTTCATTTTTTTGCCTAAATTGCAATAAAAGTAGGATTTGATCAGGACGGGAAGACAAGGTCGAAGACAAATGGGACATTTAGGGTTTATGTATGTTTTAAAAAGTGCCTTTCTGCAAGGAATACATACATAGTGAGGATTTTCTCTGGGAAATTGCTTATGTAGTTTTTCTACAATAACAGTTTTTCGTGAACATATGGGGCAGATAATGTCCTTATGGGGATAGAACCAACGGAAACCGTCGAATAGGGATTGTGAAAGGCCCATCGAGTGACTGTTCTTTTATTTTCCTTATACAAAAACAGGAAAACCTCTGAGAAACTGCAGTAGGATGAGATTAATAAGGAACGATATTGCAAGCAAGGTAATTAGGATTAGGATAAATATTTTTGTGGATAGGTCTAGATTGGTCATTTTCCGTATCTGGAGAAAATTTGGCCAACTTCGGAAAGGAGGTAGTGATTAATAAAAAGGGATATTGCCAATGCGCATAAGAGAACAAAAAGAAGAATAAACAATGTTACGGGGTGCATTTTGTCAATTGAATGAGTAGTGTAGAACTAGGGTGAATGAGGTGATTTGCTCCTGGTAAAAACTGAATTGAATTAGGGATATCGAGTGGATCAAAAATAAAAGCAGGAAAAGATTTAAAATTTTGGAAGTTCTTGGACGCATTATGTAATTATTTTTTCGCAACGAGGGCATAATTTATAGTCTTCTACGCAAAATTTACAAAAGTTGAAGGGCTTGTGATCACTGTAATGAAACGTTTTTGCAACAGAGTATTGAAATCTTGTTTGTTTGCAAATATCTCATTGAAACCAGTTAAAGATTGAAAAGATAACATTAAACTTAGAGCATTTAGGAGAAAAATCATAGCCCATATCTTTTATATCATATTGGTAACAGAGCAGACACATTACGTGGGGTACTTCGGTAGGGGGTTCTCGTGTAATTTCTTGAAAACAATTGTTTCACGTCTGCAGCATAAACAAATTAATGAGACCAGTATGGATTCTATAGTATTGGTTTCTTTGTCAATTGTATTCATTTTTGAAAGATTGTTATTGGAAGGAATTATGGGACTGGCACGGTTGGAGGATTTGGTTGTCGATTATTTTGGGATTTTATTGTTTGGTCTATTACTAATATAATTATGAACATCAAAAAGTTGAAAGGAATACTTACAACTACGAGGAAAACGATTAAAACGAAGGAAAAGGCTGCTGCAATAATCATAATGGCCATTAACAAAAAATCAAGTAATGTGGGGGTAAACATTTTGGATAGTTTGTGAACGTAGTTTTGAATTGAGGATTTTACCACGGGTTGTTTGGGTCAATTGTTTGTTTGCATAAAGGGCATTTAGTAGTTGTGAAAGTCATACACTGCAAACAAATTGATTTTTTTGGGTGTACGCTTTTGAATTGGCTGTGGCAAGTGGATAACTTTTTGATTTCTTGAAAAGAATCAAACTAGAAATAATGGCAATGACTGATTGTATAAATGGGATTTACACAAATGGGGCATTTAGGTTGGTTCCAATATTTAAATAATTCATTTCTACAGGGAATGCAAGCAAAATGGGGGGGGTTGACCGTTTGGATTTTTGTGCAATTTTTTAAATTGACGACAAGAGAGATAACAAATAGGACATTCGATTTTTGGGGTTGAGTCAATTTGTGGTTGCTGAGATAATATTTTCAAAATGTTTCCCATTATATGGATAAATCAGAGAGATCTGGGTATGCGACTTCTAATCCATGGTGTTCAAGTTCGTTGGGGATAGTTACATATAGATCTGCAATAGCAAAAAAGAAATTCCAGTGTTTCTTGTTTGGATAGATGTAATAATGATTAATGGTACCTGTGCTTAGGAACATATAAGTTATTTTGATACATGCTTTATATTGTATAAAACAGATAGTAAACGATCTTTCTGCTTTAACAATTTTAACTTTTTCTTTAACAATGAACAAAATCATTCTATTTTTAACAATTTAGAAAGAATTGAGGGAAAAGGGACAAATTGATTAGAAAAAAAAGAAATAATGAGCAGGGAAAAAAATTATTTTTTTTGGGGAGAGAAAGTTATGTGAAACAAATTACTTTACTGAAGAGCGCCCAAGTTGACTGGGAAATGCTCTTCGATATCAATAAGAGTGCAAGAAAGAGTTCCCAGTGCATCATTCCCATGGTGACTCGAGTAGAACCCTCACATCCACGCTCGTAGTCTGTGTAGTGTATAATTATACAGGGTTTAATCTCTGCTGTGAAAGTTTCAATGAAAGATCTCTCGAGGGACTCTACTTTGACTAGGCGCTCACCAAAGTGGAACAGCATTATAGATAATCTAAATTAAAAGGGATTTTAGAACCATTTAAAGCTTGGGATATATTTATAAAGAATGTCCAATAGGGGGAAGATGGTGTTAAGGTAATGGTTCCATCAGTCCAAGTGTTTAAATATTCACAATGGAGTATTAGTTGTGGGATTACTCTGTTGCTTTTTGTCGTGACAAATGATTTTTCAAAAAATTGTATTTGTATAAGGCAGTTTTGGTATGAGAATATCATTGCTGCTTTTAATTGTCAATAGTTTCCAACTCTTTAAGGATTGAATCGTTTTGGCAAGAATCAGTTTTTGGGCAGTCAAAATAAATATTGTGAGGTACACAGTTTGGATTTTCTAGAATAAATAGGAAGAATTTCCAATGAACTGAGTGAGGATTAATACTTATTAAACAAATTTTTTCACTTTGGATTTCTTTGAGCGTTACTAGAATAGTAGGTACAGGAGTTGGGTATGCATCAAAAGATCGTTGAATTTTTTGTAACTCTACAAATTTATTGTTAACTGCAAATATCATAGTTTAGAATGATACCTAAGCAATGTAGATTGGATGTTGTGCTTGAAATACCGAGTTCTCTTTAAATGCTAGAAAAATGGTGAATTCGGCGAACTGAGGATGAGAAATGAAAATAGTTGAAAGTCTGTAAATATTTGTCATGGGTTTTTTTGCGAAAGTCATTATACTTACAGCGGAAACATAGTATACGGCTAATAGCTCAAAATTTTGGTTTCCGATTCTGATTTGTAAGTTTCTATTAGTTAATTGAATCATGTTGCTGATCTAGCTCATTTGGCAAACTATTAGGGTCGAATTGTGCTAAATACACGAAATAATTCCAATACAACGAATGAGGGATTAAAATCACAGTATCGTTTTCCCAAGTGTCCCAAAACTCAAAATTTATAACAATTTGAGGGAAAATGTCTCCGAGTTTGTTCTTCAAAGATTTTCTTTATTTGATAAATTGTAACAAGTCCATCTTGAAACAAAAAGTATATCAATGGAAGCGTTTTAGTTGTTTTGTAACTTTGTGTTCTTCATTTCAAAACAGGTATTAAAATAAATTTTAAAAAAAGGATAAAAAGGAGTGTCAATTATTTCTAAGAACAGGATTATTGACAACGATTGTTATTTATAGATAATATATCAATTGGATTCACTGTAGTAAAATCGGAGTAGGGGAAGAGTGCAGGCAATAGCTAGATAAACATAGTTGGAATTACATAGTTGAAACTGGATTATAAGAAATAAAAAGAAAAAAAGAAATGCATACATGTCTCTCAATGTTGAACTTACAAGAGAATTCAAAATCTAGTAATATTTTTCTTCAGGTGCTTTGAAACAATTTCGTATTCGATTCCAATGTTTACAAAATTAATTGTGTTATCAATCAGGGCTCTTAACAATGAGAAGTATTGAAAATTTGAATGTGGTACATCCAGATCAATGATGTCACTGAAGTAGAAAGATGCAACTCTAATAGTTACAGTAGTTTTCAAGGCGGAAATACTTGATGATAATATTTGTCCGGTGTATTGTTCAAATTGAATGAATAAAGCGTTAGGCTGTTTTATGAATTTGGGCTGCATAACATAGCATCCTTGAGGTGTATCTAAACAAGATATTAACTAACTTACAGAGTCTAACACAAATAATTTTTATTATTTTTGAGACAAATTATTTTTTTATAAAATGGATGGTTTTTTAGTCACAGCTTTAAGGAGGTGCCACCACACTTCAAATGGTTGCATCGTTTTGTGGTTGTGGTTGATGTGACGCCAGACTTGGGTATTCTGCTTTATTATTTTCTGTATGACAAAGCTCATCAATTTTATTTTCTCTTGGTTGATCCTCAACGCATTTGTAAGTTTTTTCTATTGTGCTGTAAGGTTGATAATTACTAAGCGGTAAAAAATGATTGTTGTTCTGTGGAGCCGACGGTTTGGTTTCGTTAGAGAATACCGGTGTAAAGAACGATAAGATACAAAGATTATATGTTGCTCCTAATAGAATTTTCCAAAAACCCATTGTTTTGTTGGATATTTTGTGGATTTCGAACGCTCTTATGACTGTTACGATTACATCAGTTAAGAATTTTATGCACAAGAAACAAGCAAAATAAACTCCAATTTTTTCCAGATAAAAAGTGATGATTCCAAAAGTGCCTTTGAACTGGTCTGTAAAAAATATAGGTGAAAGAAGAGAATCTAGATAAATTTGTCTATTAATTCCCATCGCCGACGCATAGATATCTTTTTGAGAATAGTCTATGCTTCTTCCTTCTAGAACTTCTCTTGAAATTTTTGTCAAAAGAGATTTTGAAGCTTCCGAATGCAAAATTTTGTCCCAAAACGATTTAAGTTGATTTGGTGTGTAAATTCCGGCACGTTGCGATTCGTAACTGGTAACTTTTGGAATAGAACTAATAACTCTCGAAGAGAATATTTTTGGCGGTTGTAAAGGAACAGGTGCTGGCATCAAATGGTACCATGAGTTTTCATTATCAATATCTAATTGGTAGGCTTTTTTATAGCCTCCAACACAATCTACTTCGTTTGCAAATGGGTAGGTTTGTCGAGTAATTGGGTCGACGAACATTGTCCTACCATCATAATGAATAGGAATTCTATCATAACACTGCTCAAGAACCTGAAGTGGTGAGTTTCGTTTTGGACATTGATACAGCCAACCTATGCTACCATCTGTGTCTAAGAACATCGAGCGGTTGCCGGTTAACATGTATCCAGCTAAACGATTATTTTGAATAGCCTGCTTAAGTATCATTTGTTTCTGAGTTCGATCAAGTTTGCATTGTTCTATGACCACACCTTTCCATGCTTGTTTTATTTGCATGTAATTATGATATATGACAAAATCCATTTTTACCGCAAGGTTAAGGTCATAGTCTAACTTGTCTTTGTCTAAGTGTTCCCATGCAACAAAACCATTGTCGGATATTCGGATCTGTTCATCTGAAGGCTTCCTATTAAACCCATTTACACTTAGGCTATTGTCAGGTTCAACACGAAGTTTATGAAAAAATTGTTGAGTTTTGTTTTATAAGGTTTGCCAGTCTTCATATCAAATCCGCCTTTATAAGAAACATATAAAGAATCTAAATTTGTTCTGTAAATAAATTCTGGTTTTCCACACACCTTTTCTTTTTCATCAATTACTCTAATTTTCATGTCCATTTCAGCAGGAGAATACGTTCCTGGTCCTTCATAGGGCGTCTCCGGTTTTACGTCACTCACTATGAAATACTGTACGTTACCAAGTTCGTTTTCATGCTTTAGCATTTTTGCGTTTTGTGAAAATCTTTTAGTAACAATACAATTTTCCGGTGCCTCCCAATTGTATGCAAAGGGGTCGAGTGATGTCGAATTACAACCTCCTTCTGAGAGGGCACAAGGAAGTTTTAGGCCTTGACTGTTATAGACAGTTCTGTCATTAAGATCAATATCGAGTACAGTTTCTTGCATCAGGGTTTCAAAAGAGAAGTGTTTAATTTGACCACGATTATCACAAGATGTTGATGAATCACCTTCAAGATCAACTCCCTGGTTTTTATAGGAGACAGTTTTTATTCCATGTTTCATGTCAATTTCCATGCCATCATCGTCAAATTCGGTAACAGTAATTTTTCCAGTTTTATTAGCATTTAGGCATTGTTCGGTGAAGCGATAATATCGTATGTTATTATTGGAGCGTTGTGTACAATTGATGAATGGGAAAACATACCACAATTATAACGAATGAGCATTGCAGTGACTTTGCACATAAGAGCTTTAACAAAGGTCCGATAAGACCGTTGATAAAGTGTTACATGTGTATCAACCATCTGAATGTTTTCGGGTGTAATTTTGCAAGGAGAAACTTGTGTTAAAGCATACATTTTATTTTCTTTCATTTTAGAACAGCAGTCATTATCAATGACCCTAAGTTTGTTAGATACGTCATTAATATCCTCAAAAGGACGTCCAGTAGCGTTAATAACTATAGGAAGAGTACAAAAGTAGAAAAGACTTATAAGTAAATAAGAAAAATAGAGTTTTTCAAAACAAGGATATCTTTTCATCCTTTTCTTTTTTTAGCGCTTCAAGTCGGGAATTAAGGCTATGAGTTGTAGTAATAGGCACTGCCAGTAAATGTTGACTGGATTATTGCTACCTAAAACAAAGTTAAGTAAATCCGGCTTGATAGCGTGATGGCGGCTTGGCCGAGCGACTAGAAGTTCACCTATTAATATTATTATTTTCTAAAGTTTGCAAATTAGAAGGTCCTTGTTCCGATGTATTAGGGCAGAGAGACTTAAATTAGGGTCTAGAGGTATTCTAGAATTGTGCTGTGGGCAAGGAGTTGAACTTCTTGTTCGACTACCGCTGGGCAGGTGTGTTTGGACTGGAGGTGGGTTGTCACGACCACCTGAACTTGCTTCGTTGAATCCAGAATCGAAATTGGTAGGAGTTCGGTCGGGGTCGAAGTTCTGCACAGGGGAGTCTCTTCGTATGAAATTATCCACGGGGAAATATTTGGTGTTAGTGGGGCTTTGGAAGGAGAATTTAGTCAAGGGACTGTTGAGTTTATTCATCTGACTTGTCATTAGATTATTATAAAATGTGTCACAATTGTTTTGATCTATACCATATTCTAGGGTTAACTCTGGTATAGTTTCAGTAGCTGGGTAGTACTCGACTAGGTGATTTCTATGGGCGACCTTCCTGGTGGCCGGGTTGCTGTCTAAAGTTAATTCATAGTTAACATTGGTTAGATTTTTTTTCTACAGTATAAGGACCTGATCTTAGTTCATGTAGTTTTTTTGACTTTCCTAACTCAATTTGATGGTTTTCCATTAGAACTTTTTGTCCAACCCCAAGTGGCTTGCCTAATTTGTGTTTGTTTCTATGTTTATGTGCGCGGTTATTGTTTTCTAAGCTCTTTTTATAAGCGTTATTGTATATTTGTTTGAATTGGTTTTCTCGCATAAGCAACGAATTGTTAATAGTCGGTTTTAGAAGTTTGTCAATTTCGGTGTTTTTTGAAGTTTGCAAGGTATGCCTGTGAAGAGGCAGGTCTTTGCAAAACTCGGAAGAGCATGTGAGTTGTGAATTTCGTAGGAGTCCTAACTTAAGTGACAGAGGTATCTGTGGTTTTTGTCCGAACACAATTTCATAAGGTGAGATTCCAGTACTAGCATTTGGAACCGTGTTATGAGAAAAAGCAATTTTTGGTGCCAGTTCATCCCATTTACCTCGAGCTTGTTCTCGAAAAATTCGGAAATGTGCTCCTAGATGTTTGTCTCGGATCTCGACTTTACCATTAGTCCAAGGCGCATAAGCAGTTCGAGGTGCGGGTGTTATACCTAATTCATGAATGTAACTCGCAAAATCTTGGTTCATGAATGGCGAACCCTTATCATAAACAAGTTTTTGTGGTATTCCAAAAAACAAGATGAATTTTCTGAAGCTTTTATGGTGTCTACTGCGTCTGTGGAATGTACAGGGTATACTTGAATGAAACGCGAAAATGAATCGACAATAACTAAACAATGGTGTTTACCGTTCGATGGAGGATTTAAAGGTCCTTTGTGATCAATATGGACCGTATGAAAGGGGAATGGGACTCTATCAGTCCACTTTTCGGGAGGTGCCTCGTGGATGTCTCTTCGTTTTCGTTTATTTTTTTGGCATTCAAGGCAATCAGAAATTAGGTTTTCAATCCATTTATACCTTCCGGGTCAATGAAAAAATCGTTTTACATTAGCAAGTGTTTTATCTAAACCTACATGACCTGACAGTTCACATTGAGCTAGCTGAAAAACTTTAAAGAACAATGACAAGGGTACACAAATTTTTAAATATTCAATATCTGGTTCGTCTTTTTGTTGTTGAATACATAAGATGTTACCTACAAAACTCAGTTTCTCAAAGTAATTAATGTACAACATTATGGCTTTAGATTGTCAGAATTCAATTTTCTTTTCATCTTTGTTATTGTTCGTCCTTAATTGGCGAATTTGTTGTATCACTGGGTCTTTTAATTGTTCTTGACAAATTACCGATACATTTAAATCAACTTCTTTAGAGAAGATTGTCAGTTTATTGATGAGTTCTCTTGCATCTTGTATTTTTGTATTTTCGGGAAATTTTTTTGCTAATTCGGTTTTGTCTATACAAGTGCTATTTTTCACGAGAAAAACTTTATCGTATTTTAGAAGGAATCTGTACTCCGAGTGTGTGGTATTAGTTTGATCAATGTAGAGTTTGTCAAAATCTACTTCCGGTGACTGGTTCTCATTGAACAATTCAAATTCCGAAATTGGGTCAAAATTTTGTTCGGTTATCCCTTCATCAGGGTAGGAATCAATTTTTGTATAATGATCAGACGTTTCGTCTTCCTCCTGTTCTGATACAGGGGTTATTTCATATTTGCGGTGACGCCTATAGTGGTTAATTGATGAACCATACGAGAAATCTTCCGAAATATTGTTTATTGAGCAAAATCTGTTTTGATTATTGTCGTACTTTTGCTTTACCATTTTGTCATTTTTGAAAATGAATTTGTCGATACCCGTTATGCTTTGTTTTAGGATTGGAAAAAAATCATCTGCCGGTCCCTTTTCATTATCACGCAAAATGAAGTATTTTTCCTCGTTACCATGCTCGTCGTAAAAACTAAGGTCTTTTGGTATCTTTTTGTGTTTAAGTTGATACTTGTCCAGATCTTTAAGTTTTACATTGCGACTTAGGATGTCGGGAAAAGCTAAGTTTTTTCCTTCAGTCCAAATAATTTTCAAGTTTTGAAATTGAGATATTACTAACTGGTACCTGAAAAACCTGTGAGAGAGTTTTCCTCTTCTACCCCATAGATACATTAAAGGCTTATGGTCTGTGTACACATATACGGGATGGGGAGAACCAATTAAGTAATGCTCATAAGTTTGTAATGCCGATATTACACCGCAAAGTTCGCGTGCTGTGGTACTCATTTTTTGTTCCTCTTTAGTGTAAATTCTAGAAATAAAAGACACTATTCGTTTCCCTTCTGGAAATTCTTGAACGAGAATTGAGCCTACTCCTATAGAAGAAGCGTCTACATGCACGTGGAAAGGGTATTTAGTATCAGGTATTGCTAAGATAGTATCTTCGCTTATCCTGTTTTTAATGTCGTTAAACAGTTTTTCGTGTTCTGTTGTCCAGACAAATTTAGTTTCCGTGCGGGTTAGGTCATAAAATGGTTTGCAGTCAACATGCAAATTTTTGATGTACATGCTGTAGAATCCTAAGCAACCTAGAACTCTCATGACATCACGTTTGTTTTCAGGCGACTTAAGTGCTTTTAAATCTGCTACTCGCTTCTTGACTGGTTGTATCCCATCTTTACCTACTGCATGTCCCCAGAACTGTCCTAAGGAAAAATTTAGTCTTTTCAGGTTGAGCTTTCAACCCTGATTTCCTTAAAAGTTCATGGTACTTGTCAATTATTTCAAACATTTCGGTTTCATCTTGCGCTTGCATGATGGTGTCATCAATGTAGGTTATAGCTTGTTTTTTTCTAATTAATGGTGCAAAATGGATAGTCATTATACGACTGAAGAAATTGGGTAGACCGCATAGGCTGTAAAGTCCGCGTTCAAATGTGTATTGCTTTGGACCAATTACAAAACTTATCAGCTGTTTGGTTTCCTCTGTTAGAGGGACTTGGTTATAGGCTGAACAAAGATCACTCGTTGTGAAGAAATTACCTTTAAGTCTAGTTAATAGGCTTCCGATTGGCTCTAGTGGCCATGAATATCGACTACGATCTGTTATTGAATTCAAATATCGGGCATCTATAACCAGTTTTACTGTGTTCCCCTTGGGTAGGATTATGATTGGATTAATAAATTCTGATCCCATTTCTTTATCATTACCCATTTCCCGGATTATACCTGTTTTACACAGTTTTTCCAAAAGGTTTTCTTGTTTTTCCTGATAATGTAATGGTACTTTGGATGGTCTTTGTTTTGTCAAAGTTGAATTAGGTAAAAGTTTAACATGAAACTTTTGTTTTATCTTTCCAACAACGTATTTGTGTTGAGAGTAAACGTCTTTATTATTAGTTAAAGTCCTCAGTAAATTGTCTAAGTTTTGGTCATTGATATCAGCTTGACTGAAATCAAATTTTTTGAGAAACGCTTGATCGGTTTTGGGAAGTTCAACGGGTCTGATGTTCTCATCAGTTGTTTCTAATTGTGGCTTAAGATCATTGAGGTCGTCGCTAAAGTCTGTTTCTATTTCGTAGTTGTTGGTAAAATCTTGTTGCCTTTTTTGCTTTTCTGTTTTCTTTTGTTTTTCAGGAGTTTTGCTTGCAAAGAAATTTTGAATTTTTGAAATTTTTGGACCTTATTGTCTAATTTCAATGTCTTCTAAAGTGTGCCCAATAGGACCCTTTTGGATGACAACATTGTTGTTTTGAGGATTTTTTAGCATTGGTAATTCCTTTTCTTTTCAAAAACACTGAACGTTGTAAGTATAAATTCCTTGAGCTTGCAGTTCACTTCCAATTACGAAGGAGTTCCCTTTCTGAAGAATTCATTCGGAGGTCTAATTGATATTACTCGAGTTGATTTTGGTGCTAATGGTAGTTGCTGGTCAAGAGTTACAATTTTGTAAGAGCTAATGTATGGATAGCTTTTCGTTTGGTATCTAGATGATGTGACGGCTACTTCAGGGTAAGTTTTTAAATCAATTTTTGGAGTGGTTAGGTCAATAGATTTTAATGTAGATTCAAGGAAATCCATTCCCAACAAATTCGGCTTGCAACCATCTTTGGCTGAAACCCATGTGGTAACTTCCGCTTGATACTTTCCTTCAATGTCGAAAGAAGTTTTGAAAGTAATTTGACCTAGAAGTTTTAGTTTCTCACCATTAACCGCTAAAGTATGATTTTTTGAAGCTTTCATCTCAATGTGTTGTAATTTACATAGTTCAAGATAAGTGTGGTAATTAATTATAGAGCTTGATGCTCCTGTGTCCAATAAAAACTGTGTTTCTAAGCCGTTATTTTTATTTTTGTCTCCGACGGATTGGTATAAATTAATATAAATATGTGAGTAACTTGCTTTGTTATCAGTAGTGTTTATGAACGGAGACCTGTCTAGTTTAAATGCTCGTTGTTGTGATTCTCTTTATTGTAATAGTCTCTGGAAGTTTCACTGGTAAAGTGAACTCGAGGGCTTCGCCCTTCACTGTTATCTCTTGAATGAGTATTTTGGTTTTGTTTAGTAGGTGTCCTATCTCGGTCATGGTCTCTACTCCTATCACGATATCGATTATCTGATCTTGGAGGACCGTTGCTTTGTCTATCCCTACTATTTTGCCTATTGTTATCTCTGTAAGAGTTGTTTCGATGGTTATTTTGTCGTTCCTGTGATCGGTTATCGTAAGAAGATGATCGGTAATTGTTTGAAGAGTTTGATGGGTACGGTGATCGATGTCGGTTGTCTGATCTAGAGTTGTTTTGATAATTGGATTGATTTTGGTTATAGCTATTTCTCTGTCTGTCCCTAGAATTTCGATTGTCATAATTGTTTGATTTGTAATTTTGTTGACCTGGTGAATTGCTCCTACTACGTTTATAATTATCTGTGAACTTTTCTCGTTGTTGAGGTGGGTTTCGGTTTTCGTTTTTAAAGTCCTTGTACTTAAAGCAGAAAGCTATTGTGTGACCTCAACGTTTGCAAAACTTGCAGAATCTAGTCTGGTTTTGTTTGAATCTGGGATTGTCGTTGTTGTATGTGGCGTTTATTTTATGATCTTTCATTAGATTTGCAATTTCTGTGAGTTGGTTTTTTAAACCTTCTATTTCTATTTTATTGTCGATACTACTTGAGGCAGTACCCGTGAATTCACTGCTAACAGAAAAACTTAAGTCTTTAGTTGCTACATGACCCTATAATTGTTGCCAAGTTGTAGCTGAGTTTTCTATTAACCGCTGATGTGCCTTTTGCTTGAGTGCAGGTGGCGTTAATCCTCTTACAAAGTACTCCATACACTTAGCGTTACGCTAGTTGTTGTTAAAATCTGGATCTGACCATCCTTTTTCAACTGCTTTTGTTACTCGGTGTGTATAGCTTTTTATCAATTCATCTGGTTGCCTTTTAATACTCTCGACTTCAATTCTTTTCATATACTTGTCTTTTGCATCAGTAAAACGGTCAATGAACTGATTTCTAACTTCGTTCCATGCTAAACCTGGTGCTAAGGTTTCAAACCATTGGGCTGCGGGCCCACGCAAAACCGAACCAAACAACATTTTTTGTCTAGCGTCGTATGCTGCTTGCAAGCCAGCATCCGCAGGATCTCTTGTTTCTAGTGAGAATTGGATTTTTCTTTGTATTAAACTAAAGAATTCCTGGGCATCTTCAGATGGATCTAAACCTGTAAATTTCTCTAACGGTATGTCGGGGTACGCAACAACGTTCGCTGCCATGTTTTATTTTAGTGTACGAAAAGGATATTTTATACGAAAGTATTATTAGTTTGGGTAATTAGTGTAGAAAATATTTTTGTTATAACAATTAAGTCATAAAACGCTAATACTAAAGTAGAAAGTTGAACTGTTTGTTTTGTAATATGAATTTTATTTGTTTAGGACCCTTTAATGATTGTATTTTAAATTCAAAGTTTTTGCCGTTTTCAGTGCTAAAAACTTCAACCCAAGAGTAAATATCGGTTTGCTCAACGGTAAAATTTAATAACCAAGGATAAGTGCTTTCAGAGTGTTTAAATTCAACAGAATATTGGTGAAATCTGTTTATTTTTGAAAATCTAATTTGTGTGACAAATTCTGTTTTTATAAGTATTTTAACTCTATCTGGTAAACTCGGATCGTCAGGAGAAACGTTGATGTATTTCGGTTTAATGATTTTTAAGATTTGTAAACCAAACGGGGAAATTTTATTTTGGTGGCTCATCCACACGGAAGATGATAACGTTTATGCTAATTCTATCACACTGTTTTGATTTCTTAGATCAACCAAAAGTCCTTTGAAGTTTGAGTTAGTCCACTTATAAGTAATATAGATTTCGGTCTGTGTTTCGTTAGGAAAATGATGGTAAATGCATAAAAAGTTTCTGTTCTGATCAGTTAAATAATATGAAACTTTGCCTATTTTGTTATGTACTTTAATACTTATATTTAAATCTTGAACGTTTACTTTAATATATGACATATAAATAACATAGAACAATTGTTTTTGTTGTTTTATTATTGTATTTTTGTATGAAATTACACAGAAGACAGCATAAAAACGTTTAGTACGGGATATTTAGTACATCAGTAGTAGTATTTTTGTAGCTATTATTGTGTTTAGATATTGTTTCTAAAGTGCTTGAGTCTGTTAATGACCGTATTTTAACATGAGACAACAACTTTTCTATGATAAATTTGTGTACAAATTGGGTTAAAAAGGCTAGTTTACGCTCTTTTAATTAATTATTGGCTAAATTTTCTGCAGGAATCTCAATCACACTGTTTTTATATTTTAACAAAGTTAGTAAATTCTGAAAATTAGGGTTCTCAGATGCATAAGTTATACAAAAATTAGCTGGGGAATTATGCTCAAACACGTAGAAAATAGCTACAAAGGTAATTCCGTCAGTAATAAATCGTGTTGTTTTACCCTTTCTAGTGTTTTCTATTGCTGTTAGATTAAGATGTTCTACAAAAAACTATTCCAGTTTGGTCCATGCACTGTTTAAAACCTTTGTTGGTGAAATTGTACTTGTGAAACCGGTTAAAATGGGGATTTCTCATCAATTTATGTTATTTTCAGGCTAAAAATCTATGTTGGGGGGATGAAATTTAGTTTAAAACCCGTTATTCTTTGTTAAATTAGGGCCTTATTGAGATTTATGTGGTCAAAACTTGGTTGATATTTACTAATTTTGTGTAAAAATGACGTTAATATGGCTATTTTCTTGAGTAATATTGGTTAAAATTGGATAAGAATGATGTTTTTAAGGCTTAAATGTGATTAATATCCGTTAAATTATGATAAAAGTGACGTTAATTTTGTTAAAATCTGGTTAGTTTTTGAGGATTTAGGTCAAAATGATGTTTATTTGGTTAAAATTTGATTAATATAACCCCACCCGGGTCAAGAAATTGATAAAACAGAGTGAATATTCAAATAGGGAAGGCTTATATTTGACCAAAATTGGGTTGGTTAATGTGAAAATGCAACAATGTGTGCTTAAATTTGTAGAAAATTTGGTATAAATTACACTAAAAACGCATTGGGGGGATGAATTCTGGTAAATTTTTAGTTAATTTGTTTGCGAATGCTATATTTTTGGCAAAAATTTAGTGAAAACTAGACATATGTTACTCTAAATATGATTTGGGGGGATGATTTCTGATTAAAAATCGGCTATTTAGTGTGAAAATGCTAAAATTCTACTGTGAATTTGGTGAAAATCGGCTAAAGTTTAGTTTAATTAGGTGTTGGGGCGGTGAAATTTGGATAATTTTTGGTTATTTGGAGTGCATATGCTAAGATTTAACCATAAATTTGGTCCAAATCGGGTCAGAAATAGTCTAAACAAGTTTTGGGGGGATAAATTCTGTATAGATTTCGATTATTTAGTGTGAAAATACTAAAATTTAAGCATAAATTTGGTCAAAATCGGGTTAGAAATAGACTGGGGGGTGAATTTTGTATAACTTTCAATTATTTAGAGTGAAAATACTAAAATTCAACCATAAATTTGGTGAAAATGGGCTTAAAATCAAATTAAATGTGTTTTGGGGGGATGAAATCTGGTTGAATTTCGGCTATTTAAAGTGTAAATACTTAAATTTGACCAAAAATTTGCTGAAAATTGGGTGAAAATTAGGCTAAATAGGTTTTGGGGGGATGGTTTTTGGTTAAATTTCGACTATAAATTGTGAAAGTACTTCAATTGTTATATAAATAAACTAAAAATCGGACATGGATTACCCCCACCCGGGTCAGAATAATTTTACAAGAGCAAAGAATCGAGTACCTGTTACTATTTTAATGTAAATTTACTGTATTTCGGCCGTAAATTTGATATAAATTACTCTATTTGTTTGTCGATTAGTGTGCTTTCACTTCTGTGGTAGTGGTTATTTTACTATTTTAATCCGATCGGATAGAAAAACAAAAATTCAGGCGTGATTCTTTCCTCTGGGTGCACCAGTTATCAAATTTGGCTGGCTGCTAAAGATCACACAATACGGGATCTCTTTATGTATGCCAGTTAAACTTGACAACAGATATAACAAATCGAAGGCAAAGATATATGCCTAAGACCTGTCTGTGCTATAAGTCTCAATTTAAAATTGTTGGGGGGCTGAAAAGTTCAATTAATTAAATAGATAGTTTAAATGAACAGGCTTACACTGAGTAGTATTTAACCGGGTTGAGCTGTTACTTGATTGTGTTGTTGTTAAGTGAGTGCGTCGTTGAAACTTCTTCAAGTCGGTTTCTCGTAAGAATGTTCTGTTTGAAAATTAGAAAATGTTCTTCTAAGTTAGAAGTCTTTTATATAATTTCTTCTCTGTTTGAATTTTGAAATTTATTTTGTATAAAAAAATGAAGCAGTTGTCTGCTGCTGGTCGTTGGCTCTGTTATTTGTCTCCCTAATTTTATTCCGTCCCACTTCGCTGAGAGAAACAATTAATTCCTCTCAGCTCCGTTTGGGCCGATAGGGAGCGAATCACAAACTCACGTTCATAGTGAGGTGCCTCTTAATTTTCCTATTGGCCGAGAAGGCGAGAGAATTAACTCTTTTTTATCTCACGGAAAAATTATTGAAACTTCAAAAAATAATAAAAATCTAAAAAGCTGAGAGCATCAATTACTGATTTCGTAGACGCCTGTTTTCTGCTTTTCCCCTCTTCTAAAACCGCAACAATTATGGTTTTCTTGGGGGCTTTTTATGCGACTCTATTGTCTTTTCCCCTGAAGCAATCTGCTTCATCTTTATTGAACTTGGGGGAAAGATCTGCATTGCAACTGTCAGAAGCAGAAGTAATTTAAATCAAAAGAAACTGTGGTTTTACAGGCCGCCTACGTTCAACAACGTACATTTTCTGTCCTGGATATAAGCGAGGAGATCCAGGCCTAAAGTTGTGTTATTTAAATAAGTCAAACTGAGTTGTTTAAATACTTGTGTACTGGTAGTCTTAACAAGCGTTAGTTTATTTAGCGCGCGGCGAAAGAATGGTTAATTAGCGCCTAAATACGTTCGCTCTAATGCGGGATTAATTATCCGTTCATTTGTAACGGCTCTCGTAATACTACAACTCTCAATAATTGTCTGCGAAAACGAAGATCTATTTACTCAAACATACTTGAACTTTGCGGTCCCATAAATGCTGCAATCAATTCTAGTGGCACTGATGTGTCAAAATGGCCATGCAATCCAAATGAAATGCAAAAGTAGGCTGAACTATTTTCGGCAAAAAAATCCCTCTTAAAAAGATCCACAGAATATTAGAAAGAAAAAATATCTTCACGGAAATAAATCCCCAGCTGAATTTAGCAGAGCAGCGCAATTCCTGCTATTGGCCATGGCTCGCGGGCCATGATTATACATTAGAGACCCATGGGACTTGATATGAAAATATTACGATCAAACAAATAACCGCAGCCAAAATTCAAAAAGAGTGCCAAGAGATATTGGAGAAACTCCAACTTAGCAGCTATCTGAATTATAAACCATCATTATCAGCTAAGGTGCCTACCCCTTATTAGATTCAGACTGGATTTTTTCCGTATGGGTTCATTTCCTAGACACCGGAAAAAATAATAGTCAAATCAGAGGTAAAGAAAAAGTCGTGTTATCATGAATTTTATTTTGGACCTCGTCAAAATCTTTACTACAGGCCAATAGTTGGCAGAGCTACCAAACCCTCAACAAAAACAATTTTGTCTAATATATTGTCGTTGATACTCCCGTACCGAACTCCAAGTCTTTATCAGTACTGGGCAAGTCTAAATCCAAGTCTTATTTTGTTTTTCAGTACTGCGCAAGTCTTAACACAAGTCTGACAAGTCTTGATTAAGACTTGGGTAACAATTGCAAGTTGATTCCCAAGTCAAAACCAACTGTTCAAAAAATTTTGAGTGAAAATTTTGAATTCCGAAAAATTTCGCAATATGTCATGATTTTCGCATTATTTTTGGCCACTTCCCTGGGGTGTTATAAAATAATGCCGGGCATAAAAAACTGTATGTTAGCACCCAGGGGAGTCGATTAAGCACAAATTGAGGATATTTCAGGAGTTTGGGGCCGTTTTCAGCCGTTTTTCAGCAGTTCCAGCCCCATTTATAGCCGAAATCAGCAAATGTTTTTAGTTTTCAGATAAACCAAATGTGGAACGTTTCCACCTGAGTCAAAATTCTTAATAGGGGTGCAACTGTGAGGTTCTCCATGATGGCCCAAGGTCCTATTGTTCGACGCCAAGTGGCAGTCGACCCTATTCTTGTACAAAATAATTGCAACACAAATCAACCGGAACAGGAATCAACTATAGATGTGCCTCAATTCAAACTGCCCCGTGAACCTATGTTGCAAGACTTGGATTAAGAGTTGTCAAGTCTTGCCAGGTCTGACAAGTCTCAAAAGTAGTATGATCCTAGCTCTCAATCACTACTGACACCTAGACTAGGAATTAGACTTGCCCAGTACTGATATTAGCTTGGCGTTAAGTGCGAGCGTTCTATGATGCTGTAGCAGCTCGGCATGGGTTAAAGCAATAATTTACAAACCTTTTAAAATCTGGAATATTTATAATAGTGCGATTGACTGATAAGACAAGTCTATCAGCTGTCATCTATCAACAATATCTTGATCTCAGCTTTATCTAACAGAGAGGACACTCAATTTCGAGACGTCGACAACAACACTTAAGCATCCAAATTAAAAAAGTAAAAAGGGAAAAGGCAACTTTGCTTCTCTCTGAATTAGAAACATTTCAAAATGATCCAATTTTGAAACGAAAATTATTTTGAATGATAACAGAAACTATTCGTAAAATGATCTGGTTGTGCAACAGTGATGAGCTGTTGCAAAATCACCACAATTTGTTGCCGTGAAGCAGCATGATTAATTTGCTCGCATTATTCCCCAAGGAGCCTTGATGAAGTGACAAAATAGTCATCAAGAAAAAAGAGCCTTAGTCAAAAAGGATTTTAGATGAAAACAATCAGACCAACAATAGCAACAGCAAACACTGAGAAAATGCTCCTTTTCTTTGCAAAAGCTCCAGGTAGCCATGGCTGACAGTTTGTCCGGAACTCTGGAAATGAAATAAAGCATGTCTGTTATTTCAACCTTGTTGAGTGCGTGCAGGGTCCCAGTTGTACATATTAACTGGATAATGTGCAGCAGA
Source organism: Convolutriloba macropyga (assembly GCF_964194025.1). NCBI lineage: Eukaryota > Metazoa > Xenacoelomorpha > Acoela > Convolutidae > Convolutriloba > Convolutriloba macropyga. The sequence continues at coordinate 45,780,353 of NC_134472.1, forward strand.
GCCAGGAGCAAACTATAATAATATAATTATAAATTGTTTTCTGGTGTTACAAATAAAAGCGCCATGGATTATATACACAGTTTTTTTTGTAGGCAAAATGTAGCACCAGAGAGGACACTATTAGACCGTATGGTCCGTTTTCAAGTGCCTCTCTGTGAATTTGTAATGGTAGAACACTCTACAAGATTCTGATGTTTGGGCTACTGAGTGATTGTATTAATAATGCATCCAAATTTTTATGGAGGTTTGATACATAAAAAGAATTTTTATAATAAAACATAGGCTTTTGTGCACTTTTGCGCAAGTACTGGACCACACGGGCTTCCTCCATAAATAAAGAGAACAAAGCTATATCTCGGAGGTCAATTGTTTTTGGTCGAATTGCTCGTGGATTGAGAAATTAAGCCATTAAAGTCTTAAGGCATTGAAAAGTAATTAAAAACAATTTTGTTAAGCAAATTCCGATATCCTTAAATAAACAAACTCATATATAGAATGGTACGTAATGAGGTTTCAGATGTTGTTGTTTAGGCCTGGAATGTGGGTATTGTTTGAGGATGCCCTATTGGCCAGATGGAAGAGACGAGAGACGAGTTGGAAGTCGGGAGAGAACGGTGGAAATGAATGGTTCAAACAGAATACACCAAAGACGATTGGGCTATTCCTACCTTATTAGGTCCATAGAGCAATACTTGAAAAATGAATCAATTAATACGCCTTGAAACAACTGCCTTTTTCATATCTTTTATTTAAATCAACATGTTTTAATTTTGCTTTACTGGGTATTAGTGCAATTGATATTTGAGTTATCGGTTTGTGATAATCAGTATTAACTATTTTCATTTGTGCTGCTTTTAATAACAACAGAACTAGATTCCTTGACGAGAAATGGAAAAACGGACAAAAACAACTAATTTTTTTTGTAAAAACAACTAACTTTCTTGAAAAAAAATGTTAACTCAAATGGCGTGATTAATTTAAGGACCATCAGAAAAAGAGCAGATGACTTTTCCATGAGCGGTTTATAAACACTTTTGTTAGTCATAACATACTCAATAGGTTATAGCATTCACAAACCTTAGAAGGGAAGGAAAACAGAAATTAAAAGTTTTTCGTTCAACTTAAAACCCGCAGAACAAATATTCCTCTGATTTGTGTGTCGTAAATGAATGCTACAGTGGTTTGCACAATTTTGATTTCACTTGAATCCTTCACTTGTAGGCTTCAAATAAAAACCTTTTAGATTTCATTTATATAGGAAACTTTAAATTTACATCAACATTGTAAACATTCCTTAAATTGATCTCTACTCTCAAAACGTAGTGTCATTGAAATAGCAAAAACAACAATTAAATAAACTAAACAATTAATTTCACGTCGAACGTTTTCATCTGCAATCAACTCTTTACGCCCTCTCGTTTTTTAAAGGTATTCCAATGTTTGGACAGTCGTCGCTACTCACTTGATCCTCGTATTTCAAGTAGTTTGATCTCTTCACTCATCGAGTGAGTCGAAAAGAAAAATCTCTTGGAAACTCTTCCGTATCGTTGGGTGAAAAATTGGTCCCAACTATAAAAGTGCTACCAACCAATTAAGACAGCGTAAAACTCCAAAACTCCAAAGAAATCAATGAAATTTTCCGCCAAACGTTAGGCTAAAGATAGGCAAAAATGGAGGCCAATGTCACTGTATGTAAGTATAGCTTTGTATATACTTTTTGTAAAAATTGGTCATTTTGTTGTCCTCAGCTGCTTCTAGCGAAAAGTCAGCGTTCGTTATCCTTTATATATATATATATATATATATATATATATATATATATATATATATGTGTGTGTGTGTGTGTGTATATATATATATATATATATATATATATATATATATATACGCACACACACACACACACACACACACACATATATATATATATATATATATATATATATATATATATATATATATATATATATATATATATATACATATATATAAATTTTATTGATCCATTTCATCAAAAATTAACAAAAGTTAACAGTTAACAACAATGTCGGAAACAAATTGTTCCGGTTAGTTTATTGCCAACAAATGAGCTGCCTTTTGTCTTTTTCTGTCGCTTTATAGGAGTCATGTGAAAAATTCTGAATAGTAGCAGGTTTTAGTAGCTTCTTATAGATGAAAACGGAACCTTTTACTAACTTCAATTGATAAAGTATTTTAAGAGTTTAAAATCAAAAATTTAAAACTTTTGAAGGAAATATAGAAGTATAATTTAGCTGTGCCTCTTGCTGTTCCTTTTTGTCTACTTGTTACGTAGTAGTCTCATTTAATACAGGTCGCATATCTCAATTCTGGTGTTGAAAAAACGCATAATTGACGATATCTAATGTTTTTAGTGTATTGCGTTTTGTTTCAAAGGCCTCAGCACCGTTTTCGAAAAAAATAGAATACTTTTTGTTGCTTTTTAATGTATTTTTTGTTCATTTTGCAGAAGTACAAGATGTTCTGTACAATGGCGTTTGTCAATGGCTTGCTTTGGACGTATATAAACGAACGGCTAAATGCCTTTTTTCCCACTGTCCTTTACGTTACTTTTTTTTGCAGTTCTCGCTGTCAACCAGTAAATTAGTCTTATTAATGGCATGTCTCAACTATTTTCTTGTGAATTCTGTTTGTTCTTTTTATTGTTTTTTCTTAAAGCCCCATTAAATATAAGCCTTTTTGATGTTCAAAAGAGAGTCAAGTTGATATTTACAAAAGTTTCAATTAAAAGTTTGTCAGTGGCTTTCTTTGGAGAATGAAATGAGCAAATTAAAAGATTGCAGTCAATAGCTGATGTTTTTATGACTTTGAAACTGATTTTTTTTTTCAAAAAAAAAGACAAGTTTTTTTGCGTTTTGTTCTTTTTTCACCTTGTCTCATTATTTAGAAGTGTTATATCAGATTTTTGGTGTTCAAACAAGGCGCAATTGATCATATCTTGTGTTTTACGGAATAGGGTGTCTTTTGCGAATGTTTTCATACGGAGGTATGATTGAACATAGAATTATTTAAAGATTTCAGTTGATATCTAATGGTTTTCATTATTTGAAGGTATTTGTTTTAAAAAAGTATATTCAACTTTGCCGCTTTTGATCTTTGTCTACTTGTTGCAAAGTCTCGTTAGGGATCGATGCTATGATTTTTCTGTGAAGTGCAAATTAATTTGTTTAAATAAGATTTTGTTTGATGCTGTTTTTGACATTTTTTTAGAAGTGTAGACGTTAGGTTTTGGATGTATTGTTGTCGTTAATAGATTTTGTTGTTTGCCTTGTTTCTTAGTCTTAATAATGGCAGATCTCATCAGCCATGTAATGTGGCTTTATTTACTTTTTGTAAGTCATTTCACTGAGAAGCATTTTTTTTATTTATACACGAAATATTTTTGAACGATATGACTTTATGAAATTATTTTTTTTTTTGGTAGACGATTGCAAAAAAGTGTGGATGAGCGGGGTTGGAATAATGTATACAAACGGACATTACTGAGCCTCTTTGTTACATTAAATGACCAATGCTCCCGGGTCGAGGTGTCACCGCCATTCAACGCCAAAATATGTAAGATAAGCGGTTAACGCGGAAATTTTTGTAAGATAAGCGGTGAATGCGGTGAAATTACATAAATCAGGCGGTGAAAGCGGTGAAAAAAAAACTTTATCGCATGGTAGCGCTGAAATTACATAATTTCATCGCTGAATTTAGCGGTGAAATTACATAAATTCACCGCTTCGAAAAAATTGTACGAATTATGTAAGATAAGCGGCGAATGCGGTGAAATTACATAAATTCACCGCTCAACTTAGTGGTGAACTTACATAAATTCATCGCTTAGAAAAAAATTGTTAAAGATGTTTGAGATCAGCAAAGAATGCGTTGAAATTAATGGTGAGTGTGAAAGGAATTGTTAGATTTGCCTTGCCACTAAAACTACCTCTTAATCTTACATCTTTTTGACACTTTTTTCTAAGTGGTGAATTTATGTAATTTCACCACTAGAGTAAGCGGTGAACTTACAAAAATTCACCACATTTCACCGCTAAAAATATGTAATTTCACCGCTAAAAATTGCAAGTCTTACAAAGATTCACCGCGCATGTTTTGCAGAAAGTAGAGTGAATTCGATTTATAATCAAACAAAAAATAATAGAATTTAGTGAGAGATGGCGCAGTGGAAGAAGAAGTGGATGACATGCAGGAGGTGAGAGGTTCGGACCCTTGTAAGGGCTGTTATCGATGTGATAATTCTTAAGTACATTTTGCCGCCTAATTGTTGTAAACTTGATTTCTTCAACACGTTTGAATCATAATCATCGAAAACAAGCTAAACAAAGGTGCACGTGGCGAAACAAAAGAAATGATTGAATAAAGAAATTGAAACAAGGATCCTTTTTTGAAACAACAAAACCCAAGGAATTGAAAAGGAAAGACGACAACGGCAACTCCCCCGACCGGGACTAGATAGCCAATGTCATTTGGCGCTCCGATAACAAACACAAAGAATCGTCAACCCTTCAAGTCTTCACCCCAGATGTGTAGGGAACTAAGTGGAATGAGCTACAGTTACTGATGCAGAATTAAGGATAATATTGCCAAATCGAATCAAATTGGAACTGGGGCAAATGTGAACAAAAGCTGCCTCCAGAAGAACATCAGACGGGATAGGAGACCGTCAATCTTAGCAGAATTTGTCAACGTTCAGATAAGACTTATTTAATCTTAACTTTGAGCAATGTGCAAATTTATAATATTTAACTTCTCGGGGCCTTAGAAAGCTACCCCCCCCCCCTGAAGAGACTTAATCAACAATTAACAACAGGGTTTGCGTAACTATAACTCGAGATCTTTCCCGTATTTTTTTTTGAAAAACAGATTTCAGTGAAGCAATTGTTAAAATTATTAGCATTCTTAAATTGTTATATTACAAAGTTCGGGTCCGGCGAATTATGTTACAAAGTCTACATCATCCGAGCAGCCAGCACGACCTCAGCAGTGCCCGCCACGAGCCAGCACGACCCAGCAGTGCCCGCCACGAGCCAGCACGACCCAGTAGTGCCCGCCACGAGCCAGCACGACCCCAGTAGTTCCAGCCACGAGCCAGCACGACCCAGCAGTGCCCGCCACGAGCCAGCACGACCCCAGCAGTGCCCGCCACGGGCCAGCACGACCCAGCAGTGCCCGCAACGAGCCAGTACGACCCAACAGTGCCCGCCAGGAGCCAGCACGACACAGCAGTGCCCGCCACGAGCCAGCACGACCCAGCAGTGCCCGCCACGAGCCAGCACGACCCAGCAGTGTCCGCCACGAGCCAGCACGACCCAGTAGTGCCCGCCACGAGCCAGCACGACCCAGCAGTGCCCGCCACGAGCCAGTACGACCCCAGTAGTGCCCGACACGAGCCAGCAAAACCCAGCAGTGCCCACCACGAGCCAGCACGACCCAGCAGTGCCCGCCACGAGCCAGCACGACCCAGCAGTACCCGCCACGAGCCAGCACGACCCAGCAGTGCCCGCCACGAGCCAGCACGACCCAGCAGTGCCCGCCACAAGCCAGCACGACCCCAGTAGTGCCAGCCACGAGCCAGCACGACCCAGCAGTGCCCGCCACGAGCCAGCACGACCCAGCAGTGCCCGCCACAAGCCAGCACGACCCAGCAGTGCCCGCCACGAGCCAGCACGACCCCGGCAGTGCCCGCCACGAGCCAGCACGACCCAGCAGTGCCCGCAACGAGCCAGTACGACCCAGCAGTGCCCGCCACGAGCCAGCACGACCCAGCAGTGCCCGCCAGGAGCAAGCACGACCCAGCAGTGCCCGCCACGAGCCAGCACGACCCAGTAGAACCCGCCACGAGCCAGCACGACCCAGCAGTGCCCGCAACGAGCCAGCACGACCCAGCAGTGCCCGCCACGAGCCAGCACGACCCAGCAGTACCCGCCGCGAGCCAGCACGACCCAGCAGTGCCCGCCACGAGCCAGCACGACCCAGCAGTGCCCGCCACAAGCCAGCACGACCCGAGTAGTGCCAGCCACGAGCCAGCACGACCCAGCAGTGCCCGCCACGAGCCATCACAACCCAGCAGTGCCCGCCACGAGCCAGCACGACCCAGCAGTGCCCGCAACGAGCCAGTACGACCCAGCAGTGCCCGCCACGAGCCAGCACGACCCAGCAGTACCCGCCACGAGCCAGCACGACCCAGCAGTGCCCGCCACGAGCCAGCAAAAGCCAGCAGTGCCCGCCACGAGCCAGCACGACCCAGCAGTGCCCACCACGAGCCAGCACGACCCAGCAGTACCCGCCACGAGCCAGCACGACCCAGCAGTGCCCTCCACGAGCCAGCACGACCCAGCAGTGCCCGCCACAAGCCAGCACGACCCCAGTAGTGCCAGCCACGAGCCAGCACGACCCAGCAGTGCCCGCCACGAGCCAGCACAACCCAGCAGTGCCCGCCACAAGCCAGCACGACCCCAGTAGTGCCAGCCACGAGCCAGCAAAACCCAGCAGTGCCCGCCACGAGCCAGCACAACCCAGCAGTGCCCGCCACGAGCCAGCACGACCCAGCAGTGACCGCCACGAGCCAGCACGACCCAGCAGTGCCCGCCACAAGCCAGCACGACCCCAGTAGTGCCAGCCACGAGCCAGCACGACCCAGCAGTTCCCGCCACGAGCCAGCACAACCCAGCAGTGCCCGCCACGAGCCAGCACGACCCAGCAGTGCCCGCAACGAGCCAGTACGACCCAGCAGTGCCCGCCACGAGCCAGCACGACCCAGCAGTACCCGCCACGAGCCAGCACGACCAAGCAGTGCCCGCCACGAGCCAGCAAAACCCAGCAGTGCCCGCCACGAGCCAGCACGACCCAGCAGTGCCCGCCACGAGCCAGCACGACCCAGCAGTGCCCGCCACAAGCCAGCACGACCCCAGTAGTGCCAGCCTCGAGCCAGCACGACCCAGCAGTGCCCGCCACGAGCCAGCACAACCCAGCAGTGCCCGTCACAAGCCAGCACGACCCCAGTAGTGCCAGCCACGAGCCAGCAAAACCCAGCAGTGCCCGCCACGAGCCAGCACGACCCAGCAGTGCCCGCCACGAGCGAGCACGAACCCAGTAGTGCCCTTCACAAGCCAGCACGACCCCAGTAGTGCCAGCCACGAGCCAGCAAAACCCCAGCAGTGCCCGCCACGAGCCAGCACGACCCAGCAGTGCCCGCAACGAGCCAGTACGACCCAGCAGTGCCCGCCACGAGCCAGCACGACCCAGCAGTGCCCGCCACGAGCCAGCACGACCCAGTAGTGCCCGCCACGAGCCAGCACGACCCAGCAGTGCCCGCCACGAGCCAGCACGACCCAGCAGTGCCCGCCACAAGCCAGCACGACCCCAGTAGTGCCAGCCACGAGCCAGCACGACCCAGCAGTGCCCGCCACGAGCCAGCACAACCCAGCAGTGCCCGTCACAAGCCAGCACGACCCCAGTAGTGCCAGCCACGAGCCAGCAAAACCCAGCAGTGCCCGCCACGAGCCAGCACGACCCAGCAGTGCCCGCCACGAGCGAGCAGGAACCCAGTAGTGCCCTTCACAAGCCAGCACGACCCCAGTAGTGCCAGCCACGAGCCAGCAAAACCCCAGCAGTGCCCGCCACGAGCCAGCACGACCCAGCAGTGCCCGCAACGAGCCAGTACGACCCAGCAGTGCCCGCCACGAGCCAGCACGACCCAGCAGTGCCCGCCACGAGCCAGCACGACCCAGCAGTGCCCGCCACGAGCCAGCAAGACCCAGTAGTGCCCGCCACGAGCCAGCACGACCCCGCAGTGCCCGCCACGAGCCAGCACGACCCCAGTAGTGCCCGACACGAGCCAGCAAAACCCAGCAGCGCCCGCCAGGAGCCAGCACGACCCAGCAGTGCCCGCCACGAGCCAGCACGACCCAGCAGTGCCAGCCACGAGCCAGCACGACCCAGCAGTGCCCGCCACGAGCCAGCACAACCCAGCAGTGCCCGCCACAACCCAGCACGACCCCAGTAGTGCCAGCCACGAGCCAGCAAAACCCAGCAGTGCCCGCCACGAGCCAGCACGACCCAGCAGTGCCCGCCACGAGCCAGCACAACCCAGCAGTGCCCGCCACGAGCCAGCACGACTCAGCAGTGCCCGCCACGAGCCAGCACGACCCAGCAGTGCCCGCCACGAGCCAGCACGACCCAGCAGTGCCCGCCACGAGCCAGCAAGACCCAGTAGTGCCCGCCACGAGCCAGCACGACCCCGCAGTGCCCGCCACGAGCCAGCACGACCCCAGTAGTGCCCGACACGAGCCAGCAAAACCCCGCAGTGCCCGCCAGGAGCCAGCACGACCCAGCAGTGCCCGCCACGAGCCAGTACGACCCAGCAGTGCCAGCCACGAGCCAGCACGACCCAGCAGTGCCCGCCACGAGCCAGCACAACCCAGCAGTGCCCGCCACAACCCAGCACGACCCCAGTAGTGCCAGCCACGAGCCAGCGAAACCCAGCAGTGCCCGCCACGAGCCAGCACGACCCAGCAGTGCCCGCCACGAGCCAGCACAACCCAGCAGTGCCCGCCACGAGCCAGCACGACTCAGCAGTGCCCGCCACGAGCCAGCACGACCCAGCAGTGCCCGCCACGAGCCAGCACGACCCAGCAGTGCCCGCCACGAGCCAGCACGACCCAGCAGTACCCACCACGAGCCAGCACGACCCAGCAGTGCCCGCCACGAGCCAGCACGACCCAGCAGTGCCCGCCACAAGCCAGCACGACCCCAGTAGTGCCAGCCACGAGCCAGCACGACCCAGCAGTGCCCGCCACGAGCCAGCGCGACCCAGCAGTGCCCGCCACAAGCCAGCACGACCCCAGTAGTGCCAGCCGTGAGCCAGCAAAACCCAGCAGTGCCCGCCACGAGCCAGCACGACCCAGCAGTGCCCGCCACGAGCCAGCACGACCCAGCAGTGCCCGCCACGAGCCAGCACGACCCAGCAGTGCCCGCCACGAGCCAGCACGACCCAGCAGTGCCCGCCACGAGCCAGCACGACCCAGCAGTGCCCGCCACGAGCCAGCACGACCCAGCAGTGCCCGCCACGAGCCAGCACGACCCAACAGTGCCCGCCACGAGCCAGCACGACCCAGCAGTGTCCGCCACGAGCCAGCACGACCCAGCAGTGCCCGCCACGAGCCAGCACGACCCCAGTAGTGCCCTTCACGAGCCAGTACGACCCAGCTGTTCCCGCCACGAGCCAGCACGACCCGAGTAGTGCCCGCCACGAGCCAGCAAAGCGCAGCAGTGCCCGCCACGAGCCAGCACGACCCAGCAGTGCCCGCTACGAGCCAGCACGACAAAGCAGTGCCCGCCACGAGCCAGCACGACACAGCAGTGCCCGGCACGAGCCAGCACGACCAAGCAGTGCCAGCCACGAGCCAGCACGACCCAGCAGTGCCCGCCACGAGCAAGCACGACCCAGGTCACCAAAGTGCCCCCCAAGGTCACCCAGAGTGCCCACCAAGGTCATCCAACTTGACCACACCTGACTCCAAGGTCACTTAAGTGCCTCCCAAGGTCACCCAGAGTGCCCCCAAATTCAACAAAGTGCCCTCCAAGGTCACACAAAGTGCCCCCCAAAGTCACACGAAGTGCCCCCCAAGGTCACTTAAGTGCCCCCAAAGTCAACAAAGTGCCCTACAAGGTCACACAAAGAGCCCCCCAAGGTCACCAAAGTGCCCCTCAAGGTCACCCAACTTGACCACACCTTACTCCAAGGTCACACAAAGAGCCCCCCAAGGTCACTAAAGTGCCCCCCAAGGTCACCAAAGCGCCCCTCAAGGTCACCCAGTTTGACCGCCACTTGACCCCAAGGTCACACGAATTGCCCCCCCCAGGGTCACCAAAGTGCCCCCCAAGGTCACCCAAGTTGACCACACCTGACTCCAAGGTCACACAAACTGCCCACCCAAGGTCATCAAACTGCCCCCCAAGGTCACCCAAGTTGACCACACACGACCCCAAGGTCGCTAAAGTGCCCCCCAAAGGTCAATCAAATTAGTCAAATTAGCCCCCCAATAGTCACTCCATCAACCCCAAAGGTCACCAAAATTGAACCACCTAACCGTATTTTGTGACAACAAAAACCATTAGAGTGGATTTTGAAAGCGCTTTCAGACTGAACCAATTTACACAAACTGCTGCTCCTTACAAAGTTTGAGAAAATGAGGACAAATTTGTCAAGAAAAATAAAAGCGAACAACGGCAAGCAAAACATCAGCAGCACCGTCAAGCTTTTTAAACAACGATTAAAGACAACGCAGCTACTATTTCGAGAGATCAAAAAACAAATTTCAGATGATCTGGAGCCTGAAATAATCTTACAAACATATCAAGAGTTCAAAAAGCTGATGGAACAAGCTGAAGTACTCGTTGACGTCATGACGCAATCTGAAAGCACTCAAGTGGTAGAACCTCTCGAAGAAGCGGAGGAACTCACGTCGATGAAAATTGAAATTATGCAAACCGCCAAACAGCACGAGATCACGAAGAGACAGCTTCGGTCGAGAGCAAGCAGTCGCTCATCAATACACAGCCACCTATCAACTGCTTCCAAAGCTGAAGGTAGAAAGGAGAATAGAAATAAGGATAATCAGCACAACACAAGAGCTCCGTTTGGGCACACTTTTGATGCAGCCCAGAACCAAGAAAAAATCGAAGACCAGCTAAATAACTTTGTCAACTCGACCAACAGCGTACTTTACGAGCTGAGAAATAGAAACATTCGAAGAGTTGTATCACCCAATGAGGAAAAGCAGAACAAGGATCAAAACCCAACCGAACCAGACAAAACGTCACAACTAGATCAACCCGGAGTTTCTGATGCTTTTCAACTTCAAGGATCAGGCGATTATGATATCTCAAAAGAAAATCAAAAGTCTTTAGTCTCTAGCCACCAGATAACTACACCGACAAGCCAATATCATCCATTCGACGCCTATAGAAAAGCTAACGAGGCCAATTTTGAGCCCTCATACTATCAGTCAATTTTCAGTGCTGATCAACAACAGAAAAATCATTCTCCATTGAGACAAGAGGACCCTAACAGACAGTTGGAAAAAAATGTTGACAATAGACCAACTATGATCATTTCCCTGGATCATTCACCTACAAGTAGCGCTATACCAAAAACAACAAACGAAGCCTCAGGTCCTCTAAATAATAGCCCTAGTCTTCAACTAACAGAAAACTGCGTTCGCGATGCAAACAGCCTACTGCTGAATCAACAAAACACCATAAGGAATTCTGAGAATGAAATAGTGAACATTAACACCAACAGCTATCATGCGTTCTCAAACACCAACCCTATTAGGACAAATCAAGTCGAATCCAACAATGAAATGCCGGCCCTCCCTTTAACAACCAATCGCCCGTATTTCATTGGGAGCGAAGAAACAGGCAATATGAATCCAACAAACACTTCTCCACTAAGCAAGAACAGCTATCAGAAAAAAGATCGGACTTACATTGCACAAGCTAACGGATCAACAGCTGCCACGGAAATTTTTAGTGTGCCAGCTGAAACAAAAAAAAGATTCGATACGAACCACATCAAATATGTTGCCCCTGGAGCCGTGGCACATCAACAAAATGTTCTCACCAATAACTTCCAAAACACAACGCTCGGTCGTGAACACTTTTATAACGAAACTGACGCAGGAAGAAATCCTGAAAACCTCGCAGAACAACAAGGTAACTACGCTACAACCCAACCAGCCCTCAATGGTTACAACGCGTTTCCAGGAGAATATCAGAACTACCATAACCACAATCAACACCAGCCCTTCTTTCGAAATAACCACCGCTCGGTCAAGCTCCCAGACATTCGCGTAAATAAGTTTGACGGAGATCCTCTGAAATGGAATGAGTGGTCTAGTATGTTTTCATCAATAATCCACAATAATCGCGACATCTCGGACATTGAAAGAATGAGCTACCTGCAGTCCCTAGTCATTGGTTCAGCAAAAGAGGCCGTATCTGGATACTTGTGCAACCCAGGTTTTTATCACGAAGCGTTGTCGGAACTGGAACGCCGCTTTGGAAACCCGCAGCACGTCGTATCAGCTTTAACCAAAGAACTAGAGCTATGGCAACGACCACAAGCAAGCGATCACGCGTCTTTGATCAGCTATGCGTCCTTTCTACGCAAACTGGTTCAAACATTCAACGCCCATGGATTCTATGCCGATTTGAAGTCAACATACTTAGTTCGGATAGCACGAGATAAATTACCATGGTCTTTGAAAATGAAGTGGACCGAACACATTGTAGATATCAATAGTACCTTCCCAGGAATAGAAGACCTCTCAAATTGGATGGATAGACAAGCTAGAGCTTGTGAACAGCTACAAGAATCCGTATCACTCCAAAATCAACCGAATGATAACGGAAAACAAACAAATTTTAATCGGCGAGACAAAAATAACCACTACAATGGAAATAACAACCATCAACCCAAGTTCTTTAATCAAAACATAAACGACAACAAAAGATACGGCAACAGAAACTTGAACACGAACGGTAGTTTCAGAAAAGGAAGCGAGCCAGTCAACAATTATAGTTACCATAACGTGCGACGAGACAATATTGGAGGAACATCACAGTTTATGAACAACAGCAGAAGTACTACCCCGAACAACAACAGCGGAAGTACTACCTCGAACAACAACCGAATTTCCGAAAGAAATTCTTCCAACACTCAGCAAACTAAGAGCAAGAAATGCCCAGTAGATCAAGGCGACCACTACATTGGAAAATGCTCTAAATTTTTGCAGATGTCACCATCTGAGCGAAATTCGGAAGTGAAGAAAAATCTGCTCTGCTACAACTGTCTAAGTCCCAATCACAAGGCCAAAACTTGCCCATCAAAAGTATTATGTAGACACTGCTCACGCAAGCATCATTCAATGCTACACGATAAAAACTATAGCCCTAATCAGAAAACAAACATCACACAACACGAATTGCCCCTTTGTGAATCGTTCGAAGATATAAATAGCGGAACAAAACCGCCAAGTTATTCACCTGTCTTCCCGAGGAGAATTCGAAATCAATTGCCAATGATACCCATCAAACTATTTGGACGCAATGAGCACTTCGAGTGCTACGCGCTATTGGACAGCTGCAGCACAATCTCTTATGCTTTCGATCCAATGGTTATCAAATTTAATGCACCACAAACAAGCTCGGAAACGACTCTGAACGTCTCAACAGCTTTTAGCGACACTTCTATGGAAGCAAAGCTAGTACAGCTTGACATCGGGCTTTTTCGGAGCCAACGACCATTGTTCCGTCTAAACTACGTTTACTCAATTAAAAATTGGCACTTCGATGACGCGCCCGTGACACAGTTAAATGAGGTATGCAGCAAGTACCCACATCTACAACACATCAACTTCCCGCAATTGGAAAACAACAAAATCCAAGTCCTGCTTGGAATTGATGCAACACAGTACATCCTTGAGCGAGAGTTCTTGCAGGGTCCTAAAAACACTCCATTTGCCATTCGCAGTCTACTTGGATTGACCATAACAGGTCCCATTAAATTTGACAATGACAAACCCGAAAAAACAAACTTTCTGTCACATAGTTTTGAGGCTTTTGATAGGGAACTGACTTTTTCAACAGAAGATGATGAAGACCCTTTAGCCGAATCCGTGACCAGTTTCTGGAAAATTGACACATCTGGAACAGAAAATGAAGACGAAATTTCCCTCTCCAAGAACGACCAAAGGGCAGTAGAAATACTTAACAACACAGTGAGACATACAGGAGAAAGATATGAAATCGGTCTCCTCTGGAGAGAAAAAGTTACCCTTGAGAACAATTACCCCGTAGCAAAAGCTCAGGTCCAAAGCATTGACAAAAAACTCAAGAAAGACAAAGCCTTGAAAGATATGTATCAGAAAACACTCGACACTGACCTTGAAAAAGGATATGTCAAATCATTGACTTTCAGTGACACTACACCCGATCGCGTCTGGTACCTACCACACCATCCTGTTACCAACCCCAATAAACCGGGAAAGGTGCGCCGTGTCTCAAACGCTGCATCAACATTCAAAGGAAATTCACTGAATAGCAATCTTCTCACAGGACCCGACCTACTAAACAATCTTGTCGGGCTCTTACTTCGATTTAGAGAAAAACCCGTTGCTATCACGGCTGATATTGAAGCCATGTTTATGCAGGTCGGCATTATAGAAACAGATCAACCCTCCATGAGATTTCTCTGGCCAACTGAGCGAAGTATAAAACAATTCCAGTACACCCTCCTAATCTTCGGCGCTCGATGCTCGCCAACAACAGCAATTTTTGTTCTTCAAAAAACTGCTAGCGATTTCTCACCAAACCAAGCCGTTAAGGATTTAGTCTACAACAGTTTTTATATGGACGATTTTGTACACTCGTTCGAGACAATTCAAAAGGCTAAAGATAAGACAGCTCTGCTTAAGAAAACGCTTTCGAAAGGCGGGTTCAATTTGACAAAATTTGTCTCAAACGAAAGATCCGCTATACAAGATCTTGACGACATCAAAGAAAACGACGAAAATTGCCATCGAGTGCTTGGAGTTCACTGGAATAAGTCAGTTGACAGATTATTCCACAAAAAACCATCAAAGTTTGACAACAACGGTAACAGCTTTTCAATCAGGAAACTTCTGTCGCTAATCGCCTGTCTTTTTGATTCATTAGGCATTATAGCCCCGCTAGTAATTACACTCAAGATTATTCTACAGGATGTATGGAAAGAAGGACTAGCGTGGGATGACCCTTTGCCGCTCGAAAAACGGATTCTGATCCAAAAATGGATTGACAAATATCAATCTGCACCACCAATTGAACTTCCTCGCTGCATAAATCCCAAATCATCAGCAAATGAACTACATGAACTCCACATATTCAGCGACGCCTCGCAACTAGCTTATGGAGCTGTAGCTTACATCAGAACTTCTTCAGAAAATGACATTTCATGCTCGTTTCTCATAAGCAAAGCCAAAGTTGCTCCAATCAAGCAGCTCAGTATTCCTAAAATGGAGCTCCAGGCCGCAGTTCTTGGAACCCGCTTAGCTAGGTTCGTTAAAACGCACCAAAATATTTTGTTCAAGGAAACCGTCTTTTGGTGTGACAGCACAGCAGTCCTAGCGTGGATTAAGAGCTCGGACAAGCTTAAAGTTTATGTGTCCAACAGGGTGCGCGAAATTCAAGAAAACTTATCATCTGATAGCTGGTATCACATCAGTGGCAAGCATAACCCAGCCGACCACGTATCTCGCGGTATTGATCCAGATGAGCTGCCAAAACTTTGGCTAACTCCACCCTCGTTTTTGTTTGAACCAAAAGATAGCTGGAATAAGATACTCAGCGCGGAGAACACAAACGTAACAACAATACAACAACCAGTAAACGCAGTCATTGACATCGAGAGATTCTCGAAGTGGACCAAGCTACTCAAAGCAACCGCACAAGTCTTTCGTTTCCTGGACATAATTAAAACCAAGCAAAAAGAGCTCTCAACTGTACGGATATTGAGAAATCGAGAAGTCATCTGTTCAAAGCGTCACAACAAATCTCTTTCGGTACCTCAATCTGCTTGATGAAGCAGAAGAATACTCTTCCAACGAAAGACAAACTTCTACAGCTCTCCCCGTTTCTCCAAGACAACATTTTGCGTGTTGGCGGCAGAACCAAATGGAGTACATTGTGTTACAACACGAAACACCCAATTATTCTAAACGCAAAAGAGTTCATTACTTGGCTCTTTCTAATCAAATGCCACGAAATCTGTATGCATTTTGGAACTGAATATGTGAAGAACTATGTACAACAAAACTTTTACGTGTTTGGTCTTCGAGACGCCCTTCGCAGTATCACTTACAGGTGCTTTGATTGCAGACGATTCAAAGGCCAAGGACTTCAACCACCCATGGCGGATCTACCCGACATCAGATTTCCACAAGACCAGTCTCCTGTAGCTTTTACAAACGTTGGAATCGACTATATTGGCCCCTTTACTGTTATTCAGCAGGACAAAGAAGAAAAAGCCTATATCTGCCTCTTCAATTGTCTAGTCACACGAGCTGTGCACTTGGAAGTGACAGAAGACTTAACGACAAACACTTGCATGACGGCCATCCGAAGATTTATCGCCAGACGCGGACAACCTCGACTCTTTCTCAGTGACAATGGTAGCAACTTTCTTGAAGCCAGAAAACAGATACGAAGACAACCCCTCAAACTTGACCATGAGTTCATTAGACAGAAACTAATGAACGATTCCGTCGAATGGCGTCTAAACCCTCCTTCTGCTCCCCATTTCGGCGGGGTGTGGGAAAGGCTCGTTCAATTTGTAAAACGAGCTCTTCTCTTGAATCTGGGATCTGCGAAGTTGACATGGGACGTCTTCTCCACCATTGTTATCGAAACAGAGAGTCTTGTCAATGCGAGACCTTTAACACACGTTAGAAGTGACATCAAGGACGAGGACCCGTTGACACCCAACCACTTTCTGATTGGTAGAGCGTTTCCCAATGTCCCAGCGTGTGTCTTCAAAAAGACTCCCACAATCCAGACGAAGACGTGGACCCAAGTGCGACAACGACTCGAAGCAATCTGGAAAAGACTTCTAAAAGAGTACATTCCAACCCTGAACACAAGGAAGAAGTGGTTAAAGCCTGATGCCAAGTTGGAAGTGAATGACGTCGTTGGGGTTTTGGAAGAATGGACCCCAAGAGGAATTTGGCCCCTGGGACGCGTGACAAGGACATTCATCGGCCCCGACAAAACAGCTAGGTCATGTGAAGTAAAAACTGCTTTAGGCTTCTTAACCCGACCAGCTGTTAAACTTGCACATGTTTTCCCAAAAACACCCCCGGCAGGTTAGGTAGGCCCCGAGTATGTTATCGATGTGATAATTCTTAAGTACATTTTGCCGCCTAATTGTTGTAAACTTGATTTCTTCGACACGTTTGAATCATAATCATCGAAAACAAGCTAAACAAAGGTGCACGTGGCGAAACAAAAGAAATGATTGAATAAAGAAATTGAAACAAGGATCCTATTTTGAAACAACAAAACCCAAGGAATTGAAAAGGAAAGACGACAACGGCAACTCCCCCGACCGGGACTAGATGGCCAATGTCAAGGGCGGTGAAATTACATATTTTAGCGGTGAATTGTGGTGAATTTTTGCAAGATCACCGCTTAGTCTAGCGGTGAACTTACATAATTTCACCGCATTCACCGCATTTCATCGCAAAATTACGTACGAAATTTGCGGTGAAAAAACTAACTTTTCACCGCTTATCTTACATATTTTTGCATTTTTTTGCTCGACCCGGGCTGAATTAAATATCAAATGCCGTGCATTTCTGGCTGATATGTCGTCAGTGAGCTCGTTAGTTTTTTGCCCTCTTTTTGGGCAATACAGAAGTCATGTTAAATCAGCATACTTTTAGATATTAGAATTAGACAAACAAGAAATGAATAAATTTATAATAACCTTTGATCAGAGTTGCCTGCGTAGACATTCGTGTTCCTGCTACACTACCTATGATTACGCATCCGCTTGCCTGAAACGTCTATGATCAGACCTCCGTCGAAATCATTACTTCCTATGATTGGACAATGTAAATTGAGCGCACAATGTGCATGTGTGCTCGCAAAAATGCTCTGGTCAGCAGTAGCCTCACTCTAGGGCTTCGATGTGGGAACTTTGCTTTGATGTAATTTGCTGGTTTACTGAATGAAAATGGAAACCTATTTTCTTGACAATTTGATATCTTAGTTTTCAAATCTGTTAACTAAGATCGAACGTAAGTTCTTATTGAAAAAACTTTTGCTTTCCTTACCTTACAGATTTCTCAAAAGAAATTTAAAAGCGTCGAAATTATTCATTAATACTCTGTTGTCAACAAATTTTTCTTAATGATTAACAATCATATTTTATCGTATTTCGATTTAAAATGCAAAAGAGCAGATTGCAGGTGTCTTGAAAATTCTTCTGAAGGTAGCGCACTCACACTGAAACAACTCAGAATATCGATTGAGTGCAGCAGTAGTCAGAATTTCACATACTTCCCTAATTACTCTACCGTAATAACCATAAACAATTGACATCAACTCTGTGCCCTTTAGGTTTATTACAAGTTATTCCGTTCCATTTTAGACAAATTTATTCCGAAAACTTGTCGAGTTCGTGTTTTTGACGTTCTATATCTCATAAGTTTTTAATTTTGGTCTGGACTATCTTCGCTAGATTCAGCTAATGTAGATTTTCATATTGAGTTATCTTTAAAAGCTACTAATGTGAGTAGTAGCCAACAATGGTGAGATATTGGCAGATATAGTCCTCACTCAAAATATGCAATTAAAAAAACTTTGGTTACAAATCCGACTAATTTTATTTAAACGAAACTAATTAATTCCAAGTCAAACAATGAACATCTAAAAGATTTAGAGTAGCTACATTAAGACTCAACATTCAGTTGATTGAAGGGGTGTTCCAAATCTCCCAATCAATACGTTTAATGTTTCCCTTTTAAGAGCAACTGTGTGTATTAGCGTTTGATGAAATTAAGAATTAACTAATGCAATTTAGAAGGTTAAGGAACAAAAAGTCTAACAAAGTCTTCATTTTTTCAGGGGAATTTTGCTGTCATAATTCAGTTTTTTTTGGTGACAAACTCTGAATTTATTTTTCTTCTAATAAATTTTTCTCTAGATAGGAACAACACTATGTGAAATTGCACATGGTCAAGCCTCTTGGGTTTCCTTATGCTTAAAATATTTTGTCAAGAGTTTTAATGATTGTTCGAGCATAGAATTCAAGGAAACGTATGTCTAAGAAATGTGAATCCAATCGTTACTGTCAATGCAAATTAACCGTCGCGCCTTTAATATTTTTTTGTCACGGCCCACTTTAGTGAGTGGTATCGTTAGAAAGCCTAGAATAAATAACCAATTTTTTTAATATCGTTTTTTTCGTTTAAACATATGTGAACATTTGACTGATTTTGCCAAAAAAAATGTTTGTTTTTAAAAAATAGTGTTGTTGATTTCACCTCTAGAAACAGAAGAGTGTTGTTGAACTGTTTCATCCAAGTGTTCTGCTAAAAATGTTGCTAAATGTTTCAGAATTTATTCTTTTTTCATCAAAAATGGCTCGAAATAAGCATTTTAGTCCACTTTGTTTAAATTTGCCGGATTAACACGCATGGAAACGGCTGATACGATTCTCTTTAACTCCATAGAAGCTTACTCTACCTTAGCATCTTTCAGGCGTCTTCTCGTTCTTGAATTAAAATTTTGCCAGTCTTTTGCTAACTTAACAAAATAATTACACAAAATGCATCATTTTTGACATATTGACTTTTTAATCAAACTGTCCATATCCATAATCTCTGTAACAATTTCGTGTTCCTAATGGTTGAACAGCAGTAGCACACTTAGTTTTGGTTCAATTGCTCGCTGTTTTTTGAAGCCCAAAAATGGTCGGACTGTAATCGGTCATTGTTTTTTTTTTAATATTTTCTCTTTTTAAAAAAATTTCGTATGTTAAATAAAGAAGAGAACAAACCAAATCGGAGATTTCTAATGACAACTCGCACTGGCTTCTCATTGAGTTTCAAGAAAACCTATCTAATTTTTTAGTCAAAAGCTTCTGATGATTTAGATGTTTTTAAAAAAAATTATTTTCAAAATAAACAATGGATTATAGCGCTTTGCAATTTTTTTTTCTGTTCTTTGGTCAATTAGTGGCTTTATATCAATGAAAATTAAAGAAATAAGGTCGATTGATCTTTCTAATTGATTAAAATTCAATATGTTTTTGGGGGATTTACGTTTTAAATAAATATTTACGTTTTTATCTGCTTTGATACTACGAGTTTTCACATTCTTTTATTCTTAGACAATTCCTGTTTTTGAGGTTCCTTTTTCGTCGTATCGCATTAACGACAGATCAAATATCCAATTATTGGAGTGTGTCAAAATGGCACAATTGAATACATCAATCTTATGTTTTTGTCTTTCTTTGTCGTTCTTTTATGATCGTCAGACAAAATCTTGATTATTGCAGAACTAAGCAGTTTTGTTTTGATGAGCTATAGAAACTATTTACCTTTGTCATTTGATAGCTAAGACTTTTTTTGACGTTTTCATGAAGTCAAATGTTTTAAAAAATGTAGATAACTTTTTTTTGTATTTGCACTTTGTTGTCTTTTTTGTCTACCTGTTACCTAATCTCAAAAATTACAGGTCGCGTATCAAATTAGTTGTTGGTGTTGACGAAAGGCAGTATTCAATAGATTGATTGTTTTTAGTGCACTGCTCATTTTTTAGTGCCTTCTATACCAGTTCTTTCGCAAAAACCTGTTTCACTTTTTGATTTTTGTCTTTTTATTGTTTTTTTTTTCAAAAAATGTAAATATGTTTTTTAACCTTTCTCTTTTTCTTTTGTTTCATATTTCAGACGTCACACATTATATCTTTTTTGTACGGAAAAGATTATATTTTTAACGGCTTCGACGCCGCTTCCTTGCAAATTTTTATGGAATTTTTGTTGTTTGCGTCTGATTCTATCGTTTGGTTTTGTAAACGTAAAACAAATTCTGGATAATGACAGGTATTATTGTCTTCAATTTGATGTAGAAATAAGAATAAATTTAATAAACATTTTCAAATGATATGTAACGGTTTTCGTTAATTTAAACTTTGGTGTAAAAAACATGAACAAATTATTCTTACATCAAGCACTGGTTCAGTATTTTTTCCTGCGAAGTACCAACTAGCTGGCTTAGTTTTAGTTTTATTTTTGGTTTTCGTGTAGCTTGTTTTAGTTTTGGTTTTGTTCGACACTATTTTTTGACTGTTATAGTGTAGTTTTATTCTCAAAAAACAGACAATGACTTTTAGATTAAAATGTTTGTTGCTAGTTGATTTTTTTTCGTTTGTCTTCTCTCATACTCTTAATAATGGCAGGTCTCATTAGCCCACTAAGTTAGCATCCTTTACCTTCTTAATAATTTGAGTTGGAAGCATTTTTTTTAAAACCCATACAGCAGTTATTTAGATCAATATCTGAGACTTTCTGAAAGTTTTCTATCTCTTCCTCATTTGCTCGACAACTAAACCGAAATTGTGGATAAGCGGAGTCAAAACATTTTGTTCAAATGCACATTACCAAACAGTCTAATTCTGTTGCCAGAGGTATTCGAACACTGTTCTTTTTTGAAACTATAACTGCTCTCAGACATTGGGAAGAAGAAAGTAGAAGTAGCTAAGTAAAATTACAAAACTGATCGATGAGAGAATTTTTAGATTTTTAGGGTGTTATTGTTTTTAGTTTAAAATTACTAAGATAATTAAAGCTGGAATATATATATATATATATATATATATATATATATATATATATAAATATATATATATATATATAAATATATATA
Organism: Convolutriloba macropyga; assembly: GCF_964194025.1. Classification (NCBI taxonomy): domain Eukaryota; kingdom Metazoa; phylum Xenacoelomorpha; order Acoela; family Convolutidae; genus Convolutriloba; species Convolutriloba macropyga. Next base: position 45,801,868 of record NC_134472.1, read on the forward strand.
TATATAAATATATATATATATATATAATATATATATATATATATATATATATATATTAGAAACGAGAAAAAAAACTTTATAAAACCACAAACACCAAAACATCAAAAAATTTAAAGTAAAGGGTTTTTTCCGGACAGTAATTTTTCCGACCTTCCTCACGTCCTAAAAAGGAGAGCACAGCTTCAAACTTCAAAATGAGCTTTTGAGCCTATATAAAAATTTGAAAAATACAACTGAGAAAAGTGCTTACTAGTTAAAATTTTTCAAATTAAGGGTAATCGAAATCAATACTGCAACCCAAAGATTGAATCTTGCACAAACGTTTAACTATTAACGCAATTTATGCTACATTGTAATGGGAAGAAAGATCTTTTGAACAAAAACTTTCAGAAGTTTCACTTTGTTTACCTGAACGTTTTCGAAAATTAAAGGATTGAGAAACCAAGCAAAATCCCAATTCGTTGTGCCATTTTTTCCAAAACTGCATGGTATAAAATTTATTCTTTCAATTAGCAAAACCATCCAATCAGAAAAGAACAATATTTAAGGTTGACTGACGTTCAACCAAATACAATAAAGGACAATAACTACATAGCAAGCATCATAAGAGCGTCAGATAAGCCAATATAACCAAAATTAACGTTGAAATTGTGATAAATGAAAATTTGAAAAAAAAGGTCACGCTTAGCAAAAATTATTTAACTTTTGAAAAAGTTAACTAAGCATTCTTTATTGCTGGTCGTGAGTATGATATTGCTGATGTTTTGTTAAACTATCATCCAGTGTAATTAAATGCAAGAAATGATGACACAAAAGCGTAAAAATAGAAAAAAAAATGTGAGTAAATAAACCACTAAGTGCTTATTGCTGGTTATGTGGGATGAAACGTGTCATGTCATTTTTCATGCATTTCATGTTTAATATTTCATATTTCATGCAATTTTCATCCTAAATAAGTTTTCAAAAATTTTTGCAACAATAAGGTTGCCTAAAATAAATTACGAGCTACTTTTCTGAGTTTTTTTGGTGCTAATAATGTTTCTCAAGATGTAGAAGTGGAGTTGTCAGAGAAAAAACTCAGCTGCAATTTTTTTTAAATAAAAAGTTTCATGATTATGTTTAAACAACTGACTGCATTTGCTATGTAGTTGGCGGAAGTACCACAAAACGTTGCTATCACAGTTCTTGAATCATTGTGACGTTGAATCCAATTATGCTTAAAATGTTGAAAATCTGGAAAAATTTAAGGGCATAATAAAATTGAGTTCGATAGCCTAATTGGAACAATCCCAAAAAATTCATTTATTTCAATTTTTATACAAAAAGCAGGAGACTATTGAGTGATTATTTTTTAGATATTGATGATTCCAAGTATTGAGACACCTACTTAGAGGACACAAAATCTTCACCACAAAAGATAAAAAGTATTTCGATCCTCTGTTGAGAAAAATTGAACGATAAGTTAGTTCTCATAAATATATTAAAATATGAGTCAATTCTTAAGCAATATATTGCCTGGTTTTGATGCATTCCAACCTTTATGCTTCTTTTATTAATGTTATAAAATTGATAAAAATTGAGATTATTTGAGGTTTTTTGATTTAAAATGACCTCGACCAGTGCAGCAAACTATAACTAAAAGGAGGCTTTGTTCAAGATGTATGAGTGTTATCGAACAAAACTCGACTCTTATACTTTTACGCCACATTTAATCACTGTTTCAATTTAACTATGTAACCGTCTGACCTGATTTCAAAGCATTTGGCCTCTACATCCGATACGTTTTCGCTACTCTATTGAAAAAATCCGTTATTTTTTAAGTGCCATCTTTTTGGTTTTTCAGAAATTGCCTCGCATTTAAAAAACTCAACAAGAACATAATGCTCCTTTTCTTGATACGACGTTTTCTCATCATAGAGATGATTAGGGTGCCATCTTAACACAACTGCTAATTAATTGCTCTGAAGAAAAAATGTCACTTCTAAGGATATTAATGAGAATCAGTAGTTGACTGAGGTATACTTTTGAGAACTCAAAAACAGCATTCTATTTCAAATGATGTTTCTCGTATATCTCAAAGGTTGTCCAAAATAATGATGTAGTACTTGTAAACACTACAGATTGTAAGATGTGGCGAAATGGATCCAAAATCGAAAAGTCATTTCTATTTAATTTCATACTTGATTGTCATTTTCGTCGATACAGTTTCTCTGGAATAAAAATTACCCATTAGCAGGCTTCGCTCATAAATGTTTTTTTTTACACTTGATCAGGTTTTGAACATGCCAAAATTGGGAAAAAAATGTTCTCCCAAAAGTCGAGCTAACAATTTAAAGCACACACTTACTGTTTATGATGCAAAAACAGCACCATAAAGCGTAATCTAATGCGTCCATTTTAAAAATGTTTTTTTTTATATAAAGAGATTTAATGAAAACCAGCATGTTCTTGTCTGTATTATCTTTCCTTTGTCCTTTGAGAGAGCTAACTGAAAAAGCTGACATTAATTGCTCCCCGGGTCGAGGTGTGAGCGCTAAAAATGGCTAAAAAATGTAAGAATTGTGATGAATGCGGTCAAAAGATGTATGATCTGCGGTTTTTAGCGGTAATTGCGGTTAATGTGGTGAAAAAAACATTCACCGCTAAAAATTGCAAATCTTGCAAAAATTCACCGATAAAATCACGAAAGATCTTCGCATCCAAAAATAAACAGAAAAGATGTTAAGAATAGCGGTGAATCCAATGAATGCAGTGAAAAAATTATTCACCGCTAAAAATTGCAACTCCTGCAAAAATTCTCAAATGTCTTCACCTCACGAAATGTCGTCGCATCCAAAAAATAAACAGAAAATGTAGGAATAGCGATGAATCCGCTGAATAAGGCGGAAAAAAAAATCACCGCGAAAAACCGCAAACCTTGCAGAAATTCAATGCTCAATTTTCCAAATGTCTTCACCTCAGAAAAACTTGCACAAAATATGTAAGAATAGAGGTGAATGCGTTGAAAGCGTTTAAAAAAACATTTGCCACTAAAAATTGCAATCCTGCAAAATTCAACGTGAAAATCACGAAATATCTTCACGTCCAAATAATTAGCAAAAAAGATGCAGTAATAGTCGTGAATGTGGGGAATGCGGTGAAACAAACGTTCATCGCTAAGTATGCCAAATCTTACACATACTTATTACTAAATTCTCCAAAATATCTTCACCTAAGAAAAATTTCAAAAATATTTGATGTAAGAATAGCTGTAAATGCAGTGAATAAAACTGACCACTCAAAATCTCAGTTCATCCAAAATTTTAACGCTAAATTTTACAAACATCTTCACCTCTGAAAAATGCAGTTTCAATGTCTTTTTTGTTGTACATAAGCAAATAACAATATTTTGAAATTAGTGGATCTTCGTTGTTTCAGGGATTTTTTTCAAATAAAATAATCATACTCCGTGAATTTTTTGGCCTGGAAAACCTGAATTTTCAATGATTTTAAGTTTTATATAAGCACTTAATATTATTTTACAATTAGTTGATTATAATTGGGTTGAAGAGTTTCTCAAACGGAACAAATTTTTAAGTCAAAATTCTTCACAACAGCAAAAGTACCAAACATTGAAATTTTTTGGTTGGTTTTATTTTGACTGGAAAAATCTGCAATTTTATTGGCTTTTAGTTGAATACAAACAAACGAAAATTTTTTAAAGATTTTTTTGAAAAAGAATCAAAATCAGAGTCACAATTCCATTTAATACAAGGACCGCTTGAAAAATACGACGTCTTTTAGTTGAATATAAGTTATGAGCGATTATAATCATTTTAAAATTGGTGAATTTTAATCGCGTAAAGACGTTTTTTAAATGGAACTAAACTCAAAGTAAGAGTTACCTATTTATGAGCAGCACCAGGCGCAGGATATTGTTGGGTTTAGCTCGTCTAGAAAAATTCTTTTTTGATTGACTTCTGTGTCAACATTTTTTTTAAATTAGTGCACTTTAATGTGACAAAATGTGTACAAGCCCAACCAAACACATCGCCAAAATTTTTCAATGTACGCCAAAGGCACAAAAAATTCTGTTCGAACGTGCCTGGAGAAAAAAAATACATTTATTTTTAGTTGCAGAAAAAGCAAATAAAATTAGTTTGAATTTAGTGGGTTTTTTGTGTCAAGGAGTTTTTCAAAGTTCACCAAAAACAGAGTCAGACTTCCCCTATGTGTAGGTCGCATAAAAGAACTGAAAACGTTTGCCTATAGCGTGCTTTGAGAAAACATTGCTAATTCAATGGATTTTAGCTGAATATAAACAGATGACCTTATTTTAATTGTACTGGATTTTAATTGGGTCAAGGTGATTTTCAATTGGAATAAAAAAAGGTTCCGTTTTATGCTTAAGACTCTTTTTTCGGTGTATTTTTGCACGTTTTTGCGTTTTTTAGCGATGATTTTTTAAATTTTCACCACTTCCTGTTGTTAGGTGTTAGCTGGGAAGCTTGTTTTCACAGCATGAGCAGTGAAAAAAAAACCAACGCTAAAAATTGAGAATTTTTACAAAAATTCAACGCATATGTTTTACGTAAGGTTTAGTGAACCTGATTTATATTCAGAAAGAATATTCTAAGAGTACGTGTGAGGTGGCGCACTGGATGAAGAAGTGACTGACAGGCAGGAGGTTGGAGGTTTGAACCTGTGTATGGAGGTGTTTGATAAGAATGGCGGTTAAAGAGGTGAAAAAAATTCAACGCTAAAAATCGCAAATATTACAAAAATTCAAGAGTTGCGAGCGCTTTGTGGTGAAAATTTTTTCTCACCGCTATTCACCGGAACTTTTACATTATTTTTTTTGCCGAAACTTGGACCCTGGTCAACAACAAAGAACTAATAAAAAAACAGAGAAACAACAATGACTCTCCATACTTACACCATTGGTGAACAGACAAAACAGTCCCATATAAAACAGTCCTTACCAAACAGTCCAGAATCTCAAATTTTCCCGGATAAAATAGTCTAATAAAGCAGAAAAACAGTCCCAGATACAACAGTGCCAACTAAATATAGAGTTAAACATGCACACCAATTAACAAAGAAACAATAAAGGTTTGAATGATTCAAAAAATAGCAATCAATTTAATTTACAAAAGCAAAATTGTAGCTTAGTCACCATTAAAACAGTATAAAGTACCAATCTCATGATCAGATGTTTGCTTGCATGATTAGAGGTGCAATTAATAGTAATTGAAAAAGAAAACGGACATTCCTTTTTATACAAATTTTCAATAGTGTTGAATTGATCAGAGTTGCATGTTAGTTAGAATTGCATAAAAATGAGGACAATCAGCTTTAAAAAACTTTTTGATAGTATTGTAATCTTAGCAGACAATTAAGGGGGAAAAGTGCTACGTGACCAGTTTTCGTTTTAAAAAATGCTCATTTTGAAAACTCATAATTTGGTTTTTTTTAAAAAAAAGCTCATTTTGAGTGCTCAAAAAATGTTTTTTTTTATTAAAAAAAAATGCTCAATTTGAGTGCTCAAATCTTGAGTTTATTTTGGGAACTTTTCCCGTAAAAATGCTCAATCTCGAGCACTTTGAAGGAGCTTCACAGATCCTAGTTGTGAATGGGAAACCCAGTACGGCTTTTACTTAGTCTCTGGTTTGGGTTTTGATTTTATCTCGAGCGAAAGTGAAAACCATAACAGTAGATGAGGTTCTTGTCGAAGCTCTAGCTTTAAAGCACTACTTGTGTAAGTTATATTTTTTAATAGCATTTTCTCCTAATTTATTTTTAGTATTATGAAATCTATATATCTGTAGGTAAGTACATAATCTGCATTTTTCTGTTTTTAAATCTAAAGTAAGAAATATGCTTATAAATCCTACATGAGCAACAAGTGATAAACAGATCTGGATTATTGTAGCGTTCGCTCATATGATTAGTTCTATCACTTTCTTTTGGTAAGGTATCAAATAAAAAACATTTATAAGGCTGATCAGTAAATTTCTAACAACATTTACTCCATGGCTTATGTTCACTATCACTACAATTTAACATCATTTTATCTATTTTTGAAATTCAATTTTTTAATTAAAAATGAATACTAGCTGAAGCATCAAGTGTAACATTTGCAATTTATCCATCAACGCAAAAAAAATGTCTCAACATAATTTAAGTGATTATCACTTAAACAGAGCATGGGAGGAATATGAAGAGAAATTTGATTCTGTAGCTAAGGCTGAGTCTAACGATAAAGCTAAAGCTGAAGATAAAACTAAAGATAAGACTATAACTAAAACTAAAACTATAACTAAAGCTGAAGCTAAAGCTGAGGCTGAAGCTAAAGATGAAGCTGACTCAGAAGATGAAGACGGTATTATATATTCGAGAAAAAAAAAACTTGCGAACATAGCGATAAAACATATAGAAGCGAGAAGTCTCTAAGAACACATGAGAAAATTCATTGGAGAGAGAACCTAGAATCTAGTAATATATTTATGATTAGTTCTTATAATCATCAACAGCTCTATAGCAGTAGATTTGACCAAGGCTATATTACTGATAATAATGAAGCTGTAAACTATATTCTAGAGAATATTACACCATATAATTCATATAAATATAATTTCACTGCTAACTGTATACATAAGAGTAGAACACCTAAAAGTGAGCAAATGAGAAATAGATTAGTAAATTTAAGGACTGATGAATACGTGACCCGAAATCTTGATCCAGATCTTAACCAATGACTAGAGCTCTCTCAAGAAACATTCGAGGGACAAGGCTATGACTATGAGTTTGTTGTTGTAACAGATACTCAACTAAATGTAGAAATAACTAAACCATCGTTAGGTGCTAATACTATATAACCACATGGCATAAGAAACAAAACTAAGGCCAAATCAAACATACAGAATAAAAAATATAATTGTGTTAGATTATCCATTACTGCTGCTTTAACTCCTGTGGATAACCATGGAACTAGGGAAAGCAAATATGAATCTAATCTAGTCGGTTATTGTGAACTGGATGAAAGTGATTATGAGTATTCAACTAGAAGTCAAAAAAAAATTAAAGCTTTACATATGTATATATATATATATATATATTATATATATATATATATATAAAAATATATATATATATATATATATATATATATATATATATATATACATATATATATAATATATATATATATATATATATATATATATATGTATATATATATATATATATATAAATTTAATTATATATACCTTGTGGTAAGGGCAAAGTCAAAATACTAGTAAGATGTCAGACTTAAACCAAAGATAAAAAGAACGTTAGACTACTAGCTTGGAAAGAACACTGTGCACTCATTAAAAACATAGATGTATCACTAGAAAAAAACCGTACCAAAACAAACTATGGTATTGTGATAACTTCGAACAATGGCTTGACTCTGAAGCTAAATATAATGAAGACAAATGTTGTGTAAAATTAAAGACAAAGACTGTTTGCCCAACAAAGAAACACATAACGTTCAGGAAGTATCACACAGAACAAGAATCTGATAAAGTTATATACGCTGATATCGAGTGTTATGTGGTAGGTATGAATGGAGATATAGGCGATAACATGTTTGTAGTATCTAAACACGTGCCTAAAACAGATTGCTCTAGCTGGGGCAATGACAACTACAAAGATTACTTTGGTATCGATTGTATTAAACATTTTGTTAAAGACTTATTAGATATCCGTATTATATGGAAGGCATGAATGGAGATATAGGCGATAACATGTTTGTAGTATCTAAACACGTGCCTAAAACAGATTGCTCTATCTGGGGCAATGACAACTACAAAGATTACTTTGGTATCGATTGTATTAAACATTTTGTTAAAGACTTATAAGATATCCGTATTATATGGAAGGCATGAATGGAGATATAGGCGATAACAAGTTTGTAGTATCTAAACACGTGCCTAATACAGATTGCTCTAGCTGGGGCAATGACAACTACAAAGATTACTTTGGTATCGATTGTATTGAACATTTTGTTAAAGACTAATTAGATATAGAAAGTAAATATAAAATCAAACTAAACAAACCCTTGGTATTTATTACTGAAGGCGAACCATAAAACTATTAATATATGCCATAAATGCAACAAATGATGTATAAACAAAGTAAAAGACAATTGTCCATAGAACTATTAAATACAGAGATATTCAATCAAAATAAAAATAAAATAAAAATAAAGCTCTTCCCCTTGGAATTGGTAGAAACAGAACTTTTCGAGTAGCTATATTTAAATTTATGGACAGTCATAAATTCATGGGCACTTTCATAACCAAAAAGTTGAGGTTTTTAGTCTAGCAAACAAATCATTGTACTCATACAGTTATTTCAAAGAAAACTATCATATTATAACATACTTGGTAACCTAACTAGAGATGCCTTGAAATACTCACTAACAATCAAACTACCGTCTCAAGAAGAAGTTGACAACTTTAATAAAGCTAGTAATAAGACTGGTAAAAAGTTAACACTAGAAAACATTCCTAACGATTTTTAAATAATTCATTATGATTTTAGCTCATATATTAGACTAAATATAAAAAACACATAGGAACTGAACCCTATACACCACAAAAGCCGCGCTGGTTATAGCTTTGACTGTTTTCTAAAGAAAACGGAGTAGCTCAAGATACATTTAAGATGAACAAATGTTAAAAGATTACATTGATGCAACAAAAGTTGATATATGTGGTGTTATGGGTAATAGATTCGTGAAATGTTATAGTCATAATCCTAACCCCCAACTCTAGTCCTAGCTCTAGTAAATTGTCCATCAAGGAACCTGCATCGCAGATGGCGAAGCATGGCAAAGCATGGAAAAGGTCCCATGACCAAAGATCCGAGATAGAGCGTGACCGGAGGTCCATCCAGTACATAGACGCCAATAATCTATACGGCAATGCCCTAATGCAGAAATTACCATACCTAGAGTTTAGCTTTGGGAATATATCTCTAGACAAAGTGCTAATTACTAATGATGATAGTGAATATGTTTATTTGTGATATAAACAACACAGACAAGTGTAAAGATATTACTAGATCTTTCCAAATACTCCCACAAAAAACAAAAAAAGTTAGAATTGAATTATGTTATCGTGATAGGGAGCTGAGGGCTAAGGGCAGCAAACTAATACTAGATCAAAAGCATAAAGTACAATGTCCAATCCAAAATAGAATGTTAAATCTTGTTGTTAGTATGGGGGCAGTGGTCACTAAAGTTCATCGAATAATTAGATTTAAACAAGACTGTATAATTAGAGACTATATTAATCTTCATACTGAAACGAGGGCTAATGCTAAAACTGAGCCTAAGAGAGATACCTTTAATCTAATGAATAATGCGGCGTTTAGCGAAACCCGTGAGAATCCTCTAAAGCATGTAGAAGCCAGGATACCAACAGATGAAAACGAAACAATTAAAACTTTATCCAAACCAACATTGAAAGATATATTTAGATATAAAGGTACTGCTCTAATAGATCTTTACAATGAAAAAATATAAAAAAAATGATAAGCCAATATATCTGGTTGCTGAAGTACTAGAATTAAGTAAACTACATTTGTATGATACACTCTATAATGTTTCAAAACCATCACTCAAAGATGTACAGCAACATTATATGGATATCGATAGCTTCATAATAATTTAGAGTGAAGGTAATATCCCTGACAAGTACTAAAAGTAGAAATAACTAAATCATCGTTAGGTGCTAATACTATATAACTACGTGGCATAAGAAACAAAACTAAGGCCAAATCAAACATACAGAATAAAAAATATAATTGTGTTAGATTATCCATTACTGCTGCTTTAATTCCTGTGGATAACCATAGAACTAGGGAAAGCAAATATGAATCTAATCGATTCGGTGACTGTGAATTGGATGAAAGTGATTATGAGTATTCAACTAGAAGTCAAAATAAATTTAAGCTTTGTGTATATATATATATATATATATAAATTTAATTATATATACCTTGTGGTAATGGCAAAGACAAAATACTAGTAAGATGTCAAACTTAAACCAAAGATAAAAAGAACGTTAGACTACTAGCTTGGAATGAACACTGTGCACTCATTAAAAACATAGATGTATCACTAGAAAGAAACCGTACCAAAACAAAAACTATGGTATTGTGATAACTTTGAATAATGGCTTGACTATGAAGCTAAATATAATGAAGACAAATGTTGTGTAAAATTAAAGACAAAGACTGTTTTCCCAACAAAGAAACATATAACATTCAGGAAGTATCACACAGAACAAGAATCTGATAATGTTATATACGCTGATATCGAGTGTTATACGGTAGGTATGAATGGAGATATAGGCGATAAAATGTTTGTAGTATCTAAACACGTGCCTAATACAGATTGCTCTAGCTGGGGCAGTGACAACTACGAAGATTACTTTGATATCGATTGTATTAAACATTCTGTTAAAGACTTATTAGATATCCGTGTTTTATGGAAGGTATGAATGGAGATATAGGCGATAACATGTTTGTAGTATCTAAACACGTGCCTAATACAGATTGCTCTAGCTGGGGCAATGACAACTACAAAGATTACTTTGGTATCGATTGTATTGAACATTTTGTTAAAGACTTATTAGATATAGAAAGTAAATATAAAATCAAAATAAACAAACCCTTGGTATTTATTACTGAAGGCTAACCATAAAACTATTAATATATGCCATATATGCAACAAATGATGAATAAACAAAGTAAAAGACAATTGTCATAGAACTATTAAATACAGAGATATTCAATCAAAATAAAAATAAAATAAAAATAAAAGCTCTTCCCCTTGGAATTGGTAGAAACAGAACTTTTAGAGTAGCTATATTTAAATTTATGGATAGTCATAATTTCATGGGCACTTTCATGAGCAAAAAGTTGAGGTTTTTAGTCTAGCAAACAAATCATTGTACTCATACAGTTATTTCAAAGAAAAACTATCATATTATAACATACTTGGTAACCTAACTAGAGATGCCTTGAAATACTCACTAACAATCAAACTACCGTCTCAAGAAGAAGTTGACAACTTTAATAAAGCTAGTAATAAGACTGGTAAAAAGTTAACACTAGAAAACATTCCTAACGATTTTTAAATAATTCATTATGATTTTAGCTCATATATTAGACTAAATATAAAAACACATAGGAACTGAACCCTATACACCACAAAAGCCGCGCTGGTTATAGCTTTGACTGTTTTCTAAAGAAAACGGAGTAGCTCAAGATACATTTAAGATGGACAAATGTTAAAAGATTACATTGATGCAACAAAAGTTGATATATGTGGTGTTATGGGTAATAGATTCGTGAAATGTTATAGTCATAATCCTAACCCCCAACTCTAGTCCTAGCTCTAGTAAATTGTCCATCAAGGAACCTGCATCGCAGATGGCGAAGCATGGCAAAGCATGGAAAAGGTCCCATGACCAAAGATCCGAGATAGAGCGTGACCGGAGGTCCATCCAGTACATAGACGCCAATAATCTATACGGCAATGCCCTAATGCAGAAATTACCATACATAGAGTTTAGCTTTGCAAATATATCTCTAGACAAAGTGCTAATTACTAATGATGATAGTGACTATGTTTATTCGGTTATTTGTGGTATAAACAACACAGACAAGTTTAAAGATATTACTAGATCTTTCCAAATACTCCCACATAAAACAAAAAAAGTAAAAATTGAATTATGTTATCGTGATAGAGAGCTGAGGGCTAAGGGCAGCAAACTAATACTAGATCAAAAGCATAAAGTACAATGTCCAATCCAAAATAGAATGTTAAAACTTGTTGTTAGTATGGGGGCAGTGGTCACTAAAGTTCATCGAATAATTAGATTTAAACAAGACTGCATAATTAGAGACTATATTAATCTTCATACTGAAACGAGGGCTAATGCTAAAACTGAGCCTAAGAGAGATACCTTTCAGCTAATGAAAAATGCGGTATTTAGCGAAACTCGTTTGAATCCTCTAAAGCATGTAGAAGCCAGGATACCAACAGATGAACACGAAACAATTAAAACTTTATCCAAGTCAACATTGAAAGATATATTTAGATATAAAGGTACTGCTCTAATGGATCTTTACAATGAAAAAATAAAAAAATGATAAGCCAATATATCTGGTTGCTGAAGTACTAGAATTAAGTAAACTACATTTGTATGATACCCTCTATAATGTTTCAAAACCATCACTCAAAGATGTACAGCAACAGTATATGGATATCGATAGCTTCATTATAATTTAGAGTGAAGGTAATATCCCTGACAAGTACGTGGACTTAGGCAATCTCGATATATCAATCGAAACCAACAATTAAGTACCTGCTAAATTTAAATATGAATTTGGAAAAATGCTCTTCTACTAAAGAAAAAGGAATAAAGAAGCAAAATAGAGCTAAATATGAAGACTACTATAATGCGCTAAAGTATAATGAAGAGAGAACTTTAAAAGATACAAAAGATTTGTAGGGAAATGGTCAGAGTCAAAACAACTAAAAGAAGCCTAAACTCAATTTGATGATAACAGAATATATGCGAATAATATTGAGAGCTATCTTCTTGGTAATGATCTATATCTGATTAAGAAAGATTTAATCAATAATATTAATAATGCTAAAATTTAAATTTAATTAAATTAGGGCTTGTTGAAGACGAAAATCAACTCATGGAGCATATTAAGGAGCTAACTATTAATGATGAGCTTGATCTGATCCTTGCTGCTATTTCTGTGTATATTGATTTACCAAAAATGAATTAGTAAGACTAGAAACAATATAGGTACTAAATAAATTAGAGAAGAAAAGAGATGAAATCGATTAGAAGAAAAACTAAGGAAACAAGAATACTATGGTGAAATAGAAGATTTATTTGATCCTCTAACTAAAACCTTAAATGCTAATAATGAAAAAAAAATCTTTGGGTAAACAAACAATTAGAGCATTAAATTGGAAAAATTGAGAGTTAGATAAACATACAAAAGCTATCGGCGGAGCCGGTTCCCGGAACAGTAAAACTGCTTCGCAGATTGACGAGGCTTGGACAATGTCCCGTGAGACTGCCCCACTAAAAGAACTGGAAATTCAAGAAGATCTGATAGTTACAATTGATTCAGACACGGCTAACATTTTCCATTTAATGGGTGCGCAATCTAACCCACAATAACAATTGAAGCTCAAGAATATAGCTAAAAAGTAATATGAAATGAATGGTGTCAATGTAACTCTGGAATAGAATGCCTTTTTAGTTGGGGATAATATAGATAATGTTTCAGATGGTTCTCCATTTTCCTTACCAATCCAAATATAACATATGAGGACATTGGGGATGAAGATGAGGAAAGAAAAATAGGAATGTTTTTGCGGGTTATTAGATATGTTTTAGTTGTGGGTGGTAAAAGAAGCAAAATGTTTAAAAATGTTTAAATGCATGTTTGAAGTGAGCAGAAACCGTTATTTTCGTAGAGGTTTTACTAACGCCAACTATTTAATAGAAAGACTAGAACTACTCATACTAGAAGCAAAAGCTGGTCATGACGGTTTGTATGAGGAAACATTAAATATATCTAAACAGCTAATATCTATGAATTTTATTGGTCAAGACCAACTAGATAACTTTATTTTTAATCATAGCAAATGAAATTGCGTACAACTAAGTTTGTGAATGACGTTTCTGCAAAACAGAGAGTCAAACCCGTAACCACATCTAAAGCTAAACAACAACTACTAGCTAAACAAATATTCAGTCTACAAACAAGAAAGTTTAGAAGAGACAGAATCATACCATTAAAAATAGAATTAACTTGGTCGGCTGATTTGATTGCTAAGCCGTCTTTAAGTAAATATAATAATTACCATAGATTTATATTAACCGATATGTTGACTAAATATGCATGGGATCTATATTCACCTTAGAATAAATCTGGTATATCTATAACCAATGGTTTTAAAAATATTTTATTAGAAGGGAGAACACCAGAAAACTGATGGATTGATAGAGGCAGTGGTTTTCATATCAAAGCAAAAATCTTTACCTAGAGAAGTCAAAACAAAAATTTGATCTACTCCTAGTGATCTTAAAGCTCTTTTTATAGTGAGGTTTAATGGAACATTATGCACATAATTAACACACTAATGTTTATAAATGTTAATGGTAATTGAGCAAGTCTACTAATTAATGCTTTTGTAACATATAACAACAATAAACACACAAAAATAAATATGACACCTGTTGATGAATCGAACAATCCTGAGAAGTTTAGATACTGACTCAGTTTTAAGAATTCTAAACCCAAGTTCAAAGTCGGTGATCATGTTAGAATTGTTCATAAAGAAAATATTTTCTCTAAAGGTTTTACATCTAATTGGAATACAGAGTTATTTAAAATTGATCAAGTTCTAAAAACTCAACCATAATCACACAGAATAGATGATATTGATGGTGAAAAAATAAAAGGAGTTACTATGAGCTAGAACTATTAAGATCTGATTTTGGTTTTGAATCTAATAATAAAATTTTAGAATCACTTGGGCTAATTATTACTGTAAGCAAATACAAAGATGACAAGAAATAGATTCAACCGAGCGAAACATGCAACATCAACAAACCATCTATCAGCAAGTAAGGCCCATAATTTATTGCTAGAAGATAATGATAATATTGACTAGAAAGATACCTATAATATTACGTTTGTACAACCTCCCACAGAAAAAAGATGTTGTTAACAAAGAGTATTTTAACAGCAACGTAATCTCTTCTTCTAATAAAATAGATACTTTACGTAGAGACATACCAGAGCAACGAAACGGTGAGTTTTATACGGGTCACAGCCAAAAAATTACAACTAAATAAAACACAAGTTAATGATAAACTAATTGATGAGTTTTATTAAATCAGCAAATGAAGTTACAAATAAAGTCAACTTTTGTAATAAAGTTGCTAAAGACACTAGCTCTAAATATAATCAATTAGAACTAGAGCTTGATAATAAAAAGTTTAATCAAAATCTCGCTAATATGCGTTTAGTTGATATACCTACTACTGGTCTAGGGGAATTTAATGAGGTTAATGAAAAAACTTCTACTGCAGATTATGAAGCTCATCTACAAACTAGAAAAACAAAAATACAATATATAATAGCCATATTAGTTGAAATTAAACTAGTACACAATAAAGAACAAGCGATATTGGAGATGCACTATGATTTTAATCATGATGATATAATGAAAAAGATTGACAGTCTTTTTACTATATAGTTATGGCTATGACTATGACTAAAGCAAAGAATTTAATTAATTAAAATGAAAGAAACTAAACCTAGTGCACCTTTATTCTATCCTAATATTAGATCTTTATCAGAACAGTACATAATTAATAAAATCCTAGCTAATAATAAGTTTAAAAATAAGATTAACATCAAAAAAGATATGAAAAATTACTACGAAACTGAAACAGAGATCTATAAAAAAAAGCTAAGCAGATATAAAAATTAAAATAATACAGCACAGATAACTGAAAAAGTATTATCATCTATAGCTACAACGGGATCAACAATCTCAGTTTAAAAACAACTGGTATAGTTATACCCTATTCTATACCAACAGCTTTTGCTATTGCTACTATATGTGTTTCATTGTCAAAAACAGTTCATACTAACATAAGAAATAAAATATTAAAGTATTCTAAAACTCATATTCTATCTAAGCAGTTCAGTGAGAATGAGAAATTTAATAAGCTATATCTAAAGTCAATTAAAGGTAATGAGATAGATAATGATGAATATAATGAATTAGTTAAAGTATATGAAGATTATAAGAAAATTAAGAAGTTGAAGATAAATTTTCTTTGAAACTTAAGTTAGTAGTATTTATTAATAATAATATATTTAGTAATAATAATATTAGTTTTGCTATTCATAGATAGTCTTAGTCTCAGTCTTAATCTTAGTCCTAGTCTTAGTTTTAGTCTCTCTCCGAGTCTTAGTTTTAGTCTTAGTCTTAGTCTCAGTCCTAGTCCTAGTCTTAGTCTTAGTCTTAGTCTTAGAATACAACATCATAATTATTAGCACCACAATTAAAAAACATTCTCTCATCAAGATAGTATATACTTCCAATCTTACAAAAACATTCAGTTACATCCATCTCAATAAATATACTAGTATCTTCAGTTTGTTCATTAACATTATAATTTAAGTCAAAATAAAGTATTGATGTATTTCAAAGCCACTCTCTACACCTATATCACAAAATAAGTTAGCAGCATCTGGTACATTCTTGTAATATGTTCTTGTTTCACGGAAGCTAAAGTCTATATTGCTCTTTTTACTTAATCCTTTCTGTATAATTATTCTAATCTCATTACTAGGATCAATACAATCTACACACCAAGCTACATCTGTAATTTCTGTATTACAATCTTTAGCCACTGTACCAGCACCTCCATTAACTCTATAAAATGCTCTATCATTATTTTTTTTCTTTCGAGTTAACTTGAAGCCCATACCATAGATGATCTTTTCTAAATCATTAATAAATCCAAACATATATTTCATTTTAATATTCATATACATATGACCTTTTTGTGCAGCTTGATGATCGCCTTTTAATTGACTATCTTTTTCTCTTTGATCTCTATCAATACCGATTTCATATTCATCACTTGTAAAAGTTTGTAGTTTTTACATCAGTAGATTAGGATGACAATGATCCATATATTCAATTGTTTTACCACTAACAGTTTCTAGACTAATAGAGCTAAACAATGACATTACACAATAGTTTACTAATCTAACATTGGCCTCATTAGCTATTAACCTACTAGCATTATCTGGAACATTCAACTCAGTATTTTTAAATGATTCTCTTCTCTACTAATTATATAGTAATATCATTGTTAACGGGATTCATTGTCGCTGTGTTATTTGGTTTATAACTTATTATCTCGCTATTGTGTATGTCAATTTTATACATATATTATCTATCAGTTTCGAGGCCCAGCTTTATGAGCTAAACAAAGACGGACAACCATATATTAAATGAACTATAAAAGATAAATAAAGCTTTAACTGAAACTAAAGAAGAACAAACTATTAACTTTAGAATGGCAAAGTCAACACAAAGTTTCAAATTTAGCGAGACCATACTGAATGCAACACAGCTAAGTTTAATTAGATTATCAGTCTAAAACTCAGTGTTTAAATTAAACAAAGAGGAATAATAAAGGAATAATAAAAGGAATAATAAAGCTTTAACTGAAACTAATTTTTTATATACTAGTATTAGACTTTTTGGCATAATTAATAAAAGAAGAAACTGAAGGTAATGTTATAATTGAAGGAGACAAGAATACCATGAAATGTAGTGGAATGGAAATAAAACAAGGAGCTCTTAGCTTCGATGTAGAGAACTCTATAACCCCATTACCAGGCTTTTGAAAAATATTATATGAAGTGGGTAAATATACATCGCTAGAGATTTTTGATATTATGGGTTTTAACAATTTTAATATTCATTGTAATGTGATATCAGGTGTTAAGGATAATGGTAATAACACTGGTATACTATATACTTTTAATCTAATTGAACCACCAGGTTATTTATTAAATATTAGATCAACAAATGTGTTATATCAAAATGTTACTAAGCGAAGACTAGAATATATAGAATTTCATATTAGTGATGAGCAAGGAAGACCAGTTGACTTTAATGGGGATGTTTTAAGATTTTATTTATATCTGGTTTAGAATATTGCTATAATAAAAGATGTAATAGTAGATATAATATTAGCTATAATAATAGATATAATTTAGATATTATAATAGATATAAAATTAGATATATTATTAGATATAAAGATAGATATAATGATAGATATAATATTTGATAAAATATTGGATATAATATTAGATATAATATTAGATATAAAATTAGCTATAATGTTGGATATAATATTAGATATAGTAATAGATATAATATTAGATATAATATTAAATAAAATATCAGATATAGTATTAGATATCATATTAGATGTAATATTAGATAAATTATTAGATATTTAATTAGTTATAACAATAGATAATAGATAATGGATATAAAAGGAT
>NC_134472.1:45820243-45970243 GCF_964194025.1 Convolutriloba macropyga
GGGTTTCCTTATGCTTAAAATATTTTGTCAAGAGTTTTAATGCTTGCTCGAGCATAGAATTCAAGGAAAACGTATGTCTAAGAAATGTGAATCCAATCGTTACTGTCAATGCAAATTAACCGTCGCGCCTTTAATATTTTTTTTGTCACGGCCCACTTTAGTGAGTGGTATCATTAGAAAGCCTAGAATAAATAACCAATTTTTTTAATATCGTTTTTTTTTTTCGTTTAAACATATGTGAACATTGGACTGATTTTGCCAAAAAAATGTTTGTTTTTTAAAAAATAGTGTTGTTGATTTCACCTCTAGAAACAGAAGAGTGTTGTTGAACTGTTTCATCCAATTGTTCCGCTAAAAATGTTGCTAAATGTTTCAGAATTTATTCTTTTTTCATCAAAAATGGCTTGAAATAAGCATCTTAGTCCACTTTGTTTCAATTTGCCGGATTAACACACATGGAAACGGCTGATACGATTTTCTTTAACTCCATAGAAGATTACTCTACCTTAGCATCTTTCAGGCGTCTTCTCGTTCTTGAATTAAAATTTTGCCAGTCTTTTGCTAACTTAACAAAATAATTACACAAAATACATCATTCTTGACATATTGACTTTTTAATCAAATTGTCCATATCCATAATCTCTGTAACAATTACGTGTTCCTAATGGCTGAACAGCAGTAGCACCCTTAGTTTTTGGTTCAATTGCTCGCTGTTTTTTGAAGCCCAAAAATGGTCGGACTGTAATCGGTCATTGTTTTTTGTTTAATAATTTCTCCTTTTAAAAAAAATTTCGTACGTTAAATAAAGAAGAGAACAAACCAAATCGGAGATTTCTAATGACATCTCGCACTGGCTTCTTATTGAGTTTCAAGAAAACCTATCTAATTTTTTAGTCAAAAGCTTCTGGTGATTTAGATATTTTTAAAAAAACTTATTTTCAAAATAAACAATGGATTATAGCGCTTTGCAATTTTTTTCTGTTCTTTGGTCAATTAGTGGCTTTATGTCAATGAAAATTAAAGAAATAAGGTCGATTGATCTTTCTAATTGATTAAAATTCAATGTGTTTTAGGGGATTTACGTTTTAAATAAATATTTACGTTTTTATCTGCTTTGATACTACGAGTCTTCACATTCTTTTATTCTTAGACAATTCCTGTTTTTGAGGTACTTTTTTTCGTCGTGTCGCATTAACGACAGATAAAATATCCAATTATTGGAGTTTGTCAAAATGGCAATTTTTTTGACGTTTTCATGAAGTCAAATGTTTTAAAAAATGTAGATAACTTTTTTTTGTATTTGCACTTTGTTGTTTTTTTGTGTACCTGTTACCTAATCTCAAAAATTACAGGTCGCGTATCAAATTAGTTGTTGGTGTTGACGAAAGGCAGTATTCATTAGATTGATTGTTTTAGTGCACTGCTCATTTTTTAGTGCCTTCTATACCAGTTCTTTCGCAAAACCTGTTTCACTTTTTGATTTTTGTCTTTTTATTGTTTTTTTTTCAAAAAATGTAAATATGATTTTTAACATTTCTCTTTTTCTTTTGTTTCATTTTTCAGACGTCACACATTATATCTTTTTTGTACGGAAAAGATTATATTTTTAACGGCTTCGACGCCGCTTCCTTGCAAATTTTTATGGAATTTTTGTTGTTTGCGTCTGATTTTATCGTATGGTTTTGTAAACGTAAAACAATTTCTGGATAATGACGGGTATTATTGTCTTCAATTTGATGTAGAAATAAGAATAAATTTAATTAACATTTTCAAATGATATGTAACGTTTTTCGTTAATTTAAATTTTTTGGTGTAAAAAAACATGAACAAATTATTCTTACATCAAGCACTGGTTCAGTATTTTTTCCTGCGAAGTACCAACTAGCTGGTTTAGTTTTAGTTTTATTTTTGGTTTTAGTGTAGCTTGTTTTAGTTTTGGTTTTGTTCGACACTATTTTTTGACTGTTATAGTGTAGTTTTATTCTCAAAAAACAGACAATGACTTTTAGATTAAAATGTTTGTTGCTAGTTGATTTTTTTCGTTTGTCTTGTCTCGTACTCTTAATAATGGCAGGTCTCATTAGCCCACTAAGTTGGCATCCTTTAGCTTCTTAATAATTTGAGTTGGAATCATTTTTTTAAAACCCATACAGTAGTTATTTATGATCAATATCTGAGACTTTTTGAAAGTTTTCTATCTCTTCCTCATTTGGTCGACAACTAAACCGAAATTGTGGATAAGCGGAGTCAAAACATTTTGTTCAAATGCACATTACCAAACAGCCTCATTCTGTTGCCAGAGGTATTCGAACACTGGTCTTTTTTGAAACTATAACTGCTCTCAGACATTGGGAAGAAGAAAGTAGAAGTAGCTAAGTAAAATTACAAAAATGATCGATGAGAGAATTTTTAGTTTTTTAGGGTGTTATTGTTTTAGTTTAAAATTACTAAGATAATTAAAGCTGGAATATATATATATATATATATATATATATATATATATATATACATATATATATATATATATATATATATATTAGAAACGAGAAAAAAACTTTTTAAAACCACAAACACCAAAACACCAAAAAATTTAAAGTAAATGATTTCTTCCGGACAGTAATTTTTCCGACCTTCCCTCACGTCCTAAAAAGGAGAGCACAGCTTCAAACTTCAAAATGAGCTTTTGAGCCTATATAAAATTTGAAAAACACAACTGAGAAAAGCGCTTACTAGTTAAAATTTTTCAAATTATGGGTAATCGAAATCATTACTGCAACCCAAAGATTGAATCTTGCACAAACTAGAGGCAAAGTTTAACTATTAACGCAATTTATGCTACATTATAATGGGAAGAAAGATCTTTTGAACAAAAACTTTCAGAAGTTTCACTTTGTTTACCTGAACGTTTTCGAAAATTAAAGGATTGAGAAACCAAGCAAAATCCCGATTCGTTGTGCCATTTTTTTTCCAAAACTGCATGGTATAAAATTTATTCTTTCAATTAGCAAAACCATCCAATCAGAAAAGAACAGTATTTAAGGTTGACTGACGTTCAAACAAATACAATAAAGGACATAACTACATAGCAAGCATCATAAGAGCGTCAGATAAGCCAATATAACCAAAATTAACGTTGAAATTGTGATTAAATGAAAATTTGAAAAGGTCACGCTTAGCAAAAATTATTTAACTTTTGAAAAAGTTAACTAAGCATTCTTTATTGCTGGTCGTAAGTGTGATATTGCTGATGTTTTGTTAAGCTATCATCCAGTGTAATTAAATGCAAGAAATGATGACACAAAAGCGTAAAAATAGAAAAAAAATTGTGAGTAAATAAACCACTAAGTGCTTATTGCTGGTTATGCGGGATGAAACGTGTCATGTCATTTTTCATGCAATTTCATGTTTAATATTTCATAAATAAATAAATTTAATAAATAAGTTTCAAAAATTTTTGCAACAACAAGGTTGCCTAAATAAATTACGAGCTACTTTTCCGAGTTTTTTTGGTGCTAATAATGTTTCTCAAGATGTAGAAGTGGAGTTGTCAGAGAAAAAACTCAGCTGCAATTTTTTTTAAATAAAAAGTTTCATGATTATGTTTAAACAACTGACTGCATTTGCTATGTAGTTGGCGGAAGTACCACAAAACGTTGCTATCACAGTTCTTGAATCATTGTGACGTTGAATCCAATTATGCTTAAAATGTTGAAAATCTGGAAAAATTTAAGGTCATAATAAAATTGAGTTCGATAGCCTAATTGGAACAATCCCAAAAAATTCATTTATTTCAATTTTTATACAAAAAGCAAGAGACTATTGAGTGATTATTTTTTAGATAGTGATGATTCCAAGTATTGAGACACCTACTTAGAGGACACAAAATCTTCACCACAAAAGATAAAAAGTATTTCGATCCTCTGTTGAGAAAAATTGAACGATAAGTTCAGTATCAGATAAAAATTGAGATAATTTGAGGTTTTTTGATTTAAAATGACCTCGGCCAGTGCAGCAAACTATAACTAAAAGGAGGTTTTGTTCAAGATGTATGAGTGTTATCGAACAAAACTCGACTCTTATACTTTTACGCCACATTTAATCACTGTTTCAATTTAACTATGTAACCGTCTGACCTGATTTCAAAGCATTTGGCCTCTACATCCGATATGTTTTCGCTACTCTATTGAAAAAATCCGTTATTTTTAAGTGCCATCTTTTTGGTTTTTCAGAAATTGCCTCGCATTTAAAAAACTCAACAAGAACATAATGCTCCTTTTCTTGATACGACGTTTTTCATCAGAGAGTGGATTAGGGTGCCATCTTAACACAACTGCTAATTAATTGCTCTGAAGAAAAAATGTCACTTCTATGGATATTAATGAGAATCAGTAGTTGACTGAGGTATACTTTTGAGAACTCAAAAACAGCATTCTATTTCAAATGATGGTTCTCGTATATCTCAAAGATTGTCCAAAATAATGATGTAGTACTTGTAAACACTACAGATTGTAAGATGTGGCGAAATGGATCCAAAATCGAAAAGTCATTTCTATTTAATTTCATACTTGATTGTCATTTTCGTCGATACAATTTCTCTGGAATAAAAATTACTCATTAGCAGACTTCGCTCATAAATGTTTTTTTTTACACTTGATCAGGTTTTGAGCATGCCAAATGTTGGACAAAAATTGTTCTCCAAATAGCCGAGCTAATAATTTAAAGCACACACTTACTGTTTATGATGCAAAAACAGCACCATAAAGCGTAATATAATGCGTCAATTTTAAAAATATTATTTTTTATAAAAAGATTTGATGAAAACCAAATTGTTCTTGTCTGTATTGTTTTTCCTTTGTCCTTTGAGAGAGCTGACTGAAAAAGCTGACATTATTAGCTCCCCGGGTCGAAGTGTAAGCGCTAAAATGGCTAAAAAGTGTAAGAATTGCGATGAATGCGGTCAAAAGATGTATAAGTTGCTGTTTTTAGCGGTAAATGCGGTTAACGTGGTGAAAAAACACATTCACCGCTAAAAATTGCAAATCTTGCAGAAATTCAACGCTAAAATCACCAAACGTCTTCACCTCACAATAATTTGCAAAGAAATATGTAAGAATGGCGGTCAATGCGGCGAATGCGGTTAAAAAACCATTCGCCGCTAAAAATCGCAAATCTTGCAAAAGTTCACCGCCAAAATCACGAAAGGTCTCCGCATCCAAAAAATAAACAAAAAAGATGTAAGGATAGCGGTGAAAACAATGGATGCGTTGAAAAATATAATAACCGCTAAAAATCGCAACTCCTGTAAAAAATCTCAAATGTCTTCAGCACACGAAATGTCGTCGCATCCAAAAATTAAACAACAAAATGCAGAAATAGCGATGAATCCGCTAAATAATGCGGAAAAAAATTCGCAGCTTAAAACCGCAAATCTTGCAGAAATTCAACGCTTAAATTACCAAACGTCTTCACCTCAGAAAAACTTGCAAAATTTATGTAAGAACGGCGGTGAATGCGTTGAAGGCGTTTAAAAAAACATTCGCCACTAAAATTTGCAAATATTGCAAAATTCAAAAAATCTAATTTCATGCAAAATTTCATCGCTAATTTTTTCAAACATCTTCACCTCTGAAAACTAGGAGAAAAAATGCAGTCTCAATGTCTTTTTGTTGTACATAGGCAGATAACATTATTTTGAAATCAGTGGATGTTCATTGTGTCAGGGATTTTTTTAAATGAAACAATTATACTCTGTGAATTTTTAATTCCATCTGACCTGGAAAACCTGAATTTTAAATGATTTTCAGTTTTATGTAAGCGCGTATTATTATTTTACAATTAGTTGATTATAATTGAATTGAGTAGTTCCTCAAAAGGAACAAATTGTCTAGTCAAAATTCTTCACAACAGCCAAGCACCAAACATTGATTTTTTTTGGTTGGTTCTCTTTTGACTGGAAAAAAATGCTATTTTATTGGCTTTTAGTTGAATACAAACAATTGAAACTATTTTAAAAACAGGCGGGTTTTTAACCAAATAATTGCATTAAAGCGCTTAAAATTATTTTACAATTCGCTGATTATAATTGGTTCGAAGATTTTCTGAAACTAGAAAAAATTTATGGTCAAATATATTCACATCAGCAGAATACAAATTACTGAAAATTTTGGTTATTTTCTGACTGGGAAAAAAGTTCCGTTTTATTGGTTTTAAGTTGAATACAAACAATCGAAACTTTTTTGAAAAAGAATCAAAATCAGAGTCACAATTCCATTAGGTACGAGGAGTGCTTGAAAATACGGTCCTTTAGTTGAACTTAAGTTATGAGCGTTTATAATCATTTTAAAACTGGTGGAATTTTAATCGCGTAAAGTCAGACGTTTTTTAAATGGAACTAAACTCAAAGTGAGAATTCCATATTTATGGGCAGCATCAGGCACAGGAAATTGTTGGGTTTAGCTTGCCTAAAATAATTTTTTTGCTTGATATCAGCGCCAATTTTTTTTAAAATTGGAGCACTTTAATGTGACCAAAATTTATACAAGCCCGACCAAACACATTGCCAAAATTTTTCAATGTAAGCCAAAGGCGAAACAAAAAAACTTCTATTCTAACGTTCCTGGAGAAAAAAATTCCTTTATTTTTAGTTGCCAAAAAGGGAATAAAATCAGTTTGAAATTAATGGGTTTTTTTGTGTCAAGGAGTTTTTCAAAGTTGACCAAAACCACAGTCAGAGTTCCCCTATAAGTAGGTCGCATAAAAAACTTAAAATTTTTTTACTATAGCGTGCTTTGAGAAAACATTGCTAATTCAATGGTTTTTAGTCGAATATAAACAAACGACCTTATTTTAATTTTACTGGATTTTAATTGGGTCTAGGTTATTTTCAAGTGGAATCAAAATAGTCACAGAGTTCTGCTTTATGCATAAAACACTTTTCTCGGTGAATTTTTGCACGTTTTGCGTTTTAAGTGTTGACCTTTTATTTTCACCGCTTCTTGTTTTTAGCTGTGACGCTTGTTTTCACAGCTTGAGCGGTGAACAAATTTCACCGCTAGAAGTCGCTAATCTTACAAAAATTCAACGCATATGTTTTACATGAGGTATAGTGATTCTGATTTAGATTCAGAAAAAATATACTAAGAGTAATTGTGAGGTGTTGCAGTAGATGAAGAAGTGGCTGACACGCAGGAGGTTGGAGGTTTGAACCTGTTTATGGGAGGTTTTTTGATAAGAAAGGCGGTTATAGCGATGAAAAAAATTCATCGCTAAAAGTCGCAAATTCTACAAAATTAACCGCTTTCACCTTATTCATCACTAAGAGTTGCAAACGCTTTGCGGTAAATAATTTTTTTTGTTTTCACTGCTATTCGCCGCAATTGTTACATCAATTTTCTGTCGACATTTGGACCAGGTTCAACAACAAAAGACTAATTAAAAAACAGAGAAACAACGATGACTCTCCATACTTACACCATTGGTGAACAGACAAAACAGTCTCAGATGAAACAGTCCTGGACCAAACAGTCCAGAATATCAAATTTTTCCTGGACAAAATGATCCTGATAAAGCAGACAAAACAGTCCCAGATAAAACAGTGCCAACTAAATATAGAGTTACACGTGCACACCACTTAACAACGAAACAATAGTGGTTTGAATTATTAAAAGAAAGAGCAATTAATTTATTTTACAAAAGCAAATTTTTGGCTTAGTCACCATTAAAACAGTTTAAAGTACCAATCTCATGACCATTTTTTGCTTGCATGATCAAAGTTGCAATTAATCATGATTGAAAAAAAACGTACAATCAATTTTATACAAAATTCTGATAGTGTTGAATTGATCAGAGTTGCATGTTAGTTACAATTGCATAAAAATAAGAACATTCAGCTTTGTAAAACTTTTGATAGTATTATGATCTTTGCAGACAATTAAAAGTAGTGGTGAAAAATGTTATTTGACCAGTTTTCGTTTTAAAAAATGCTCATTTTGAGGGCTCAAAATTTGGGTTTTTTTTAACGAAAAACCTCATTTTGAGTGCTCAAAAATAGTTTTTTTTAAAAAATGCTCAATTTGAGTGCTAAAAACTTGATTTTATTTTTTGTACTTTTTTATAAAAATGCTCAATCTCGAGCACTTTGAAGGAACTCCGCAGATCCTAGTTGTGACTGGGAAACCCAGTATGGCTTTTACTTAGTCTATGGTTTAGTGTTTTGATTTTAACTCGAGCGATAGTGAAACCATAAAAGTAGATGAGGTTTTTGTCAAAGCCCTAGATTTAACGCACCACTTGTGTAAGTTCTATATTATTTTTCAAGCATTTTCTCTGAACTCATCGTCAGTATGATGAAATCTCTATTTCGTTAGGTAAGCACAAAAACTACATTGTTCTGTTTTAAATCTAAAGTAAGAAATATGTCTATAAGTCTTATATGAGCAACAAGTTTAAACAGATCTGGATTATTGTAATGTTCCCTCATATGATTAGTTCATTCACTTTCCTTTTGTATGATATCAAATATAAAACATTTATAAGGCTGATCTATAAATATATAACAACATTTACTACATGGCTTATGTTCACCGTTACTACACTTTAATATCATTTTATCTATTTTTGAAATTCAATAATGTTTATTAAAAATGAATACAAGCTAAAGCATCGAGTGTAAAATTTGCAATCTATCCATCAACTCAAGGAAAGATTATCTACACCATAATTTACGTGATTATCACTTAAACAGAGAAAGAGAGGAATATGAAGAGGAATTTGATTCTGTAGCTAAGGCAGAGTTCAACGATAAGGCTGAAGCTGAAGATAAAACAGAAGATATGACTTTAACTAAAACCAAAACTATAACTAAAACTGAAGCTAAAGCTGAAGCTGAAACTAAAGCTGAAGCCTACTCAAAAGATGAAGACCGTATGATATATTCGAAACAAAAATACTTGCGCATATTGCGATAAAACAATTAGAAGCGAGAAGTCTCCAAGAGCACATGAGAATATTCACTGAAGAGAGAACCTACAGTCTAGTAATACATTTATTATTACTTCTTATAATCATCACCAGCTCTGTATCAGCAGATCAGATCAAGGCTTTATTACTAATATTAACAAAGCTGTAAATTATGTTCAAGGCAATAATACACCATATAAATCATAAACACATAAAGTCACTGCTTTTCGAGGGTCAAGGCTATGACTATGAGTTTGTTGGTTTAACAGATATTCAACTTAACGTAAAAGTTGGAGCACTTTAATGTGACCAAAATTTATACAAGCCCGACCAAACACATTGCCAAAATTTTTCAATGTAAGCCAAAGGCGAAACAAAAAAACTTCTATTCTAACGTTCCTGGAGAAAAAAATTCCTTTATTTTTAGTTGCCAAAAAGGGAATAAAATCAGTTTGAAATTAATGGGTTTTTTTGTGTCAAGGAGTTTTTCAAAGTTGACCAAAACCACAGTCAGAGTTCCCCTATAAGTAGGTCGCATAAAAAACTTAAAATTTTTTTACTATAGCGTGCTTTGAGAAAACATTGCTAATTCAATGGTTTTTAGTCGAATATAAACAAACGACCTTATTTTAATTTTACTGGATTTTAATTGGGTCTAGGTTATTTTCAAGTGGAATCAAAATAGTCACAGAGTTCTGCTTTATGCATAAAACACTTTTCTCGGTGAATTTTTGCACGTTTTGCGTTTTAAGTGTTGACCTTTTATTTTCACCGCTTCTTGTTTTTAGCTGTGACGCTTGTTTTCACAGCTTGAGCGGTGAACAAATTTCACCGCTAGAAGTCGCTAATCTTACAAAAATTCAACGCATATGTTTTACATGAGGTATAGTGATTCTGATTTAGATTCAGAAAAAATATACTAAGAGTAATTGTGAGGTGTTGCAGTAGATGAAGAAGTGGCTGACACGCAGGAGGTTGGAGGTTTGAACCTGTTTATGGGAGGTTTTTTGATAAGAAAGGCGGTTATAGCGATGAAAAAAATTCATCGCTAAAAGTCGCAAATTCTACAAAATTAACCGCTTTCACCTTATTCATCACTAAGAGTTGCAAACGCTTTGCGGTAAATAATTTTTTTGTTTTCACTGCTACTCGCCGCAATTGTTACATTAATTTTCTGTACATTTGGACCAGGTTCAACAACAAAAGACTAATTAAAAAACAGAGAAACAACGATGACTCTCCATACTTACACCATTGGTGAACAGACAAAACAGTCTCAGATGAAAGAGTCCTGGACCAAACAGTCCAGAATATCAAATTTTTCCTGGACAAAATGATCCTGATAAAGCAGACAAAACAGTCCCAGATAAAACAGTGCCAACTAAATATAGAGTTACACGTGCACACCACTTAACAACGAAACAATAGTGGTTTGAATTATTAAAAGAAAGAGCAATTAATTTATTTTATAAAAAAACATTTTTGGCTTAGTCACCATTAAAACAGTTTAAAGTACCAATCTCATGACCATTTTTTGCTTGCATGATCAAAGTTGCAATTAATCATGATTGAAAAAAAACGTACAATCAATTCTATACAAAATTCTGATAGTGTTGAATTGATCAGAGTTGCATGTTAGTTACAATTGCATAAAAATAAGAACATTCAGCTTTGTAAAACTTTTGATAGTATTATGATCTTTGCAGACAATTAAAAGTAGTGGTGAAAAATGTTATTTGACCAGTTTTCGTTTTAAAAAATGCTCATTTTGAGGGCTCAAAATTTGGGTTTTTTTAAAGAAAAACCTCATTTTGAGTGCTCAAAAATAGTTTTTTTAAAAAAATGCTCAATTTGAGTGCTCAAATCTTGATTTTATTTATAGTACTTTTTTATAAAAATGCTCAATCTCGAGCACTTTGAAGGAACTCCGCAGATCCTAGTTGTGACTGGGAAACCCAGTATGGCTTTTACTTAGTCTATGGTTTAGTGTTTTGATTTTAACTCGAGCGATAGTGAAACCATAAAAGTAGATGAGGTTTTTGTCAAAGCCCTAGATTTAACGCACCACTTGTGTAAGTTCTATATTATTTTTCAAGCATTTTCTCTGAACTCATCGTCAGTATGATGAAATCTCTATTTCGTTAGGTAAGCACAAAAACTACATTGTTCTGTTTTAAATCTAAAGTAAGAAATATGTCTATAAGTCTTATATGAGCAACAAGTTTAAACAGATCTGGATTATTGTAATGTTCCCTCATATGATTAGTTCATTCACTTTCCTTTTGTATGATATCAAATATAAAACATTTATAAGGCTGATCTATAAATATATAACAACATTTACTACATGGCTTATATTCACCGTTACTACACTTTAATATCATTTTATCTATTTTTGAAATTCAATAATGTTTATTAAAAATGAATACAAGCTAAAGCATCGAGTGTAAAATTTGCAATTTATCCATCAACTCAAGGAAAGATTATCTACACCATAATTTACGTGATTATCACTTAAACAGAGAAAGAGAGGAATATGAAGAGGAATTTGATTCTGTAGCTAAGGCAGAGTTCAACGATAAGGCTGAAGCTGAAGATAAAACAGAAGATATGACTTTAACTAAAACCAAAACTATAACTAAAACTGAAGCTAAAGCTGAAGCTGAAACTAAAGCTGAAGCCGACTCAAAAGATGAAGACGGTATGATATATTCGAAACAAAAATACTTGCGCATATTGCGATAAAACAATTAGAAGTGAGAAGTCTCCAAGAGCACATGAGAATATTCACTGAAGAGAGAACCTACAGTCTAGTAATACATTTATTATTACTTCTTATAATCATCTCCAGCTCTGTATCAGCAGATCAGACCAAGGCTTTATTACTGATATTAACAAAGCTGTAAATTATGTTCAAGGCAATAATACACCATATAAATCATAAACACATAAAGTCACTGCTTTTCGAGGGTCAAGGCTATGACTATGAGTTTGTTGGTTTAACAGATATTGAACTTAACGTAACAATGAATAAACCATCGTTAGGTGCTAATACTATAATACCAGATGACTTCAGAAGCAAAACTAAGGCCAATTTAAACAAACAGAATAATAAATATAATTGTGTTAGATTATCCATTACTGCTGCATTATATCCTGTGGATAACCATGGAACTAGGTAACGGAAATATATATCTATGTTAATCGATGACTGTGAACTGGGTTAAAGTGATTATGAGTATTCAGCTAGAATTCAAGATAAAAATAAAATTTATATATATATATATATATATATAAAAAGCTTGTGGTAATGGCAAAGTCAATTAATAGTAGGATGTCAAATTTATTCCAAAAAAAGAAAATTAGAATACTAGCTTGGAATGAACTGAGTGCACTGAATAAAAATATAGATGTATTACTTGAAAGAACCGGTACTACAAGATAAACTATGGCATTCTGATAACTGTGAATACTGGTAGACAATTGTTGTTTCAACTTAAAGTCAAAGATTGTTTGCCCAACAAAGAAACATATACGTTCAAGAACTATCACAATTAACAAGAAGTAGAGAATATTATATACGCTGATATTGAGTGTTATATGGAAGGCATGAATAGAAGTATAGGCGACAACATGTTTGTAATATCTAAACACGTGCCTATTTCAGTTGGCTCTAGCTGGGGCAATGACAACTACAAAGATTACTTTGTAATTGATTGTGTTAAACATTTTGTTAAATACTTATTAGATAGAAAAAGTGAACAAGATATCAAACTAAACAAACCCTTGGTATTTACTACTGAAGATGAACCATAATGCTTAAAATAGATGACATATATGCAACGAACAATGCATAAAAAAGTAAGAGCCCATTTTCAAAAATCAAGTAAATACAGAAGCCCCGCATGTAATATATGTTATCTCAATTATAAAGATCAGATATTTGTACCAGTTGTATTCCACAATGGCAAAGGCTACGACTTCAACCTCCTATATGATGAGATGTTCAATCAAAATAAAAAAAAATAAAAATAAAAGCTCTGACCCGTGGAATTGGTAAAAGCAGAAATTTTGCAGTAGGTATATTTAAATTTATGGATAGTCAGAGTTTCATGGGAAATTTTATGAGCAAAAGAATTGAGGTTTATTATCTAACAAACAAATCCTTATACTCCAAAGACTTCAAATCTTCACTAACAATCAAGCTATCACCTCAAGAAGAAATTGACAAAATTATTAAAACTAATAGTAATAAAACTGGTAAAGAGTTAGCACTAGAATATATTCGTAATGATATTAAGATTTTACAATATGGTTTTAGGTCATATATTAGACTAATTATAAAAACAAATACAAACTTAACCCTATAAACCACTTAAACCGTCCTGGGTATAGCTTTGACTGTTTTCTAAAAAAAGTGGAGTAGCTCTAGATACATTCAAGATGACCAAATGTTAAAAGATTACATTGTGCAATAAAAATTGATATATGTGTGGTGTTATGGGTAATAGATTCGTGAAATGTTATAGTCATAATCCTAACAACAACTCTAGTCCTAGCTCTAGCAAAATGTTTATCAGGGATCCTGCATCGCAGATGGCGAAGCATGGCGAAGCATGGACAAAGTCCCATAATCAAAGATCCAAGGTAGAGCATTACCGGAGGTCCGTCTAATACATAGACGCCGCCAACAATCTATTCGGTAATGCCCTAAAGCAGAAATCACCGTAAAAAGTGTTTAGCTTTGCAAATATATCTTTAGACAACGTAATAAATTCTAGTGATGATAGTGACTATGTATATTCGGTTATTTGTGACATAAATTGCACAGACAAGTGTAAAGATATTACCAGATCTTCCCAAATACCCCCACTTAAAAGAAAAGTAGAAAAAAATGAATTAGGTTATCGTGATAGGGAGAAAAATTTGGCTAAGAGCAGCAAACTAATACTAGATCAAAATCATAAAGTAGAAAATCCAATCCATTATAGAATGATAAGGTTTGTTTTTAGTATGGGGGAGTGGACACTAAAGTTCATAGAATAAATAGATTCAAACAAGACTCTATAATTAGAGACTATATTAATCTTCATACTGAAACAAGAGCTAATGCTGAAAATGAGCCTGAAAGAGATACCTATAAGCTAATGAATAAAGCGGTATTTGGCCTAACGTGTGAGAATCCTCCAAAGCATATAGAAGCCAGGATACCAACAGATGAACACAAAATACTTAAATCTTTACCCTACCAACATTCAAAGATAGCTCTAATAGATCTTCATAATAAAGAAAATAAATTTGAGAACCCAATATATCTGGTTGTTACAGTATTAGAATTAAGTAAACTACATTTGTATTATACCCTCTATAATGTTCTAAAATCACCAATCAGAAATCACCAATGTTCTAAAATCACCAAGATTGACAGCTACATTATATGGATACTGTAGGCTTCAAAATAAGTTATAGTGAAGGTAAAAACCGCGAAGAGTAGGTGGACTTAAGCAATCTTGATATAAGAATCCAAACCAACAATAAAGTACCCGCTAAATTTAAATATGAATTAGGATAAAATGTCAAAGATGAGCTTATTTTTTTATTATCAAAAACATATAGCTTGACATGCCGCGAGCAGAGCTCTTCTACTAAATAGAAGGGAATAAATAAGGAAAATAGAGCGAATTATGAATACTAGTATAATGCGCTAATGTATATTAAAGAAAGAACTGTAAAAGATACAAAAGATATGTAAAGATATGATCACAGTTAACACAACTTGAAGAAACCTAAACTAATTTGATGATAAGAGATTCTATGTGAATAATATTGAGAGCTATCCTCTTGATAATGATCTATATCTAGTTAAGACAGATTAAATAAATAAAACTAAAAAAGACTCATTTGAACTTTTAATAAAGTTAGGGCTTGTTGAAGACAAAATTGTACTCGTTGGGATTATTAAGGATCTAATTATTAATGATGAACACGAACTGATCCTTGTTGCTATTACTGTATATAATGATTTACCATAAATAAAATGGTAAAACTAGAAACATTAATGGAAATAAACAGAATAGAAAAGGAAAAGAGAAGAATTCGATTAGAAGAGTAACTAAAAAAAATACTACAATGGTGAAATAGAGGAGTTATTTGATCCTCTAACTTAAGCCTTAAATGATAATAACGAAGTAAAATTGTCTTTTGGCAAACAAACATTAACAGCAAAAAATGGCAAAATTGAGAGTTAGATAAGCAAACACAAGCTATTGGCGAAGCCGGTTCCCGGATCAGTAAAATCGCTTCGCAGCTTCGCAGATTGCCGAAGCTTGGACGATGTCCCGTGAGACTTCCCCACTAAAGGAAGTGGAATTTCAAGAAGATCTGGTAGTTAAAATTGATACAGAAACATTCTCCATTTACTGAGTGCGCAATTTAACCCACAATTACAGTTACAGCTCAAGAATTTGGCCGAAAAAATATGAAATGAATGGTGTTAGGGCAACTCTAGAGTAGAAAGCATTTTTGGTTGGGGATAATATTTATAATTTTTGAGATTGTTTTCCGTTCTTCTTACCAATCTAAATATGAAATATGAGGAAATTGGCGATTAAGATGAAGAAAGAAAAATAGGAATGTTTTTGCGGGATATTATATATGATTCAGTTGTGGGTGATAAAAGAAGCAAAATATTTAGAACAATAAAACGCTCGTTTGAAGTGAGCAGAAACTGTTATTTACGTAGAGGTTTTACTAACCCCAACAGTTTAATAGAAAGGCTAGAGCTGCTCATACTAGAAACAATAGCTGGTCATGATGTTTTGTAAGTTGAAATGTTAAATATATATGAACAGCTATTATCTATGAATATTATTAGTCAAGAGCAACCAGATAACTTTATTTTTAATTCTAGCAAAAAAAAATGCCCAAAAATACCTTGGTGAATGAAATTTCTGAAAAACAGAGAGTCAAACCCCATAACCAAGTCTAAAACTAAACAACAACTATTAGCTCAAGAAATTTTTAGTCCAATAACAACAAAGTTTCAAAGGGAAAGAATTGCTCCGCTATAAAAAAAATTAAACTTGGTCAGCTGATCTTATTGATAAGTCGTCTTTAAGTAAATACAATAATTATTATAAATTTGTTTTAACGGTTATAGAATTTTTCACTAAGTATGCCTGGGATCTATATTCACCTTAGAATAAATCTGATATATCTATAACCAATGGATTTAAAATAATCTTATCAGAAAGGAGAAAAACAGAAAATTATGGGTGGATAGAGGCAGTGAGTTATATAAAAAAAACAACAAAACTTCACTTACAAAATATGAAAGAGAAATTTGTTCTACTTATGGTGATCTTAAAGCTGTTTTTATAGAGGGGTTTAATGGAAAAATATTGCACATAGTTAACAAACCAAGGTTTATAAATGATAATGTTATTTTGGCAAGTCTATTAACCGATGCTGCTTTAACATATATCAATAGTAAACACACAACAAAAATATGACACTTGTTGACGCATCGAACAATCCTGAAAAACTTAGATACTCATTCAGTTTTATGAATATTAAACCAAAGCTCAAAGTCGGTGTTTTTGTTAGAATTGTTGACAAGCGTAATATTTTCTATAAAGGTTATACACCTAATTGGAATAAGGAGTTATTTAGAAATAATCAAGTTCTAAAAACTCAACCACCAATACACAGAATAGAAGATATCGATGGTGAAAAAACAAGGATTACTATGAACAAGAACTATTAAAATCTGATTTTGATTTTGAATCTAAAAATGAAGTTTTAGAATCACTTGAGCTAATTTTTACTGTCAGCAAATACAAAGATGACAAGAAATAAATTCAAGAAAACGAAACATGCAATATCAACAAACCATCTATCATCAAGTAAGGCCCACAATCTATTCCTAGAAAACAATGATAACATCGACTTGAATGATACCTATAATATTACGATTGTACAACCTCCCACATAAGAAAAATAGGAAAGTACTCTCTTCCTCTAATAGAATAGATATTTTAAGTAAAGACATAAATGAGCTACGAAACAATGAGTTTGATAAGGTAACATCCAAAAGTTTACAATTAAATAAAACACAATTAATGATGAACTAATTGATGAGTTTTTTTAAATCAGCAAATGACGCTACAAATACAGTCAACTTTTGTAATAAATTTGCGAGTGAACCTATCTCTAAATATAATTAATTTGAACTAGAGTTTGATAATAATAAGCTTAATCATATTCTCACTAATATACGGCTAGATGATATGCCTACTACCGGTCTAAGGGTATTTAAAGAGGTTAATGAAGTAGAATAACGAAGTAAAATTATCTTTTGGCAAACAAACATTAACAGCAATAAATGGCAAAATTGAGAGTTAGATAAGCAAACACAAGCTATTGGCGAAGCCGGTTCCAGGATCAGTAAAATCGCTTCGCAGCTTCGCTGATTGCCGAAGCTTGGACGATGTCCCGTGAGACTTCCCCACTAAAGGAAGTGGAATTTCAAGAAGATCTGGTAGTTACAATTGATACAGAAACATTCTCCATTTACTGAGTGCGCAATCTAACCCACAATTACAGTTACAGCTCAAAAATTTAGCCAAAAAAGAATATGAAATGAATGGTGTTAGGGTAACTCTAGAGTAGAAAGCATTTTTGTTTGGGGATAATATTTATAATTTTTGAGATGGTTTTCCGTTTTTCTTACCAATCTAAATATAAAATATGAGGACATTGGGGATTAAGATGAAGAAAGAAAAATAGGAATGTTTTTGCGGGATATTATATATGATTCAGTTGTGGGTGGTAAAAGAAGCAAACTATTTAGAAGAATAAAACGCTCGTTTGAAGTGAGCAGAAACTGTTATTTACGTACAGGTTTTACTAACCCCAACAGTTTAATTGAAAGACTAGAACTGCTCATACTAGAAACAATAGCTGGTCATGGTGTTTTGTAAGTTGAAATGTTAAATATATATGAACAGCTATTATCTATGAATATTATTAGTCAAGAGCAACCAGATAACTTTATTTTTAATTATAGCAAAAGAAATTGCCCAAAACTACCTTGGTGAATGAAATTTCTGAAAAACAGAGAGTCAAACCCATAACCACATCTAAAACTAAACAACAACTATTAGCTCAAGAAATTTTTAGTCCAATAACAACAAAGTTTTAAAGGGAAAGAATTGTTCCGCTATATAAAAATTAAACTTGGTCAGCTGATTTTATTGATAAGTCGTCTTTAAGTAAATACAATAATTATTATAAATTTGTTTTAACGGTTATAGAATTATTCACTAAGTATGCCTGGGATCTATATTCACCTTAGAATAAATTTGGTATATCTATAACCAATGGATTTAAAATAATGTTATCAGAAACGAGAGAAACAGAAAATTATGGGTGGATAGAGGCAGTGAGTTATATGAAAAAACAACAAAACTTCACTTACAAAATATGAAACAGAAATTTGTTCTACTTATAGTGATCTTAAAGTTGTTTTTATAGAGGGGTTTAATGGAGAATATTGAACATAGTTAACAAACCAATGTTTATAAATGATGATGTTATTTTGGCAAGTCTATTAACTGATGCTGCTTTAACATATATCAATAATAAACACGCAACAAAAAATATGACACTTGTTGATGCATCGAACAATCCTGAAAAACTTAGATACTCATTCAATTTTATGAATATTAAACCAAAGCTCAAAGTCGGTGTTTTTGTTAGAATTGTTGACAAACGTAATATTTTCTATAAAGGTTATACATCTAATTGGAATAAAGAGTTATTTAAAAATAATCAAGTTCTAAAAACTCAACCACCAATACACAGAATAGAAGATATCGATGGTGAAAAAAATAAGGGTTACTATGAACAAGAACTATTAAAATCTGATTTTGATTTTGAATCTAAAAACGAAGTTTTAGAATCACTTGAGCTAATTTTTACTGTCAGCAAATACAAAGATGACAAGAAATAAATTCAAGAAAACGAAACATGCAACATCAACAAACCATCTATCATCAAGTAAGACCCATAATCTATTCCTAGAAGACAATGATAACATCGACTTGAATGATACCTATAATATTACGATTGTACAACCTCCCACATAAGAAAAGGTGTTGTTAATATAGAGTCTTTTAATAGCATCGTACTCTCATTCTCTAATAGAATAGATATTTTAAGTAAAGACATAACTGAGCTACGAAACAATGAGTTTGATAAGGTAACATCCAAAAGTTTACATTTAAATAAAACACAAATAATGATGAACTAATTGATGAGTTGTATTAAATCAGCAAATGACGCTACAAATACAGTCAACTTTTGTAATAAATTTGCGAGTGAACCTATCTCTAAATATAATTAATTTGAACTAGAGTTTGATAACAATAAGCTTAATCATATTCTCACTAATATACGGCTAGATGTCATGCTTACTACTGGTCTAAGGGTGTTTAAAGAGGTTAATGAAAGAACTTCCTCTGCAGTTGATGAAGCTCATCTACCAACTAGAAAAACAATAATACAATATATAACAGCAATAGAATTAGAAAGTCAACTAATGCACAATAAAGAACAAGCGAAAGCGATACTGGAGATGCACTATGATTTTAATCTTGATAATGAAAGGAAAAAGGTTGATAGTTATTTAACTATACAGTTAAGACTATAACTATGACTAAAGCAAAGAATTAAATTAATCAAAATGAAAGAACCTAAACCTAGTGCACATTTACTCTACCCTAATATTAGCTCTTTGTCAGAACAATACATAAATGATAAAACCCTAGCTAATAATAAGCCTAATAATACTATTAACATCACAAAAGATATGAAAAACTACTACGAAATTGAAACAAAGATCTACAAAAAGAAGCTAATCAGATATAATATTTAAAATAATATAGCAGAGATAATTGAAATATTATTATCATCTATAGCCACAAGAGCATCAACAATTTCAGTTGCAATGACTGGTATAGGTATACCCTATTCTATACCAGCAGCTTTTGCTATTGCTACTAAATGTTGTTCATTATCAAAAACAGTTCATACTAAAAACTAAAGAAAACCTGAAAGTATTCTAAAATGCATATTCTGTCTATAAAATTCAGTGAGAAAATTAATGAGCTATATCTTAAGTCAATAAAAGATAATGAGATAGATAAGATGAATATAATGATTTAGTTAAAGTATACGAAGACTATAAGAAATATGAGAATTTAAAGATGACTATTTTTTTAAACTAAAATTGTGGTATTTAGTAATAATAATATTTTTAGTAAGAATAATTTTTTCAGTAACGCTAATATTAGTTTTGTTATTCATAGATAGTCTTAGGCTTCTTCTTAGTCTTAGTCCTAGTCTTAGTCTTAGTCTCTCTCCGAGTCTTAGTCTTAGTCCTAGTCTTAGCTTAGTCTTAGTCCTGGTCTTAGGTTACTCTTAATCCTAGTTTAAGTCTTAATCTCTGTCCGGTTCTTAGTCTTAGTCTTATTCTTAGTCTTAATCTTAGTCCTTGTCTTAGTCTTAGGTATAACCATAACTACTTCACCTTCTTTACCTAGGTTTAAACCTCTAACTTTCTGTGCTAATTTTATACCATTTCCAGTTGTTGCAAAATTAATTAACTCAGCTGTAGCTGCTAGGGCTGCTTTGGGGTTTCTAGTTGCAGCTGCATTTCCTTTTTCAATCGCCATCTCTAAAGCTCGTGCTGGATTTTTTGTTAATTTTCTTTCCAAAGTTTACACTCGCTTTTCCTACACTCTTGAAGGAATCGTTTAATCCCTCAGCTTTTATTGTTGTATCAGATACTGTGATAGACTAGTTTCTTTTACATTTGCTACAAAAATTTTTAACATCTTTGTAGCTGAAATAAAACCAAAGATATTAATAGCACCAATATAATCTCCACCACCAACACAATAAGAATTAGATTTAAACTTTTTGAAATTACTCATATTTCTTTATGTAAAATTAATTGAATGTAAAAAGTATACTCCTTTAATTATTGCTAAACCTAAGCCCAAGCGTAATGCTAAGACTAGGAATTGAAGGTAAAGGTCCGACTGAAACAAATAAAAAGAAAATAGATATTGTTTATCCTAAATGGTTTGCTAAATTAAGTAATAATAAGTCTGATTGAATTTATCACAATATACTATAGCCATAACTATAGCTATTTTTGTAACTATAGCTAGACTTTTATATATAAAACAAACCATGAATAGAATATTACATATAGCTATGGGGCTCTTCCCATGTTTCACCATAACTAGAGTTTTCATCATAACCATAACTATGGGGCTTCGCCCGTGCTTCACCATAACTATAGTTTTTGTCAAAACTATAACTATGGGACTCCGTACATGTTTCACCATAGCTTTAACTAAGATACTATAAGCGTCCGGCTATTAGTATTGACGAGAGTATATCAACCATCTTACTACCATCACTATTAACACTAATAATCTTTCTAGTTAGCACTAATGCATGGCATACAATATCAGCAACACCACAAGCAATTTTAAAGTTAAATTGTTTTGCTTGTGCTCCTATATGATCTTTTTGATATCTAGTATCATATATATATATATATATATATATATATATATATATAGATGTATATTCTTGACTACTTTTAATTGTTCTTTGATTTATATATGATTTAAACATATCTAGTAATCCGTTATAATTTCTATCAAAATTTACAATCTCTTTATATACAACATCATACTTGATAGCACCATCATTAGCAGTCTTTCTCTCATCAAGATGGGATATACTACCGACCTTACAAAAATATTCAGTTACATCCATCTCATTAAATCAATTAGAATCATCAGTTTGTTCATTAACATTATGATTTACAAAAATTAAAATAATATATTGAGATATTTCAAAGCCACTCTCTACACCTATATCAAACAAGAAGTCAGTAGCATCTGGTACATTCACATAAAATTGATTTTTTTTCACGGAAGCTAAAATCTTTTTTATTCTTTTTGAACAATTATTCTAATCTCATTACTAGGATCAATACAAGCTACACACTAAGTTACATCTCCAATTTTTTTATTACAATCATTAGCCACTGTACCAGCTCCTGCATTAACTGTAAATAATGCTCTATAAATATTATTCTCATTCAGAATTAACTTAAAGCCAATACCATATATGATCTTTTCTAAATCAATTAAAAATCCAAACAAATATTTCATTTTAATCATAATATGCACATAACATTTTTGAGCAGCTTGATGATCACCAATTAATTGGCTCTCTTTTTCTCTTTGATCAGTAAAAAAACGGTTTTCATATTCATCTCTAGTGCTAGTTAGTATTTTATACATCAGTAGACTAGGATGACAATGATCTATATATTCAATTGTTTTACCACTAATAGTTTCTAGACTAAAAAATGAACAATGCCATTACACAACAGATTACCAATCTAACATTGGCCTCATTAGCTACCACCCTACCAGCATTATCTGAAACAATAAACTCAGAGTTTTTAAATTATTCTCTTCACTACTCATTAAAATATTAATATTATTGTTAACTGGATTCATTGTTGCTAGGTTGCTTGGTTTATAACTAAATCAATTTAAAAATCAATTTAATTTCTAAATCGATTAAAAATCCAAACAAATATTTCCTTTTAATCATAATATACACATAACCTTTTTGAGCAGCTTGATGATCAACAATTAATTGGCTCTCTTTTTCTCTTTGATCAGCAAAAAAGACGGTTTTCATATTCATCTCTAGTGCTAGTTAGTATTTTATACATCAGTAGACTAGGATGACAATGGTCTATATATTCAATTGTTTTACCACTAATAGTTTCTAGACTAAAAAATGAACAATGCCATTACACAACAGATTACCAATCTAACATTGGCCTCATTAGCTACCACCCTACCAGCATTGTCTGAAACAATAAACTCAGAGTTTTTAAATTATCCTCATTGAAAAATAGGAAAGTACTCTCTTCCTCTAATAGAATAGATATTTTAAGTAAAGACATAAATGAGCTACGAAACAATGAGTTTGATAAGGTAACATCCAAAAGTTTACAATTAAATAAAACACAATTAATGATGAACTAATTGATGAGTTTTATTAAATCAGCAAATGACGCTACAAATACAGTCAACTTTTGTAATAAATTTGCGAGTGAACCTATCTCTAAATATAATTAATTTGAACTAGAGTTTGATAAAAATAAGCTTAATCATATTCTCACTAATATACGGCTAGATGTCATGCTTACTACTGGTCTAAGGGTGTTTAAAGAGGTTAATGAAAGAACTTCCTCTGCAGTTGATGAAGCTCATCTACCAACTAGAAAAACAATAATACAATATATAACAGCAATAGAATTAGAAAGTCAACTAATGCACAATAAAGAACAAGCGAAAGCGATACTGGAGATGCACTATGATTTTAATCTTGATGATGAAAGGAAAAAGGTTGATAGTTATTTAACTATACAGTTAAGACTATAACTATGACTAAAGCAAAGAATTAAATTAATCAAAATGAAAGAACCTAAACCTAGTGCACATTTACTCTACCCTAATATTAGCTCTTTGTCAGAACAATACATAAATGATAAAACCCTAGCTAATAATAAGCCTAATAATACTATTAACATCACAAAAGATATGAAAAACTACTACGAAATTGAAACAAAGATCTACAAAAAGAAGCTAATCAGATATAATATTTAAAATAATATAGCAGAGATAATTGAAATATTATTATCATCTATAGCCACAAGAGCATCAACAATTTCAGTTGCAATGACTGGTATAGGTATACCCTATTCTATACCAGCAGCTTTTGCTATTGCTACTAAATGTTGTTCATTATCAAAAACAGTTCATACTAAAAACTAAAGAAAACCTGAAAGTATTCTAAAATGCATATTCTGTCTATAAAATTCAGTGAGAAAATTAATGAGCTATATCTTAAGTCAATAAAAGATAATGAGATAGATAAGATGAATATAATGATTTAGTTAAAGTATACGAAGACTATAAGAAATATGAGAATTTAAAGATGACTATTTTTTTAAACTAAAATTGTGGTATTTAGTAATAATAATATTTTTAGTAAGAATAATTTTTTCAGTAACGCTAATATTA
Source organism: Convolutriloba macropyga (assembly GCF_964194025.1). NCBI lineage: Eukaryota > Metazoa > Xenacoelomorpha > Acoela > Convolutidae > Convolutriloba > Convolutriloba macropyga. Next base: position 45,844,393 of record NC_134472.1, read on the forward strand.
GTTTTGTTATTCATAGATAGTCTTAGGCTTCTTCTTAGTCTTAGTCCTAGTCTTAGTCTTAGTCTCTCTCCGAGTCTTAGTCTTAGTCCTAGTCTTAGCTTAGTCTTAGTCCTGGTCTTAGGTTACTCTTAATCCTAGTTTAAGTCTTAATCTCTGTCCGGTTCTTAGTCTTAGTCTTATTCTTAGTCTTAATCTTAGTCCTTGTCTTAGTCTTAGGTATAACCATAACTACTTCACCTTCTTTACCTAGGTTTAAACCTCTAACTTTCTGTGCTAATTTTATACCATTTCCAGTTGTTGCAAAATTAATTAACTCAGCTGTAGCTGCTAGGGCTGCTTTGGGGTTTCTAGTTGCAGCTGCATTTCCTTTTTCAATCGCCATCTCTAAAGCTCGTGCTGGATTTTTTGTTAATTTTCTTTCCAAAGTTTACACTCGCTTTTCCTACACTCTTGAAGGAATCGTTTAATCCCTCAGCTTTTATTGTTGTATCAGATACTGTGATAGACTAGTTTCTTTTACATTTGCTACAAAAATTTTTAACATCTTTGTAGCTGAAATAAAACCAAAGATATTAATAGCACCAATATAATCTCCACCACCAACACAATAAGAATTAGATTTAAACTTTTTGAAATTACTCATATTTCTTTATGTAAAATTAATTGAATGTAAAAAGTATACTCCTTTAATTATTGCTAAACCTAAGCCCAAGCGTAATGCTAAGACTAGGAATTGAAGGTAAAGGTCCGACTGAAACAAATAAAAAGAAAATAGATATTGTTTATCCTAAATGGTTTGCTAAATTAAGTAATAATAAGTCTGATTGAATTTATCACAATATACTATAGCCATAACTATAGCTATTTTTGTAACTATAGCTAGACTTTTATATATAAAACAAACCATGAATAGAATATTACATATAGCTATGGGGCTCTTCCCATGTTTCACCATAACTAGAGTTTTCATCATAACCATAACTATGGGGCTTCGCCCGTGCTTCACCATAACTATAGTTTTTGTCAAAACTATAACTATGGGACTCCGTACATGTTTCACCATAGCTTTAACTAAGATACTATAAGCGTCCGGCTATTAGTATTGACGAGAGTATATCAACCATCTTACTACCATCACTATTAACACTAATAATCTTTCTAGTTAGCACTAATGCATGACATACAATATCAGCAACACCACAAGCAATTTTAAAGTTAAATTGTTTTGCTTGTGCTCCTATATGATCTTTTTGATATCTAGTATCCTATATATATATATATATATATATATATATATATATATATAGATGTATATTCTTGACTACTTTTAATTGTTCTTTGATTTATATATGATTTAAACATATCTAGTAATCCGTTATAATTTCTATCAAAATTTACAATCTCTTTATATACAACATCATACTTGATAGCACCATCATTAGCAGTCTTTCTCTCATCAATATGGGATATACTACCGACCTTACAAAAATATTCAGTTACATCCATCTCATTAAATCAATTAGAATCATCAGTTTGTTCATTAACATTATGATTTACAAAAATTAAAATAATATATTGAGATATTTCAAAGCCACTCTCTACACCTATATCAAACAAGAAGTCAGTAGCATCTGGTACATTCACATAAAATTGATTTTTTTTCACGGAAGCTAAAATCTTTTTTTATTCTTTTTGAACAATTATTCTAATCTCATTACTAGGATCAATACAAGCTACACACTAAGTTACATCTCCAATTTTTTTATTACAATCATTAGCCACTGTACCAGCTCCTGCATTAACTGTAAATAATGCTCTATCAATATTATTCTCATTCAGAATTAACTTAAAGCCAATACCATATATGATCTTTTCTAAATCAATTAAAAATCCAAACAAATATTTCATTTTAATCATAATATGCACATAACCTTTTTGAGCAGCTTGATGATCACCAATTAATTGGCTCTCTTTTTCTCTTTGATCAGTAAAAAAACGGTTTTCATATTCATCTCTAGTGCTAGTTAGTATTTTATACATCAGTAGACTAGGATGACAATGATCTATATATTCAATTGTTTTACCACTAATAGTTTCTAGACTAAAAAATGAACAATGCCATTACACAACAGATTACCAATCTAACATTGGCCTCATTAGCTACCACCCTACCAGCATTATCTGAAACAATAAACTCAGAGTTTTTAAATTATTCTCTTCACTACTCATTAAAATATTAATGTTATTGTTAACTGGATTCATTGTTGCTAGGTTGCTTGGTTTATAACTAAATCAATTTAAAAATCAATTTAATTTCTAAATCGATTAAAAATCCAAACAAATATTTCCTTTTAATCATAATATACACATAACCTTTTTGAGCAGCTTGATGATCAACAATTAATTGGCTCTCTTTTTCTCTTTGATCAGTAAAAAAACGGTTTTCATATTCATCACTAGTGCTAGTTAGTAATTTATACATCAGTAGATTAGGATGACAATGATCTATATATTCAATTGTCTTACCACTAATAGTTTCTAGACTAAGAAAACTGAACAATGCCATTACACAATAGATTACCAATCTAACATTGGCCTCATTAGCTACCACCCTACCAGCATTGTCTGAAACAATAAACTCAGAGTTTTTAAATTATTCTCTTCACTACTAATTAAAATATTAATATTATCGTTAATTGGATTCATTGTTGCTAGGTTGCTTGGTTTATAACTTATTATCTTGATATTAAGTATGTCAATATTATACATATGTTGCCTCTCTATTTCAAGATCCGTTTTAATGAGCTAAACAAATACTGACAACCTTATATTATATGAACTATAAAAGATGCGTAAAGCTTTAACTGAAGCTAAAGGAGAAAAAACGATTAAATTTAGAATGATAAAGTCAACAAAAATCTTTAACTTTAGCAAGCCCATACCTAAACCACCAAAGATAAGTTTAATTAGATTATCAGGTTAAAAGTCAGTGTTTAATGTAAACAAAATGAATAATCAGTTTTTATATACTAGGGAGATTTTAGATAGTTCTAGCTCTACCTCTAACACTAACACTAGCTCTAACAATAACACTAACACTCGCACTAACACTAATACTAAATCTAGCTCTAGCTCTAGATCTAACCTTACATCTATTCCTAATTTCATTAACTGAACTCCCAGATTATTTTGAACTCCTATACTTAAGGCATCTTAGGTATTTAGCAGAATTAATGAAAGGAAAAACTGAAGGTAATGTTATAATTGAAGGAGACAAGAATACAATGAAATGTAGAAGGGAAATAAAACAAAGAGCAATTAGGTTCGTTGTAGAGAACTCAATAGCTCCATTACTAGGCTTTAGAAATGTATTACACGAAGTAGGTAAATATACATCTCTAGAGATTTTTGATATTATGGGTTTTAATACTTTTAATATTCACTGTTAGGTGATATCAGGTGTTAAAGATAATGGTAATGATATTGATATACTATATAAATTTAATCTAATTGAACCACCACGTTTTTTATTATATATTATACCAAGTTATGTCTTATATATAAATGTTACTTAGCCAAGAATAGAATATATAGAGTTTCATATTAAAGATGAGCAAGGAAGACCAGTTGACTTTAGTGGAGTTGTTTTAAGTTTTGCTTTACGTTTTGTTTAGAAAATTGCTATAATAATAGATAAAATAGTAGATATAATAAAAGCTATAAAAATAGATATAATAGTAGATATTATAGTAGTTATAATATTAGATATAATATTAGATATAATGATGGATATAATAATAGATATAATTTCAGATAAAATATTATATATAATATTAGATTTAACTTTAGGTGTAATATTGGATAAAATATTCGATATAATAAATGGCATAATAATAGATATAATGTTAGTTATAAAATTATATATAATAATAGATATAATATTAGATATTACTTTAGATATAATATTAGATATAATATTAGATATATTATTAGGTAAAATATTAGATAAAATTTTAGATATAATATTAGATATAATATTAGATATAAAATTAGATATAAAATTAGATATAATATTAGATGTAATATTAGATATATTATTAAATATTATATTAGATATAGTATTAGATAATAGGTAATAGATGTATATATATATATATATATATATATATATATATATTTATAAAATAGATAATGTTAGATATAGTTAAAACATAAAAAACAGATAAAAGATATCATATAATAGTTAAAATTATATATAAAATTATAGGTATATATATATATATATATATATATATATATATATATATATATTTTATATATAATATATATACATATATATAGACATTAAAAGATAAAGATATCTAGACATAATATTAGATATAGATATAATACTAGAAATAGCTATAATATTAGATATAGATATAAAATTAGATATAGATATAATATTAGAAATAGATATAATACTAGATATAATTATAATATTAGATAATAATATAATATTAGTATAGTATTAGATATAGATATAGGTATCACACTATAAAATGTATAATATATTATATATATATATATATATATATATGGATAAAATATTAGATATGGATATTTATATATATATATATATATATATATATTTATATAAGAATATATATATATATATATAATACTATAGCTAATACTATGAGGCTTCGCACCGTAGCTAAGTATAACACTACATCATTCCATCCATTTCTTAACTTACCATTAATTTTTTCATCTTTAGATGCATCAATAACAATATAATTATGAGGCTTTCTCCAAACATCTTTACATACTATATCCAAATCTCAATAACTGATTTTCCCTTCATTATAGAATCCGAGATAAAATGTTTCCAGTTTCCCACGTCTTTGTTTAAATAATATGAAAAGATTAGTTTTCTCTGTCAACTTGTCCATTAGTAGAAAATTTGTTCTGATTAAGATAGAACATGTTACAATTATTATGTCTACCTCTACAGAAATAATCATTTATTATAGATACAACATCAAATATCCTTAGATTTCTTTATGTTGTATCTAGATATTCTGGTTTAGCTAACTCATTGATATCTGATAAAAAATATGGGGCTTATCTTTCCTCTGGTAAAACCCTTATATTGATCTCTTGTTGGCCCTATAATATACAAATTATCAAAGAATAAATTCTTGAAGAATAGGTTCTTCAATAAATAAGTCTTACCACATTCACTTGTACTTGATAAAAAACATCTAAAAGTTTCTGTTTTTGGTGGTTTATCTATCTATATATATATAATATATATATATATATATATATATATATATATGTATATATATATATATATATATATATATATATATATATATATATGATGTTATCTATATCTATTGCTTTATCTATTTATATATATATATATATATATATATGTGATTTTCTTTATCCTTATCTTTATCTTTGGATGTATATAAACAATATTATCTTTATCTTTATCTATAGCCTTATCTATGTGTATATGTGATATTATCTTTATATTTATCTATATCTTTATTTTGATCTCTTCTTTATCTTTGTCTTTAATTATCTCTTCGTCATTATATTTATCTTTATCTCTATCTTTATCTGTATCTTAGTCTATATCTTTATCTACATGTATATTATTATCTTTATTTTTATCTTTATCTTTATCTTTACCTTTATCTTTATCTTTACATTTGTCTTTATCTTTATCTTTATCTTTATCTTTATCTTTTTCTTTATCTTTATCTTAATATTTATCCATATCTTTTTCGGTAAGAAAACACTTCTGATCGATTACATGCATAATTAATATAAAATCCTCTATCTACAAGATAAATTATATCTAATTAAGAAGCCCCACAAAAACATTCACTAGCTCGTTGTATTCTTTCATCAAAACTTAAATTATTATACTTTTGTTTCTATACCATAACTATAGAAAAACTAAGTTTTTCCCAGCCTATCACCTAATATAACTGAAACCCAATGTGTGACCTCATTTGGAGGTAAATTAACAATTATGTTATGATCTTTATTCTTAATTGTTTTTATCTCTTCATTTCTCATTATTTTTTCTATTGGTGTTCGACTCATCTGTTCTCCTATTCTCATTAAATCAAAGCTACTCATAGCTTCATTCTCAAAATTATTTTTGACAACAAAATCGTCAAAAGTTAAAACATTCGTTTTTGGTGAAGAAAAGTGTCTTGGTTTGGTATTATATTTATTGTTATAGTTTTTGTAAGTATATTTTTTATTGTCGCCCTCATGATAGATATAGGTTGTTTTAAAAAAAATTTGGGAGATATGAATAAAAACAGTTAGAAGAGTTTAAGTTTGAAGAATCAGTTATACATACGATTGTTTATGGTGCTACAGGATCAGGAAAAAATTATTTTGTAAAACAGTTTTTAGAGTCAATTACGAGTATAGATAAATATGCAGCCGTTCAAAACTTGAAGATGAAGATCAGGCAACCTGCTTGCAGATGAAGACGAAGACATTGATAAAGATTTTTAAAAAAGCCAAAGATAAAGATATAATTTCAACTGCGCCTGCAGCTACAGATAAAGATAAAACTACAATTAAGCTATTGATAAAGATAAAGCTCTAGCAAAAGATAAAGCTACAACTTCAACTATAGCTAAAGATGAAGCTGTGGTGAAGCGTGGGCAAAGCCCCATAGCTACAGATAGCTAAAACTTCAACTACAACTACAACTCCAGCTATAGCATAAGATAAATCAGAAAACCACCAAAAATGATGTAATAGTATTTTGTAAAGATATAAGTGATTGGGTAGGATATAATATTCGTGATATCAATGATTTGTTAAAAAATGATATATCAGTATTTAAAGATAATACTTAAGTGTTGGATGACATGAGGGATAAATTGAACAAAAAAACTGCACAATTCTTCACAGCAGGTAGAAAAAAATTAAGGACGATCGCTATATGTCATAAAGCTGCTCAGATAGATAATATGTCTAGATCTAATACAGATACTATCTAGATGACATGTTTAAGGATGCTGCTTTCTTTTATAACTTTAAAATTAACTTTCAATGTAAACATGACCCTCATGAAATATGCAAAGAATATAAATATGGTATGACGAAACTTATAACGAAAAAAGGTAGTTTTATTGTGCCAGAAAAAGATCGGCAGATAGTTTATGATTCAGATAGTGTAAGTTTAATATTAGGTAGATTTCTAAATTTTAAATATAAAACAAACTATCAAAGAGATAAATTAATTCTATTTTTAAGAACTAAGTAGAAACAAGAACTTATTGATGAAAATAACTATAAATTCTATATAGAAGAATAATGGGAGTTGATAGGTTTTACAACCAATTTTGATTTAATTGAAAGTAAAATAAAATTATTTGATTTTTTCCACACTAAATCCGGTTTAGCAACTTCTCCTGGCGGTATAGGTTCTCTGTTTGATCTTTTCTCTGGTGAAAACAAAGATAGAAAATTACAGCAAGTAGCTAATACAACTGTTTTAGATTGTGATAGAGTTGCTAGAGTTGTTCGTAGGTAGAGTGATGAAGAAGAATAAAGTTCTGAGCCCCATGGTGATACATGGTCGAAGCCCTATGATGAAACATGGTCGGCGGTCAATAATTTAGCTTAAACACAAACATCACATTATCAGCAAGATGTAAAATTAATAAGAGATCTAGCTAACCATGAGGTAGTTAAAAAAACTTAAAAAGTCATTGAAGAAGATGAAAAATCCCGACCATCCAGATACACTCAAAGTAATCTGTTTGAAATGTGTGTAGATAAAAAATTGGTTTATTAATGAAATATGAATTTTTTTATAAACTAGTGGATACAAATAGAAACTTTTCTGAAAAAAAAAGCCAAAATATAAATTCACAATTTAACACTGAAGTGAGCCCACAGTTGAATTAGTGGATAAAAAAGTAACAAATTAAACTTTATTGCACATACAAAGCTTGATGGTTTAATAGTACAAACGGGTCATGTATAAAAAATAATCGGAATAATGTCTCTTTATTAAATGTATAATTGTTAACAGTGTTATAAAGAAATTAAAAACTATTTTTTATTAAAAGGTCATTATACTAGTTTCCATAGTAAACTCCTAACAGATTGTAACGGGTATAATTATAAAAGATTTGGTGGTGCTTGTATTTTGAAGAATTGTCATAATAAAAAGGCTAGGCCTAGAGTTACGGCTGATGCTGAGGTTAACACTAACGATGAGGCCTTGCCCTTGCTTCACCATAATACTAACGATAATATAAAGTTAATTCTAGAGCTAAAGAAGAAGAAGAAGAAGAAGAAGAAGAAGAAAATCTATAATGTCTATCAAGAGACGAGTGTAAAAACATGTATTAAATGTAGCACTGCTAAGAGTATGATATTATTTGATAAAAACAAAAGTACATGTAAACAATGTCTGTCAGAAAAAATTAGTTGAAGATTTTGTCACTCTCTTATTTCTAGAGGTAATGTTGCAACTCATGTTAAGAAACATACCTAAAGCTAGCCATAATTGTGAGCAATATGAAAAAGTTACGAAAAAATTAATTGAAAAGAATATTAATATTAACCAGTTATTGTTAGCAGATAAAATTTTATTGGAAATCGACTAGTAAGTAAACTATCTTGGTAAAATATTTTAGTCAATTATCTTTTTCATTTAGTAAACAAAAATTTTTTTCTATTTTTTCTACGTACAAAGTAAACTACTTTACTAAAAAGAAACTATTATACTAACTAAGTTCTAATAAGTTGAATTATAGAGCAGATTGTTCTTATTTCATTCATTTAACATTTTCCTAGGTTGATTCCAGTTTCTTGATTGGTAAATCTGAGAACTTAGTTACAAAGATATAAACAACTTTGCATTTTGCACATTTATTAAGATTGGGTATAAAATTGAAAATTTGGGGCCATCAACATAGTTCAAGTTGTATTCATTATTATTTTATCAAACAGTGGGCTTACCTAGTATGCATGAGCACACAAACTATTTTGTTTTTAGCGTTTGCGGTTCAGGAGATAGCATTAAAAACTCATAATTTGGCGATTAATTGGTTTTTTAAAATTGTTTCCGAGGAATGTCCTTATTATTGTCATGATGATCTTGTTCCACTTTTCCCAATATGTATTCTCTTTTACACATTGTCAGCAGATATTATCGATTGAGTTTTCCCTCCATACTGAAACCAGTTCAGAGTCTTTTTTGCTAGTTTTTGTAGTGAAGTGAAACTCATGATGAATAACCACAAAAGTGTCAGGTAGAAACAAATGTCTACTCAGGCAGAGTCTTTCTTGAATATTCTTTTTCTAGAAAATTTGAACATGTTTGATAACTTAAAATTGGTTATGCTTTCCCAAGTAAATACCTGTTGTAAAGTAAAATAATAATCATATCCTTCTATTAAATTGAACACTTTGTTTAATTTATTATAAGAGTTTAAATAACATTTAAACTTGCAAGTTTATATTTGAAGGCATCTTATTTTCTAATACTTTACACGTTTGATATTACTCTGTTAGTGGCGGTGGCAATATTGTTAATGACGACGGCCATTTTACCATGGCACGCACTTTTTCATCATTTGATTTCTAGTGTGATGTTATACCAAAAAATACCACATACTTTGAATTTTAACCACTTGTAATGGCGGCGGCCACTGTACCATGACAAGCACTTTTTCAATTGATGTGTGGTGTTACATTTACTTGTTATATCAAAATATACTAGATACTTTAATATAATTACGTAATATAATAATAGGGTAACTTCTCAAACGGCAAGTTGAATTTTATTTTTGTTGTAAACTTTAAAGAACATGTTAAGTAGTGGATAAGTATTGGATAAAAAGAATGCCACCTGAAGAAATATGCTGGTTTTGGTATGTTCAAACTCTTCATGCTGGTTTTGATCTGATAAGATTGCTCAGAATCACAAAATGTTGAGGAAAATTGATCTTTTTGTGGCCAAATTTTGGCGGTTTTTTGACATAAAAGGGTCAAATTTTGCATTTTGAAAGACAATACTGAAAAAATGGAACTTTAGCGTTGTAGAGGTGGTACAGAGGCTAGTTTTTTGTGGTCCTGAGATTATTGCGCCAAAATCGGGGAGAAAAAAACTATTAATAAACTGTAAAAAATTAAAATTTTGAAAAACTCCTAAATCTGTGCACAAGGAACTAGTAGTGGGTTTCCCATTCACAACTAGGATCTGTGGAGCTCCTTCAAGGTGCTCGAGATAGAGCATTTTTCGAAGATCTGTACTCAAAGAAAAAGCAAGGTTTGAGCACTCAAAATGAGTCCTTGAAAAACCAATTTTTGAGCAATCAAATTTAGAAATTTTTAAAACCAATTTTTGAGCCCTCCAGAAGAGCATTTTTAAAAACCAAAAAGTGGTCACATAGCACCTTTTTCCATTTACTATTATACGTTTTTTGTTATTGTAGCCCAAACTTTTAAGTCAGTCTACTGGTTGAGAAACAAGGATGTCTTTCATTGCGCATGTAACAGAAAAGAGTATTTTTCCTGTTTTGGATCCAGTTTGAAGAGCAAAGAGAATTGGAGATGTTTTTCGTTTTACTGGGCACTAGAAGGTGAGAAGAACGGATACATAATTTTGGCTAAGTGAAAGCTTCTTATCACTTGTGCGTCATATTTGAGGCCTTTTCAAAGTTTTTCACTCACACTTGTTGACTAAGCTTTAAGCTTTTATATTACCAAACGATTCATATTTCAGCTATTTATCTTCGTCTAGTTGTTTCCAAAGATCTTGAGCTGGTTTCTGCACTATTTTTCAAATTTAAATTTACGGAAGCTTTTCAGGTGGAGGGAACAATGTTTCCAATTGGTCTGTTGGTCTGTTGTTCTGTTTATGAAATGGAGAGGCTTCCATGAGGTTTTTGTTTTTAATGTTTGATTTTGTGCTATTTTTTTATTCACGTGCATTTTGCAGTCACATTAACAAAGTAGTTTGAATTGCATGCATGTTTATGAACCTAATTCATAGCAGCATTTTTTTCGGAGATAATTGCTTTGTTTCTCTTTCATTGTTTTTTGTGATAGTAGTCATTGATTGAGCAGAAAATGAATCATAGGGTCTCTGGTTGGGAGACCTCAAGTTTCTATGAAAATTGTTAGCAGAGTTTGCGTACTTTATTTTTTTTCGTTTCTCTTACTTTTCTTTTTCATAACGGCATGTACCGTTCATATTGTTTTTGGCTATCGAGTGTAAGTTATTACTGGAAGAAGAATTGGTAACCAACAGTCTATTTGGAAATGTTTGTTGTTTCGAACCCGCGAATCTGGGAAATTTTTAAATATGATGTAAAATTTTGTTTTTCTTAATTTTCAGTTTGTACACTCAAATCAGTACATTATTTAACTTGTTACTCGGTTTCGCTCTAAGTGATATATTACTTCAAACTGATTTCTTCGATTTTTGGCGGTGCTTTTTTTGCACAAAATGATGTTGTACTACTTTTTGCATCAATTACGTCACCTTTTGAAAACGATGCTGATAAGTTATTTGTGGTCATCAAACTTTCAAAAAAAAAATTGGTAAGTCTACCAACGTGAAAGTGTTCAGACTTCATGCAGTCTCCTGATTCAATACAGAAAAAGGAAAACAATGAGATTGTAGCAATTTGTCGCACTTTTTTTCTTCTGAATGAGCGTAATCATTTCTTCACACATTTCAATCAACACGCAACAAACATATCCAAAAGTTTAAGTAAGATTGATCTGTCCACCAACTACTCAATTTTGAAATAATTGCTGGAAGAAACTATTTGAAAAAATAGCGAAAAGAGTTTACAAAAACGCAAGGAAGATTTGGAGGTTTAAAAGCTGCTTTTTACAACCCAGCGTCATTGCCTTGCATGATTGTACTGTCTTTTTTGTAAATCCATGAATTAGATTGTATTGATTCTCAGATTTTTTTCTGTAAGATTAATTTACACCTTTTTCACGACTTTGGTCGCTGAAATAAGGATAAACGGGTAACGCCCAAAGAGACTTAAGCAACAATAGAGGTCCTAAACTGGTTTCGGTAGTCGTTCAATTGCTCGCAGTGTTACTGTTGATGGGAAAGTCTTTATTCAAGGCTAAAAGGTAATTTTTAGTAGTTTTTGAGCCCAAAATGGTGCAATTTTTTTTTACTTTTTTCGTCAATTTCGAGTTTTTTGTTTGGTCAGCCTTAGCTTCAGGTTTTTCAAAATCGGAAAAGCTTTTTTATATGGCCATTTTATGAGCTATATCTTTTGACACTGCAAACATAAAGACAAAAAATGATAGTAATTTTTTGTTAAAAATTTATTGAGAATTTTTGTGAGTTCTTTTTTCGGAGTTTGTTTTTCCTTTTCAGGTATCAGGGAACCTCGTCTAAAAATTGATAGAAAGTTACTGCAAAGTTTGTTTTGGCAATTGAATGGTTCGCAAGATTTTAAGCAAACCACATTTGATAAAAATGAAGTTTTCAAATTTTCTAAAACTTATATTTTGGCGAGCCTATTGATATTTATTGGCCTGTTTTTCGGTTTGACTGGCCTTGTTCAATTGCTCTGCTGGTCACGTATATTAGCTCAAAAATTGTCATTTAACTTTTATTGTATCTTAGGAGTTCTGCTCTGTTTTTATGAGATGCTTTCACACAATTTTCTCATGACATTTTGCTTTCCAGACGAGATAAACAGGTAATGTTCGGCGGGTATTCATTTGCAATATAGAACCTCAGCTGTGCTAATTAGTTTTTTTTAGATGCCTAGTGTACTGAAATTGGTGTAGACAAATACATTCAATGTGAAAGTGTCACTTTTTGAAGTTTTTGACCACAAGATTGTGCTGTTGTCCTTGCTCTGTTAGGATCTGTTCACACTATCTTCTGTTTTTCACATTGGTGGGAAAAAAATTAAGAGTCAATTTTTTATCACGTTGAAGTTTCAAAAAAAACAAAAACTCAACTGGGTTTGGGGTATGATTTTTCCAAACAAAGTTTAAAAATGAGTGAATAAATTGTCTCATAATGCTTAAGTAGTCTTAACTTAATCGAGTTGTTTCAGACCGCAGCTATTCATTTATATTTTAATCCATTCTAATTAGCTTATTTGTATACTCCAATTTGGGAAAGTCGTGGATTTTCAATCAATGTCTTTGATTGATCATAATATAACAATTTTATTATCAGCTCAATAGTTAATATAATTTCTTGTATTACTTGTCCTGCTGTGTTTTTCAAAATTTTTCGCAGACTTTGATCTTCCGATAATGGATAAACAGGTAACACTCATTTCACATTAAGTTTCAATAGAGGCCCATCGCTGGCTTTAATAGTCCTTAGAAATGCTGGTAAAGCCTCAATTCAGAGTGAAAAGGTTATTTTAAAGGTTATTTTCAGCCCAAAACAGTGCAATTCCTCACGTTTTTGCCACTTTTTGAGTGTTTATGTTTCTATATTTTCAAATTGATGTCTGTCAAACTGATAGCTATTTGAAAGACATGAATTTTTGTGCGTTTTGTTTTGTGAACTAAATGATCTAATATTCCAAACAAAAACACGCAAAGCTATTTTATTAATTTCATTTTAGCGAACGTCCTCTAGTGCTTGATTATAGGTTTTTGCATATTTTAAGCGGCCAAACTTTGTTTCATTTTTTTTAAATTAATGTTTTTGTCAACCTTTGATCGCTTTTTGAAGAACATAAATTTTTTATTGTCTGTTTTCTGAGCTATATGATTAGGAAATGTAAGCTGAACATGCAAAATTTTTTTATTAAAAGCAATTTCGCGAAGGCCATCTAAGGTTTGATTTTAAATTTTTGCATATTTTATGCGCAAGAAAATGGTTTTCCAGACATTGAAAATTTTTTGACAAAGGCTGCTATTTTTTCAAAATTTCTGAAAAGTTTTGTCAATTCTTAAGTAAATTGGTACTCACGTGCCGCCAACAGCCTTTGAAGCTTGAAATTGGATATTTTTGGAGACAATAAAATGGCTCTGAAATTATTATAATCCCGAACTTTAGGAACTTTTTACTTAAATTTGAAATTGTACCAATTGAACTTTTGAAAATTATCGTTAGTTTCTGAGTTAATCAATCTATAAGAGCAAGTGAAACTTTTTAGGTCTTGCAGAAAATCCACTGGACAGATTTTTTACAGAGACAAAAAATTTTTTGAGCATAGTAATACAGCGAAACTTGGAAAAATTCACTCACAGTTTTTCTAACAATATTGACCGCTGGACAGGTAGTGTTACTCCATGTTTTTCATTCAACTATTTTGATATGTATTTGAGGACTTTTCCAGTTAAGATATTTTAAAATCTATTCATTTTTTGTTTTTTCACGTCAGTTAGAAGAAAAATTTTAGTGGAGATTTTAATCACGTAGGGTTAATAAGGGGAGCAAACAAGCTGGTAGATTGAAGCGTAAAATTTTTGCCAAGTACCTTTAAAGTGGAGTGAGGAGTTGATTTTCTTTTTTTCAAGTGAAACAATTCGACTGCTGTATTCAGTTTTTTTCTTGAGTATTTTATTTGTTTTCATGGGTTGTGTTTTCAGTTAATTGAATTCATCAACAGAAAGCTAATGCTTTTTTATTTTTACCCTCCCTGTTGTCATAAAATAAGATTTGAAATTTGATCTTTGCAGTTTTTTTATTAATATATTTGTTGGCTTATCACCTAGTATCACTTTTGCTATTGCGGCATAAGTTAAGCTAATCAAGAATTTGATTTTGTAGTTAATGATTTTCATGACTTTGACACTAATTGTTTTCAAATATTTTTTGTTTTTGTTTTTAGTTTTGATTAAATCTGCTCTCTTTTGATGAATTTTTTTGATGTCTCATCATTTAATCTAAATAAGGAAAAAACCAATAGATCTTTAGTATGAATTATTTTAATCAATATAATTGTTTCAGTACAAAGTTAAATCTTTTCTTTTTATGTCTTTGACTTTCATTGTTTTCAAGAATTGGTAGAGATTTTTTGATGTTCATGAGTTTTTTAATGCGCAATCTGAAATTCTCTTAGTCTTCCTAATGACAACTTTTATCGGTTGCTAAGCTAGACTAATTTATTCGATTTTTTTGTCAGTTTTTTGGCTGTTCTCGACTTATACGCTGGTAATTTGAAAAACAACTTACTGAGTTTCCCACCTTTGTTAGTATATGTTGTACTTCTCCTTCATTTATCAATTAATCTTTTTGATAGCGAATATAATTGGTTGCGCGAAAGAGTGATAGGTTAATTTAATTGGTCGTATGAGTTAAAAGCAATACTTTTTTACTTTTTTTTGAATTTGCCACCCACTTTTGGAAAAAAAGCTTTTGAACATCTATGTCTTCGTTTTTCTTTTGTTCCTGTCGCTCAATCTCAAAAGTGACAACAGTATTTTATTGGCACTCCAATGCAGCATATTTTCGGCCAATTTTTCTGCTCAAAACATTAACTGAGATTTTATATCACTGAGATATTATTCGTTCGTGAAAAGTTAAAGTGAGTTTGCGAGTCTAGACTTCATTTGTGGTCCTTTTTCCAGTCATTAGTAAACTGAAGTTTAAATTTTTATGACAATTTGGAGTAAAGGTTTTGTCTGGTGGCTTTGAGGTGTTCTTAGTTTATTGCCACTGGCTTTCAGTGTTTTCAATTTTCGCCTATTTTCTTTATTTTCTTCCTATTTTTGTTTTTTCAGACAAGAATTCCAAAAACTTGTTGTATTGTATGCATCTAAGGATCCATAGAGTCAAAATTTACAGAAATCGTTTTTATTTGTAGGGATTCCTAAAATTCGAAATCTTTCTCATTGTTCTTAGATCTTTTTTTCATGTATGCGCATTTTTACAACATTGAAGATGAACCTACAAGCAGAGTTCGATTTAGCAGCAAAAATCAATTTCAAGAAGTTCAAGAAGCATGCAACAGTGAATTACAAAAATTCCTGATTGTACCCAACAACGAGAATCTGAACGAAGTATATCATAATCTCACCGTACTACTTCACAAAGATCTTTTGTTCATTTTTGCGCATATAGGTTCAGGGGCCCTGTTGACTGTCTGTTTGATGTTGCCGTAAATATTTTAGTTGTCGCGTCATTAGTTAATTCAGTTGGATGGTAAATCAGGACTCGTGCAGCTATGGTTTTTCTTTTTATTCTTTTTACTGCCTTGGTAAAAAGTTAAACCACATGAGAATGCTCGGGTTACCAAAAATGAGTATGACTAAAAGACACCATTTTTTCACCAATTATATCTTTGGTCAATTCCGGCTCATGAGCTCATGACGCATAACAAAATGACTGGGAAAAGCAGACAAGATCAAAAAACAAGAAAAAATTTAGAACACTTCTAGAAACGTTGTTCAAAGTCCACTGTTTAAATTAATTTTAATTTTTTAAAACCTGATTGAAGAAAATGGTTAATTAAATACTTATTGTATCAAAATTGGAGCGGAGCTTGATAACTTTCCAAAGTTCAGCCTTATTTGTCATTGACTTGTTCGCTGAATGTGTGCTTTACCTGAGTTATCTAATAAGGATTAATCGTTTCAATTATTGTGAAATTTCTTGCCAAAACAACAGTCGTCAATCATAAAAAGGAAGCAGGAATTAGAGCCTGAGCAGAAGAATCGTGAGCGATTAGTAGACTTTGTGGCTCGGTGGTTATTGCAACTGAGATGTGTCAATGAAGCTAGTAAATTTCCCTTTCACTTATTCTGACATTTTCATAAACATATCCCAGCCATTTTCTATCCCTCTTTTACTGCCCCTCACACGTTTAAATGACAGAACAAATTCTATTGGCCAAAATGAATGACATTTTAGCCGAATACAAATCTCTGACAAATTTTGCTATCCTCAAATGTTTCCTGCTTTTCCCTCTTATTATCAGTATATCCATAAAATTTATTCCCCCAACCAGTCAAACAATAAGCCATAGTAGCAGTAGCACAAAGTAACATTTCCCCCTGCTGATGTGTCTCTTGTCTTTTGTGTTAATGCAGAATAAACAAATTTAACTCGTGTTATTACAATTTGTCTACAATCTATAATTTAACAAGCGTCAGTCATAATTCGCTATTGACTTCTCCAGACTCAAATTGACAACTTCACTTTAACTGATAAATTTCTCAGCTTTCTTTCGCTCTCTCAACTCTAGTTTAACAAATTCATATACTATATATACCCCACTATTTATCTCCGTTACTTTCGTCTGCTCAGCATAAAACCCACACGATGGAAAACAGCTTAATTTTAACCCAAAAATTTGATCATTCCCACCAAAATGTTCCACTTCTGCTTAACTGCGATTGGAACAAATGTAATTGTTCATTCTTCGTAGCACAGGTAACAACATCAAGATTTTGCGCTAACTGCGGTCATTCTTGGTTCTACCATGCAGTGAACAAAATCAAAAATTGTGATCAAAATCAAGAAATTAAGTTAGAAGTTGTTTTCAACCTTGCATCATTGGTTTTGTACGCGACCACAGCAATTCCGATCAATTTGAAAATTTTACTTGACCGACTTTTATCCAAGCTCTTACATTCTGAAGTCTTGCAAATCATTTACGCTCTCGGCTGGTTATACGAAGATTATGTGAGAGGTTATAAATTTTTCAACCAATCCTTATCGCAGCTCGATTCATGGAAAACTGTTTCCAAAAAGGAGGAATTTGAAATCGTGAGACTGTTTTTGAGCTTTCCTGAAACCAAAAGCATCGCCGCTAAAGTTCTCATTAGCTTAAATTTAAGTGAAAACGAAAATTTGTCCCCAATTGGCTCAGCGAAACTAGAAAATCGAACTGCAAAACTATGCGAACAACCTTCTATTACGAAACAAACGGTCAAAAATGTTGACGATCAAAAAAGTAAGGTTTCTCTAAATTCTGTAAAAATCAATACAGACATTAATGTTGTCTTGAGCAGAGAAATTCCGCGAAACGTGGGCAAGAAACAAAGCTTGAGGTTCTATAAATGTTTTCAGTGCGCTCAAAGATTTCGCACATTGCGCAGTATGAAAATCCATCGCAGAACTTGCCGAGCTCTGTCAAACAAAAAACCCATTCATTTGACAGAAAAATCAAATTTAACTTCAGGACACAAAAATGTGAAGAAAGATTATGCAGAAAGTTTGAAGGTTGAACAAAACGGCGAGACTCTAATGCAACACGGTGAAAATTGTCGCTGTAAAAAGTGCAAATACCTGGCATGCAATTTGTTCAAGAAAAAGGAGGAAGAAAAAATGTCAACTTGTTCAACTCAGGCTGAAGAAAATTCTCCAATGATCCTTCAAAAATCAGATTTTTCAGGCTCATGTAATCAGGAAAACATCAGTGTTGAAAAATACCTGAACTTCGATGTGGAAACAAACGCGTTACAAGAACTGAAAAGTTTAGAAGCTCTGGTCAGCTCGGTTGATGTTGACTTTAACGGTGGTGACGAGCAAAAAGAGCTGGATTTAAAAAACTTGGCAACTGATCTGTCAAAATGCGATAGTGACAACTATGAATCGGATGAAAATTCATTTTGCGATGGTTCTTGTGATTTACGAGACGAAATTGGAATTGGGAACGACTCGAATTCGGAGAAATGGATCACGTTCCAAGCCGGAAGTATGAACAAACAGTCGGAAAAAATTGGAAAAGGCTCTGCAAAATATCGATCTGATATCATAACGCATGGAAAAGAATCAAAACAATCGAAACTAGATGAAACAGAAACAGGAAAGAACCAAGTTTTGAAGTCGGAAATTTCAAAGGTTGTTGAAAAAATATCAAGCGAAAAAACTGTTCCTTTGGCTAGCCAAATGAGCTTAGAACACGGCTTAAGCTGGTCTGAACTCAAAAACTGTTCAAACACAGTGCGTGAAAAACTCGACACTTTATTTCGCAAACCAGTTGATCAAAAGTGTTATAGAGGTGTGAACAAAAAACAAGAAAAATCAACCTGTCAAACGGGTAGTGAGAAACCAATGCGCGGATCAATTCGATCACTCCTTTCATGCAAGTGTCCGAAATGTGGCAAAGTTTTCAGCAGTCCTGCTTCGATGCGCGTGCACTTTAAGAACGTGCATATAAGAGAAATGCACAAATGCTTAGTGCCCGGGTGCAATTCTTTGTTCAACTCTGTCAGAAGCAGAAACAGACACTCCATGAATGCGAACTTGCACCAACGCAAATCTGCACATATCCATTTCCTATAAACCGTATTCTATACCTTTCAATAAAACTATAAAATGCTTAAACATAAAGTAATTAATCAATGAAATAAATATTTTTGGAGCTAAATTCTCTTTCAACAGTTAGTAATTAATATTTTTCATTTTGAATGGTGATAGGTCATGCATTGCTACAGGAACGATAGCCGATTAAGCCTGCTGAGAATGAGTCATGAATGCAAATGCTTTTTCCCTCGATAACTTATCAAACTCCGACACGGATCCTAGTTGTTTAATAGCCGCGAAGCGATAGCGGCTTTTATTGGGGACATCGTGTTTTTTACAATTCAAAGAATTTGAATTGTATTGGGGCGCTGTCTTTTTTTTAAGATCTGTTCACACATTTTCATGATTTTTCAAGTCAAATTGGAGTAGTGATTTTGGTCACGCCGTAACAGGAAATGGAGCGAAAAAGCGAGTGGTTTTGCGGCGTGAATTTTTTTCGCTCTAATTTTAAAATAGAGTGAGAAAACCTTGTTTGAACAAAAATTCGGTTTCTCGTTAGTGGTTTTTACTGTTTTTTCAATTTTTTGGATCAGATTTTTTTCTAACTGGTTTTCCCAATCCATTCACAGCTCATTCTAGGCCTAGTTTTTTGTTTGAATTAAATTTTCATTTCTCGGTAGGGGTTTTTTTGTTCACATGCGGCATTTTGATATTGATTTTCTTTTTTTTTCTTATTTTTTTGTTCTGATTTTTTTAAAATGGTTTTCTGAATTCACTCATAGTCCATTCTAGGTCTAGTTTTTCTATTTGGTCAATAAAAATTCTTTGAATTGTACGTCAGGACTTGTCCTGCTATGTTTTTTTAATTCGTCGTCTCCATCGATGATTCTTACGACCTGACTTCTTGGAATTGACTTCTTGGAATTGACTTCTTGGAATTGACTTCAGTGACTTCTATTGCTTTGCAGTTAAAATTTGTGTACGTGACGTTGTTTCTGCTTTTAGGTCAATTGCGTGACTTACCTCACTCAAAAAATTGACTTCTGAACTCACTTATGGAACTTTAATTTTTAATGAAGATTTACTAGTTAATAGTGTGCATCTAAGTTGTGCCAATCTTATATGCCCTAATTTGTGATTATTAGTCTTGAGTTTTTGATTTCGAATATCAATTTTGAAATAGCTCTTTAAGGGCGTTTTCCTTATAGAACGTATGTGTCAAAAATTGACAGTCCGAAGCTAAACCGAAAAGTCTAGTGGTCTATTGAACGACTGGTGGTCGATCTGTCTATCTTATTTCTTTAGGTGTTTCAATTCCGGGAAGGCCACGAGCGTCTATCGCGGCTATTTTCCGGCAATCTGCCGGCTATGTTTAATAATTTCGAAATGTTGATAACAACCTAGTAGTTTTGCTTTAAGCAACTCTCGTGGCGATTAAAGTTAAAGCATAGCTTGCATCACTGTGCAGGTATGAAAATATTTTTACATCAGCCAATCTTTTCTGGCCAATTTTTGAAAATCAAATTCGAATTTCGGCTAACTGTTTAATTCATCAATCCACTATGCAAATTTTGTTATCGTAATGAGAGTTGATTCAAAGATATTTTCACTCTCAAGCAGATAAAGACAAAATATTTCAAATTTTTGGGACAGATAAAGGTATTTGTTTAGATAGAGGTATTTGTTTCTCTCAATCACAAGCTCAAGTGTCTGTTAAAATGACCTCCGAGAACTGACGGATGCAATTTCAATTCATATTCTTGGTATGAAAATCATAAAAGCCGACAAAAATTCTTCCAAAACAATTGTTTGGATTTATTTGGTTCAAAATGATTATGATGAAAAAAATAGTACATATGAGCACTTCGCTCCAAAAAAAAAATTTAACTGCCAAAAAAATTTGACAACTAAAAACAATTTTTAAAAAGTTGTCATCGAAACAACTTGAATGCGCAATTTCATTTCATTTTTTGGTTTTGATTAGAAAGACATGTAGTTTTTGACCTGATTGTTCTTTTTGTTTTTTAAGAAAATTGTCTTTTTCAAAACCTTTATAACACGAAATCTTTTATTATGGATAAATTACAGTGACTACTGTTTACATTGGCTTCTGAAAAAAAACTACTGAAAGCCTAAAACTTCTGAAAGCATAAAACTTTTAACACTAACACAGGTGCAAATATTATTAAAAGTAGTGGTCATTATCAATGTTAAGTCATTCAATTAACAGTTAAATTTATTGTTGCCTTCTCACTTTGATAAAAGAGAGAGAGAGAGAGAGAGAGAGAGAGAGAGAGAGAGAAAGTGTATACTTGTAGTATTGCTTATATAGACATTTTTGTTGAGAGCTCTTTTTTCAGGAGATTTTCAGGAGATGTTTCAAATCTTTAAACACTAAGAAAATTTTAAAGTTATTTCAAAATTTATCAGGCTTTTTTATTAATTCTAGCGACAAAACGTAGTTTTTAATCAGAGAACTGAATAACTAAAATTGAGAGTTTTGTTTTCAAAAACAGGTTTGGAATACGACAGAAAGTTTACAATAAGCGAAACTTTTCAAAAGTTTCCTAATTTTTAATTTTTGTTATAAAAATTTAATAAAATATTAAAATGCGCCATGCTAGGGCAATTAGCCGAATTGGAATACAAAGCGAAAAGAATTTCTGACAAGCGCGTTGGTGGGCGCGTTTTTGCGCGCGTCGCGGCTTCGCCGCGATAACCGACCCGCGATTTCTGGATTACATCCCATAGCGCGTGAGAGACATGGCCGTGAACAGCGGTCCGCAATTGCGCCTAAACAGATATTCGGCTATCTAAACTGTAGGCCAACTAATATTCTGGTAAAGCATAGCACAAAAGGGGTGGCGATTCTCTACTAGGTACCAAAGGGGTGGGGAAATTGTGGAAAAGATCCAAAAATTTTATCATCTAAGATATTAAATTTATCGTCGAAAAAGATTTGTCAAATAATAAATTTGAAAAACACCTACGATTGGTTAATGAAATATCATTTGGGGGCATTTCAAATGGACGACGCTTCAAATGGACGACGCTTCAAATGGACGACACCGAAACTCTCTTTCTCGTTTAAATTAGTCATTATGGATGCTTGTGACTACATTATGGATAAAATAGTCAAAATTTCCAAGTATAGCGAGGATTACCGTTGAGAATCCATACATTTAGCGTCCAGCCTATAAAAATTTTGGTGTCGTCCATTGGAAACGCCGTCCATTTGAACGGCCCCTTATTAATTGGTCATCTGTTTTCCCAAAATTTTACTGCCATGCAATCGTTGGAATATTTTCAAAGCGAAGTACTGCTCCATTTTCAAAAAAGAAACAGCCTTTTGATATTTTTAATTTGATATTTTTCGCCTTTTATATAATTTTTTTGCAATTCATTCTCAACTAAAATTACCATTACCATTCAGTTGAAGTTGTTTTTAAGCAGTGGTGATTTTTTGGCGCTTTTATTTTTGTTTTTCAGTCACTGTAAACATTTGATTTCAAAAGCAACTTGAACAGGAGCGGTCCTAACCTGATGTTCAAAAAACACATAATGCAACTTCTTTGTAAAGAATCCATCGAACTCCTATCATATGATAAAAATTAATGTGTAAGATATTTTGCTCTACACAAAATCATTCGTAGTTTGATAATATCTGGCGAAACATCCAACGCATTTCATGAAAATCTTATGAACTAACTACTGCTCATTTTGTATTGGACGGAAGTCAAAATTAAGGCTAATTTCTAAAGGACATTGACCTTCAACTATTTCAAATTACAGATAAATGGCTTTCATTTGACGTCGGTTGATGTAGTTTTTGAAAATATCAAAGATCACTATAGTTTATATTGAAAAAAACTAAAACATTTGAAGAAACTGCACGTGATCATTAGGCCCGCTTTGACATTTCAACAGATATGTTTCACAACAGATCTGCAAAGTAAATCAGCATACACGTGATTCATAGAGCACGCACAAATATGCCCACATTTTGCATGACAATAACCATAAATTACTCCAAACCAATCATGCTTCATTCATTTGGTTGAAAAGAGCATCTGAATTTGCAAACCAACGCCGATTCAACACGCTGGCCTATCGTTATAAGATATGAGAAAGGCTTTTGATTCGTCATCAAGTCGACATCCCAAATTATCTCGAATATATTTTCTTAATCTAGTAAAATCTGATTTCGTTACAATTTAAGCTAATTTCTCGGAGTTGGTTGATAAAGGGTCAATTTTTAACAGTCAACACTCTCAGACCAATTTTAGTGTTATAGTCATAATGTCTCTCGGTAAGCTAGCTTATGGGTTAATAATAAATCGACTCCTTGTTAATATCCCACGTTTAGACCTCGACTTATGAAAAGACTCAAAAAGTCAATGGGGGGGGGGGTCAATATTGACCAAAATTTACACAGTCGAACACTCTGTTAAAGTTGAGTAAAAGTATTTTCATGGGTCGAGTAAAAGTCTTTTCACAACCCTTTTGGATCAAGCGCGGTCTTTTCATGGGTCGCGAAATAGCATTTTATTAGTTCAAGCAACAAAAATCCATCGCTCGAGCATTGTCTTTTCATGGTGGAGCAAAAATCTTCTCATAAGTCTGCTCTTTTGCAAATTAGAGAGTTTTTTCTGTACATACAAGAGCTGCAACAGAAGAAGACTACACAGCATTGCACCACTGCAGACCAAATTAATGCACCGTTGGAACATTGCCAAAGAAGATTACAAAGTTTTGCCATTCTTAAGGTGAAGCAGTCATCACTGCTGGACTATATTGCAATATTAATTCATTAAATGAAACTATATGGTTTTATTGTAGTGGTCGCCTTCCCACTAGCCAAGAGGCAAATGTGGTGTTATTCAGCTGCTTTCCCTTCCAAAACTAAGTTTTTTTAATTTAAAAAAACAGTGAAGACTATGTCCCGCTTGCAATTCAAGTTTTGGACGGTCTGTCGAGGACTCTGAAGAAGGCCTTACTGCGCATGTTGTTGTTAGCTGACGACAGAATTTATCAGTCAGGGGGACAATCCATTGCCTGCGACAGAGCAGTTCAGTCATTTTCTTTGTCATCCTACGAGGATCAGCTAATATGCTGTTGTCGCGAGCTCCGTAGTTGAACGCAGCAATTAGTTGAACTGTCTGATAATCAGCGACCCAATTGTGTGGGACGCAATGTGAAGATAACCCTTCCTACACGCTTGAGTTGAGCTGAATCAATCTCTTGATGAATTAGAAACAAGCCCGAATTTTTAATGTACTCACCCAATGAGACGGGAGTATTTTCGTAAGCAATGTGTTCCAACAAGAGGATACTTGAGCGCAGTTCATTAACGCGAGGAAATTAAAAAACGAGAGTTAAAAGGCCGAGGGAGAGAGGAAGAAACGACAGAGATCGGAGAAATTCTCAAGATTGGCAATAAGAATTAATCAGCAAACATTTAAATTCTAGATCAATATAAACCAAGACTATTTGATAATGGAGACCACGCAGATTTAATTTGTGAAGACTTTTAATAGATTGATGTTTCCTCTGAATCGCAAAAGACGATGGAGCATACGTACTGACTACGTTCTAAGCAATAGTGAGCAATAAAATAGCACACAGAATTTTCGAGGTGGATTTGCAGAATCATAAAAAGACCTTAGCTTGACTCAAGTTTTGACGGTAGCTCGTCCCATTTTGAAATTCATTATTTTTAGTCGAGCAAACGTTTAGCATGACATTTGAGTCAAGCTAATGTTCAACATGGTTACTCTAAGTCCAACAAAATTCCAGAAGAAAAATTTTAGGTCAAGGTAAGGTCCGGATTTGAAAAAAATTGGGTCGAAATAAAATCGCGAATCAAAAAACATTGGGTAGCGCTAAATTTTAGAAGCAGGCTTTTGCGTCAACTTAAAGTCCAGACTAAGAAAAGTAGGTTGAGTTAAAGTTGAGATGACAATTAAAGTCGAGCCAAAGTCCTTTCAGAGACAATTTGACCCGGCCATGGTCTTTTCATACTCAAGCAGGCTTTTTTCAGAAGTCGACGCACAAGCCTGTGATTATAACCTGTTAATATTCAATCGGTTGTCTTTTTGAACTCAAGTACACAATAGTTTTCATCATTTTTCTCGTTTAGGAGACTTCTAGAACTTTTTAAAAAGTGAATCTTGACACAAAAGAAAATTGAGAACTTGGAACCTGTGATTCGCTGAAATCTAGAAATTAAGAATTGGATATCAGAATTTCTTTGCAATGTTTTGGTTATGGCCTATCTGTAACTATCTTTATATCCATCTATCTATTTATCAATTTTCGTTTTTTTCTAATCATTTCTGGAAAAGGCTATTTAAATTCTGCGACTTTTCTTTATTGATGCTCTCCTTGATTGATTTATCATCATCTGACTGTTTTTGGTATTAATTGAAGTTTTTGATTTGATAGATGTTTTTGTTCAGTTTTTTCTATGCAAAAACTAATTAAATCAAAGAAGAGCTTTACTGATTCCAGTACCCATCAAGTTTGTTAGAAGTTTTAGTTTTGCTGTTTTTTCAAACAGTTTTTTGTTTTGTATATACTTTCATTGTTTTTCTGTCATTGAGGTTTTTAACATGTCAAGAATTGAAAAATGGAAATTTGAAATTATTCTTAATATCTTCTTCCAATTTCTGACCATCATTTTAATATCATACTTAGGACTCAAAAAGCATGTTGAATGTGTCCATTCCATGTTTTTTTCCTTATTGGTCTCAATAAGAAAACATGGTAACATTTAACAAAAGCAGGAAAATAGACCTTTGAAAGTATAATTATATCTGTTTTGTATTCCTAATGTTCATTCCTTGTTGCAATAGTAAGGTTCAAAGATCTTTGCCAAATTTTTCAAGTATAGTATTTCACAATAGAACCTCTTGACTCAAAATCACCTGTAATGCAAAATTACTCAGCCAATGATTCAAGAACGTTGCGATTTCTCTAGCAGGCGAATTCATATAAAATTTTAAATTTATTTTTAAAAAATTGCAGAAGCTTCTATTAAAATCTGTCTTTTTTTTCGGTTCAGTTGATTTGAATCGAATCACATCTGTAGAACACTACGTCTTTTATTAGTTTTGGGGGTATTTTTCTCTTGGTAGTTTTTCTTTGAATGAGGACTAAGCGCAGGCATATCTCGATAATACTGAAATCTTATGAAATATCTTTTTTATAGTGGAAACTTTTTCCCTCTTGTAATCTTTCACAGGACAGAGAAAAGTAGTTCCGGGGGTGTCGTTCCACATTAATGTTTGATCCCAATTTTTTTGCACCATCTTTCTCCAACCTTCTTTGAACGGATTTTCTTGCAGATTCAAAATTGCTTAAAATTTAAAACTCGAACGGTGGAGGAAAAATGTGTCCCAGTTTCTTGAGATTCTGTTTTAAAAAGTTCAGTACATTATTTGCAAACGCACAATACCAAATACAAGTCTCGATGAGGTCTATTATAAAATTTAATTGATTTTTCCTGTTTTTAATTTCTGTATTGCATGGTAATAAGTAATCTCAAAATCTTTAGAAAGCAAAAAAGCTGAAATTTTGACGTAAGCTGTGAAAGAAACTGAATATTTTTATTATAGATTTTTGAAGCTTATGAGTTATCGGAACCAGAAATAAACTGTTGCCTCTATTTGCCTTGCAAAACAGGATGTCTTAAATTTTTAGCATAAAATAGCATAATGTCTTAAATTTTTAGCATAATGTCTTAAATTTAGTTATTGTCCCAATTTTTACATTTTATGGTTTCTACGCTCATTAAAAAATATTCGTGGGCTTCGCAAAAAACTGCGCTTTTATGCCTACTTAATCGACATCGAAATTAATTTGTAGACGGCGTTTCTGTGAAAGAAATGAAAAAACAATTGGGAAATAGTTACTACGAACACTTTTCTCGAGTATTTAAAGAGTTCTGTCGCGTTTTCTCATTAAAACAAATTAAACAACTTGCTATCAATAATGTTTAATATATCCATTCACAGCAACGCTATTTAAAAACAAGTTACTTGAATTGTTTGAATTTTTTTGCCTTGCTTTTCGCTTAAAAAAATCTTAGAGCAAAAAGGAAGTTCTACAACTTGCCTTTTTCAACTGAAATGAAAGAAGCGAGAACTTGATTAATATTCCAATCCAAACAAGGTGGCTCGGTAATGTGCGATCGCACATAAGGTTCCAACCCCGCTCATCCACAATTTTGGCATAATTGTCTACCAAATGAGAAACAGATGGAAAAACACAAAAAATTCAAGTATTTTTCAAAAAAAAACTGGCGTATGAACGGAAAGATAGCCTCCAAAGCAAAAAACTCAGTGGAGTAAAAATGATGCATTAGATTGATGAGATATGCCGATATTAAGAAAGCGAGCGAAGACGAACGGCAAAATCAAACAACAACAACAAACATTAATTACATCAAAAATTTTATGTCCGTTTTAAAAAACGAAACTTAATAACAAAGTCAAAATAGTGTCCGATTAAACTGAAAATAAACAAAATAACTTGTAATTCACCAGAAAAGATTGTTATTCACCAGTTCATAATAAAACTTGGTGACAATTAGACATTTAAAGTTAGAAAATTCGCTGAATTTAAAAAAAAACAATTGATTTCAAAGTAATGAAAACCATTAGGAATCAACTAAAATATCCCATAGGTTTACAATTAAGAACGCTTCTATAGAAGAAAATTAAGAACTCTTGGTTTTCAATTTTTTGTGCAGTTACAAAAAGAACAACAAAAAGACAACATACTAAAAATCAATTAAAACTTGCCAGAAAGTTCTTTGGAAGCCGTAAACTCATAACTTGGCCCCCACAATTTGTTCGGTTGCACCCTTGTCGAACAAGGATAATGTATTATGTGGCGGCTCTTAAATGAGCATGAGCAACAATTAGACAAAAAAGAAAAAAATGCAAAAGTACGTAATACTTATTTTTTTCTTCGAAAAAAATTTATTTCCAAAGACATAAAAGCCAATAATTACAAAATGAAAAATTTTAATATGTTCGTCCCTTCTTTCAAAGGAAACCCTTGAGACCTGCATTTATCCAGAATATGTCTTACGTCTACAAAAAGAACGTCAAATATGACACAAATCAAAAATTCATTTGCTTTTTCTGAAAAACCAGTGTCGAAGCCAGTAAAGTCATAAGCAACTCTTTAAAAACATTGGATTTGTGACACCAATACCTTTTGACACCTTCCCTTGACAAAAATAATGTCTTTTTTAACCTTTAATTAACGAGACCAGGTAACAAACGGACAATAAAAGGAACAAAATTGCGAAGTTTAAATGTTTTTTCTTTCATTTTGAAAAAAAAACAATTGTTTTCAAAGTCATGAAAGCCATTATCTATCTTCTAATATCAGAAAATCGGCTCATCTACTTTTCGTGAAGAAGCCAATCAAATCGGGCCATTGTACAGGAAATTAAATACGACTAAAAAGACAAAGTAAAACCGACATTTAAAGACAAAATTAAAAATTCAATTAAATTCTTCGAGAAAGTACTGTCGAAGCGGTAAAGAATCACAATCTATATCTTTAAGGATTTAAATTCTATCAATTGTGCGTTATTTTGAACGCGAAAAATGTGATATATGAACTGACAAACTGACAAAACTAGAAAACATGAAAAATGGTCAAATATCTAAAAATTAAAAAAAAAATGTGAAATCTATTAGTATCAAAGCCAGAACACAATAACCTAAGTGGACCAAATTAAGAGAAAAATGGAGGCAAAGTTCAATAAGCCATTTATTATTAATATATCAAATACTTTAAAAGTCAAAAAGACCATAAGCTTTCAAGCAATCAACTAGACTATTCAATTTTAAGCTGATTAGGAGGCCAGTTGGACCTATCACTAGTGAGCTTTGATTTGAAATGTTCTGTTATTTAATTTATATTAAAAAAATCGCATTTTTCAAATAAAAAACCGACTGACGACAATCCGAATTATTTTTAGATTGTAGCGGTCCAAGATTGGTACCGAACTATTTTTGCTAATGATGGTTGTCTATTAGGAATATTTAATGTTTGGAATGTCATTGATATAGATATTTTGTTAGTTGAAAAATCAAAAATAAATGATGCGTTTTTGATAATCAACGAATAAAGTTAGCAAAAAATAAGTTTTATTTACAGAGAACTCTCAACTGAAATTGAAGTGAAAATAGCCCCCTTTTGAGTTTACAGAGATTGTGTTATTGGTGTTTGGGTGTATACTTCCTGCAAATTTAATCAAAGTGGACTAAAGAAACTTATTTCGTGCTGTTTTTGATGAAAAAGTCTGTATTTTGTGAAACATTTAGCCGGAGTTTGTGACAAAAAAATTAATGAAAATAGTTGACAGTATATTCTGTCTTTAAACGTAAAATCAACAGCCTTTTTTTGGAAACATTTTATTAAATTTTATCAAAATTGGCGAAATTTCAGTCAAAAATTCGGGAAAGGGTGAATGAAATCAACGGAATTCACTCTATTTTCTCGAAAGTTTAAACCTCGATATCTCCCTCTGTCAAAAACAAAAATAAAAAAAAATCTTTTTAATTCCATATTCTACGCTGTACAAGCTTTCTAATGATACCAGTCTCAACTATGTACGATGAATATATCGATCGGCCAAAATCGACTGAACAAAAAAACCCATTTGAGTATATGGTTCCTCCCCCCTCAAAATTGGCGAAATTTCAGTCAAGAATTCGGGAAAGGGTGAATGAAATCAACGGAATTCACTCTATTTTCTCGAAAGTTTAAACCTCGATATCTCCCTCTGTCAAAAACAAAAATAAAAAAAAATCTTTTTAATTCCATATTCTACGCTGTACAAGCTTTCTAATGATACCAGTCTCAACTATGTACGATGAATATATCGATCGGCCAAAATCGACTGAACAAAAAAACCCATTTGAGTATATGGTTCCTCCCCCCTCAAGAAGAGTCGGAACAAAAATCTGCAATCCTTTGCAGTTAATCGATGCCAGACTTTGATTTCAGATTTTGGCGGCAACTGGAAAACTGTTCTTAAACGTTAACTAGTTTATCCCAAAAACTAGAGACCGTTATGAAAATGAAAAAAACTCTTATTGATTACTTGTCACAAAAAAACTCCGCGAATATTTTGTACACTACTGAACTAATCTATTCCTGTCAATTAACGCAAGGTTGTTCAAAATTTACATAAAATGCTTTGAAAATTCTAAGCACTCTTTCTCTCTCTCTCTCTATCTATCTCTTTCCCTCTCTCTCTCTCTCTATCTATCACTCTATCTATCCATCCATCTCTCCTTTGTTCTCTGTTTTCGAAAAATTCTTGGATAACTAATCTTGTGTTATTTCAGTAGTTTATTTCTTTAATCTCAACATACTGAAAACACATTTTCAACTCGCTTGGCATGAATTTTTTTTTATTGAAAATATATCTTTGATTATATACATATATTTTTAAAATATTAGGTCAAAAATGAAAAGAATAACAAATAACAGTGGGTTTTGAGTTTATAAATTCAAAAATTGGAGCAATTATACGTAAATAATTCAATTACTTATTTATTCAAGTGTTTTTAGATTAACGTCCATTCAGCACCTTGTTGTTTTTACTCTCTCCATTGCTTGTCCGATTGGCAAGTGGTGAATATTCCTTGGGTAGCTCCGCTATCCCCAATTAAGGAATTGTGGGGTACCTGCTTCTGCGTCACTGCCACAAATTGTGAATACCAGATTGGAGACTCCTTTGTCTTTTTTGTGTGGGTCAAACTCTTCACTGTATGTTGGTCTGTTCGGATATATGCGAGAAAAATAATTTTAAACCAAGAGATTAACTCAGAAGAAAAAGATTATGACTGTTGGTGAAAACGTTGATGAATAAACTTTCGCAATCAGGATAAAAACGTTTATAAAAGAATAAGTAAGAAAATGAATTAATCTAAAATAAGAGAAAAACAAAATTATTTATACAATTTTTAGAGATTTACAGGAGAGGTCTGGTTAGATCAGGATGGTTGCTGAGATTTGTGAGATGAAAAATACTTCATAAACTGCCAGTATATAGCCCATTTATCATGGAGAAAATTCATGATTCTAATCATGGTGTTTGATTCCTCGTGAGTCCTATGTCTGACCAACTATGGTTTGCTTTTGCAAATTTCACTGGATATCATTTGCAAGGAATGCCAAAAATAGTATGCATTTGCTTTTTGTAACGAAGAATTCATGCACAATTCCATAGGTATCATAGTCATTCAATACCTGATCAGAAAACTTTGCATTAAATAATCGCATTCTGGTTATAGTTATCTAGTTTCATCAGTTTGAACCAAGTTTTGATTCCAAGAATCTACGTTCTAGCTTGAATTAAAAAACTAACACAAAATTTATCAGGCCTTTTGACAAATTACTGTTAGCAGAAGAAGAATGATTCATTAATTTCGGTATTTAATGAGAGCTTCTTTTGGATTCAATACTTTGTCTCATTTTTGTATTCAGTGGTGTTTCAGCTTCCCCAGATTGCATAAGCTTCTCTAAAAAAACAACTAATGCATACAGAAGCAGGAAAAAAACAGAAAAAAAATTGAAACATTTTTTTGTATGTCAGAGATTTTAGCGTTTTTTGTCTATGAAAAACGTCTATATAGACAACTTTCAGATTTGTGAGATGAAAAATACTTCATAAACTGCCAGTATATAGCCCATTTATCATGGAGAAAATTCATGATTCTAATCATGGTGTTTGATTCCTCGTGATTCCTAAGTCTGACCAACTATGGTTTGCTTTTGCAAATTTCACTGGATATCATTTGCAAGGAATGCCAAAAATAGTATGCATTTGCTTTTTGTAACGAAGAATTCATGCACAATTCCATAGGTATCATAGTCATTCAATACCTGATCAGAAAACTTTGCATTAAATAATCGCAGTCTGGTTATAGTTATCTAGTTTCATCAGTTTGAACCAAGTTTTGATTCCAAGAATCTACGTTCTAGCTTGAATTTAAAAAACTAACACAAAATTTATCAGGCCTTTTGACAAATTACTGTTAGCAGAAGAAGAATGATTCATTAATTTCGGTATTTAATGAGAGTTTCTTTTGGATTCAATACTTTGTCTCATTTTTGTATTCAGTGGTGTTTCAGCTTCCCCAGATTGTATAAGCTTCTCTAAAAAAACAACTAATGCATACAGAAGCAGGAAAAAACAGAAAAAAAATTGAAACATTCATTTGTATGTCAGAGATTTTAGCGTTTTTTGTCTATGAAAAACGTATATATAGACAACTTTCATGCAAAAAATACAACAATTTATAACAACAGGAAACATTATTCTAAAATGATTGAGATGAGAACATTAATGATATTAAATATTAGTAAGGTGACTTCAGCTTTCCTTCTGGGCTGTTTTTGAAAAATTTGACCGTAAAATTGCTTTGAGAGGAAAGAATAGAACAATATATATCACTCAAAAGTGAAGACTCTATATTAGTAGACAAGCACACAAAGCGACAACACGTACGAAGAAACCCTAATATAAATCAATTGATTGGCAGACAAGATCATATCGGATCAGTTAGTTATCAAAATTACGTTGAACTGCGTTAATTGGTGCTTGCATGCAAAAATCAACGAGTCATTTGAAGTTTTCTTTTTGATGTAAATATCAAATTTCTCTCATCTTAAGGAAATTAGTTCCTGGCAAAGCAAGATTATTAAATTTTATAATTTCGCTCTTGTCGCTTCCAGGAAAGTTTCAAAAACGTGAGACAGCATTTTTTTGAAAAGAATTTAGTCTAGACTTAAGTTGAATTGTTATCATCTCCAGAATTCAGAGTTCATTCAATTTACTAAGGGATAGCCTTTTAATGAGGACTTGAAATATTAATAGCTACAGGAAAATTAGTAATTAATTTAACTTGAAAAGGCTCTAGTTGTTCAAGTGGAAGCAGCAGTTTTTATTATAGCTATCATTTATCGAAATGACTGAATGAATTATTCATTGAAATGCAGTTGTGAATTGTTGAGTGCTTTTTCGGCTAATTATTGAAGATAGAAAAAAGGGAGCTACAACAATAAACCTGTCAGCAGTGGTCTGAGAGATTGTTTGTGACGTGCGACCAACAAACATTTAAACAACATCAATCAGCTGTTAAAATTTTAATGGAGAGCTTTTGTATTTATTGAGAATAATTGACAGCCATCTAATGACAGTGAGCGACAATTGAAAGACAATTTCAAGTCACTTTAGCTGCGCTTTACCACCAATGGATCCATTGTAATCTTTTGTTCAATCACATTTGTCTAACAGCGCCGAGTGTGTTTGTTAAGAGCTCTCTCCTCACTATTTTTTCACAATTGTTCAACTAATTTATTCACAATTGTTCGCCATTTTGCAATTTTTCACTATCTTTTCACTCGCTCTTCATCAATCATATCAATCATCTTTCTTCTTCTCTCTCCTCTCTCTACTAACAAGCACCACTTCTGCTTTTGTATATTTGAGCGCATTTTCAGTTTATATCGGCTGCTCTTAATTTCAGTCGAGTCCGCGGGCATTTTGGAGAGTGTGCCCGCAGTAAGGAATGAAAACGTCATGCCATTGATTAAGCTGTATTAGCGGAGCTGGCCTGAGAGGAAAGAGGAAGCGTAATTTGACTGACAGACAGCGACAGACATTTTGAGTGACATTTATCGGGGAAGAAGTGAAAGTAATAAATAATTGAACAAAAAACAAAATGCCTCATCATACACAATTTACCCCTCCATCACCCATCCATCAAATCAACCAAATCACCCCCCCCCCCCCCCCCCCACCCCCTATCCCCATATCCCCCTCCCTTCTAAGAAGCCCACTCTCACCGTGCTCGCGCCCTCATTGTTTCCCCCTGACCATATCAATCCCCCTCGCCCAACCTCCGCCGCTCCCAAAAATAAGCCCTCATTCATGTTACTTCAACGTCATTCTCAAACTTCCAAAGTTTACAATTAACGGTAGCTCCCTTAAATCTAAAAACAATGTAATTTTTTATTTTAGTTAAAGCAAAAATGACAATAAATTAACCTTAACTTTACACATAAGCTGTTACTCTCTTTCGTTTAGCAGAAAGTTAATCTAAACTTAACCCAATTAGCAATTAAGAAAAGGATTCCAACCCACATTTCAAAAAGCCTAGGAAAAAGGGGAATTATATTTATAACAGTAGAAAGTATAATTTGTCATGTGTGAGTTCTTATATCTGCTTTGGGTAAAAAAGGGAAAGAAAAAGAGAGCAGATAAAGGGATTGTGTGTAGGGTAGTTGTTGTTGGGTAGTGGTGCTTTCTTATCAATCAAATGTTAGATTGACATCTAATAAGAGGAAGCTTCAATCTCTGTCACGGGCTCAACACAAAATTACTTTGGAATTAACGGGTTGTGACAAAATGGAATTAGGCACAAAAATGGAGTGGGAGGAATCAGCCATGATTTAATCAGCCGAACTCACTCATAGTCTACGCTCAACGCTCTCACTCATTTTCAGTAGCAAATTCATGACTCTTTTGGTTCATTAACATTTCAACTTTTGCGACAGCAAATTTGAAATGCTGCAATCTATTTTAGGGGAAAAATTGGAGCCTGGAATAGTTGTCGCCAAAAATTGTAATTGATAACACACCCTTCAGTTTATACCCGCTACCCATTATTAGAACCTGGATGTGCTTGAGCATAGAGCCCGATTTATTAACCGCTAAAAATTAGTTTTTCTCTGTTTAATCTGCAGGAAATAATTCGGCTTAGAGAGAAGTCGGCACGGTGGTATACTTTGTCAGCTAGAGGGTTTTTGAAGAGGGAAGAAGAATGGCAAAATGGGGAACAGAATTAAGAGCGCAGGAAAGAGAACAAGCAAGAAATAGAGAGAACGAGAGAAATAGAGAGAGAGAGGCGACCATTAGTCAAGTTAAGTGACAGGTGTCAATCACTCTGTTGTATCGACGATAGAGCCACGCGTAACTTCTCCCTGTGACGGCCGGATGACAAGCTGTCAATTTGATGTGCGAAGCATAAGTGCCAATCACAAGTCAGCTAAGATCAACTCAGCAGAGCTTAGACGTCAGAGCAGGCTTACACCACTGAAAGAGAAGAGAGCCTCACTACGCAACACAACCACTGAACAAATTACTAACTAGCGCAACCACACTGCCACTAGCTTACCAACTAACTAACTAGCCAACCATCCAAGTAACCAGCCACATAGCTATAGACTTTGACTGTTAGTCGAACATGGGGATTGTAACAAACTGACAACTTTCTTCATTTAATACCCGAGTGAAGTTTAAGATCAGATTATAGATATCTTTATTATAATACAATTGAGAACATGTTAAACATTTGTTAGTTTTGAGACCGTCAGGCGTTCTCTTGAATGCACGAAATGACGGAGAGTTAATGAAAGCCTTTTCTTAAAACTCCGAAATTATTAAAATTTGCAACGCGGCTGCATGATATGAACCAAAATTATAACAACAGTATATTTGGTTGTCGCTAAGGTCGTTTAGAAATTAATGGAGCCCTTGCCCTAACAGTTGCCGCACTCAAATTTACGTTCCAAAGCATGAAAAGCAGAATTCAGTTCCCGATTTCTACTGTGGCTACAGTACTCAAATCTTAAAAATCAAAACACAAAAAATCCTTGATGGTGTTGATTTGCAGCTGAAGTCCTCATTGTACTTAAAAATGCCAAACAAGGAGGCTCGACAATGTGCGTTCGCACATAAAGTTCCGACCCCGTTCATCCAAATTTTTTGCTCAATTGTCTACCAAAAGAGGAAGAGAGAGAAAACTTTCAAAAATACAAATATTCTACAAAAATAACTGGTGTACGAATAAAAAAATTGCTTCCGACTCAAACAAGTTTTTAAAGAAAATAATGTCACAATAGAGGGCCGATATGACCTGCCATTATTAAGAGTACGAGACAAGACAAACAGAACCAATTAACAACAGGAAGCATTATTTACATCCAACACTCGATATTTCCAGAAAAAACTCAATAAAAAGTCAAAAAAGAGTCAAATTATACATAAACTAAAAAATAACTGAACTTTTTAAGACTCGGTATGGAGTGGACGAAAAATAGCAAAAAAGGCCAAAGTTAAAAAAATACGTTTTGATTTTTTGAAAACAGATAATCTCAAATAAGGAAAACCGTAATATATCAAGGGAAATATTTAAATAGGTACATGTTCAATGAGATCTCCATTTGGGGTCAATGAGACCTGTCATTATCCAGAATTTACTTCAGGTCTACTAACACAAACCAAAAATGGAGTTGGAAAACAAATTAAATTAAACTTTGCGAGACAATGTTGCCGAACGCTTTAAAACCATTATCTATTTCGTAAAACAATAAGATATAATCAACTTTGAAAACCAATAATGTGATATGTAACCTCTGAATAATGAGACTAGTTAAAAACTAGACAGAGAATGGAAGAAAATTTAAAATTTTTTTTTCGAAAACAGATAAATTCCAAGTCATAAATAAGAGCTGTCAACTGAAATCAATAAATGCAATCAATTACCGCTCCAAAACAAGCAATTGAGTTCTTTCAACTTTCAAAGTACGTCATACGTCTACAAACGATACTCGAACATTGAAATAAAATTTCCAGAAGATCAAGTGTCGAAGCCGTTAAATCAATAAGCAATGCGCTAAAACAATAGATATGTTAAGTTCTGCTTTTTTCCAAAATTAATCTTATGATATGCAAGTTGTAATTAATGAGAATAAGCGAAAAGCCGACAAAAAAGCAGCGAGGATCAAGGTTTAAAAAATGCGTCTTTTTTGTTCTTAAAACATTTAATTTCAAAGTCATGGGAAATATTAAGTGCTATCTGAAATCAGCAAAAACCTTTAGCTGTTTTCGAGGTTTTCGTACGAATACTGAAGCTACGACCACTAAAAATAGAACAAAAAATTGCATTTAATTTCGCAAGGACAAGGTCTCGAAGCCGTTCAAACCATTTTACATCCACTGAAATACTTGATCTTTTGTTCGAAAAAGAACCTCAAAGTGGAAAAAAATTCCAAATTGTATAACAACTTGTAGTATTAAAGCCAAACACTGAAAACTCAAATACTTAAAAATTAAAAACGGCAATAGAAATTAAATTTTAATCTCTTAGAAAGTCAATGCAATCTGTTATTGCTGGGCATAATATAAAAATTGATCCAAAAAGGAGAAAAAGTTGCAGATCTCGTTAATCCGTTGTTTATTTTGAAACAAAAATTGAATATCAGAAAACCGTAAGCCTTCGACTAAATAAACTGGATAGTTTCCTGAAACTCTTTAAGAAGCCATTTGGTAAAGTCACTAATTTGCCTCAATTTAAATTGTTACGTTTTGTATTAAAAATTTGAATAAAAAAACGAAAAAAGACAATAAAAAAGGGAGCAGCTGATTATAATTGGAATTATTTTGGGACTGCAAAAAAAACTATTAGACCGAAACTAGCCCTGCTATTGCGCTGAACAAAAACTAGCACTTCCTAGTAATCTAGATCTTGATAATCTTCATCCTTAGAGCTAGAACCAGCAACAATAAAGTGGGTCTGAACAGGGATTGAGACGGACAGTGTCATTATTAAGCCGGCATTGACCTGTTCTCGGCTCACTCTGAGTCAAAAACAAAAGTAATCCACCAATATCTTACAATATTCTTTCAGAAGAAATCCTGCACGATCTTGCTAAACAAATGTAACCCTGTAATACCTTGTGAGACTAAGTGAATCTTACAAATTCTTGCAGGCAAAAGTAATGTTGAGAGAACCCTCTACGAACCTTGCCAGATTACTTTCAATTTTACAAATCGAATTCTATATCCATTCTTGTGACCCTAATAGAAAAAAACAATATCAAATTCAATTCCAAGACAAAGCCACCAAACTAAAACGACAGAGTTTTGAAGAAATCTTTTTTTGGTGTTTTCGATATTGATGGTATCGATTTTATCCTTATACAATTTTCATATATTTCTGGGTATACAATGTTTCATAACTGTCAAAGTTCAC
Source organism: Convolutriloba macropyga (assembly GCF_964194025.1). Classification (NCBI taxonomy): domain Eukaryota; kingdom Metazoa; phylum Xenacoelomorpha; order Acoela; family Convolutidae; genus Convolutriloba; species Convolutriloba macropyga. The sequence continues at coordinate 45,882,658 of NC_134472.1, forward strand.
TGGGATATTTTAACATGGGAAAACCTAAACATGTTGTTCTACAAGAACTGGAACCTAGCATTCATTAAAAATAGTAAATTGTTAAATAATTGCAGTTTACGTCCAAAATAAAACTTACAATTGTACAGATTTAGTATCTTCACATCGCACCTTTAAAAGTCCAAAGCAAATTGTTAGTTCTAGCTTAGATTAAGATGATATATCTTAGCTTAGTGAATATTAAAAATAGTGATCAATCAATCGATAAATAGGTTAGCTCAGAAACCGAACTGGAGAACAACACTGAGGCCGGAGACACAATCGAGACAATTAATTTCTGAGAATATTAATCGACAAGGTCTTCTTTGGGACCGCATAGTGAAGCTTCTCTGAGGGTAGGCCTACCTACTCGTAGAAGACTTGGCAAGTTAAGTCAGCCCATGTAGTATGGAATGTTGAACCAAGTAGACAATTAAAACGGTCCGCAGTAACCCGAAGTACCTGATGGGCAATGTCTTAACGTTCTATCATGTTGGTTAATACTCTTCTGCTTGGGTTGTGGAGTGAACACCGACGAGCTCTTCACGCCATCTACTATCTTGTTTACGTATATTGGTTGACCGATTAATTAGTAAATTCAATTGAAGACCTGGTATAATCCTCAATCTTAGAGTCAATACTTGATTCTTTTTGGTGAGAACGTTTCGTTGGAAAAGAGATATCACATAACATAGAGAGGCGCTTCAATTTTATGCTAACATCATCATTATCATGACAACATTATTATTATTGGCAAGTGAGCACAGTTCTATAACGCCTCAAACAGTTCATTTAGGGATCGAGCGAAGCGCTTGGTATGATCCTCTAGTCTAATTAAGAGCAGAAGGTTTGTGAAGTTACTACCCCTTCTAGTAGTTATTCTTTTGCTCTACGAATTTATTCTAGGACTGTTTGTGGAATTGTGATTCGGGTAAACCTCCATCCTAAGTATTCAGAATATATATTGCCGACCACAGAGGGATTTCGTCTGTTTAGAAGACGGTTTAAAAAATAATAATAATAATTGCAAAATTGGCTTTAGAGAGAATTGATGATTTAGATCTTCGGAAAACATCTCAAAGGTAAAACTCGTCTATTTTTTATCATTCGGTTTTATCTTAAAAATTATTACGATCACCAAAAATGATCAACGCAACGAACAACCAGCAACAACAATTCCAGGCGAACATACAGCACCAAAATGTCATTGCACCACCACTTCTCACCTCCCTCCGTTACCTCAGCCTCAATTTTGAGAGCTTTGGAAGTTGGGTTCGACACTTCTGGTCTATATCAACTGCTAACAACTGGGATGACCAGAAACAACGAAGTCCTACCCACGTGTTTGAACAGTTATGCGTTGGATGAGTATTCCAATCTCCCCATTCGTTAGTTTCAACAAGTGCAAGACAACCAGCCTCGACTATAGAAAAGAATCCTGAACGCTCTTAATAACAGAATCGGAGACATTCCCATCGCAAGGAGTGCGCATACTGAATTCAAACATCTTCAAGAACGTGAATCAGAGTCCGACCAAGAGTTTTCAAGTTGAGTTCGTAAATAAGATGAGGCAGCGAAAGCTCACCTTGTGGTTACGGGACGACAGGAAGCTAACAAAAATGCCTTTATGGACAGAATATTGGACAGCGAAGTCAGATAAACACTCCTAAAAGAAGAACCGGGAAAATTCAATGCAGCTACACAAAGAGCTTTTGCTCTAGACGCCATCAGTAAGGTAGAATCCAGTCAAAAGAACGGAAACGTAAGATGAGTAAACGTCGATCAAGATCATGACAGTTGATATAAGAGCACTCCACACCAGTATGCCATCGGATATTAATCAATTGATCAAATCGCAGACCAGAAGCTTTTCAATAAGATGCTGCTGCAGCAAGAGTGACGCACAAAAATCTTGGAGAAGATGCTTGCGACCCAGACTAAATTATTATGAGAATCAAATCAACTCAGATTTCAGAGTCGAAGTCCGGGAAGACCTGAAGGCTTTCGGCCCAGAACGTCTGCGATGCAGTGCTATAATTGACAGGAGTTTGGGCAATTGTAAAATCAGTGACCACAGAAAGGAACAGTACAACCGGGTGTATACACACACTCAGACACCAATAGACAATCAATCGTGATAGCATTTTACAGCGAGCGAACCCAGAACAAGTGATCAGTATCAACAAAGTTCAAGCGGAAGCAGTTTTCGGACCCACAGTCTACGTAATGGTGGATCTTGACGGACAAAAGCACAAAACGTAATTGGAAACGGGATGCAAAGTGAACTTTCTGTCGCAAAAAAAAACTTACTCACAGTATGAGCAGTGTTCCAAACTGAGACAATTCCGGGAACAAATTTTTTCGGCCACGAATGATCCTTCCAAAATATTAGGCGTTTTTTGCCAAATTGACGTTCGAGACCGGGGTTAAAGTGAAAGCCGATCTTCTGGTGACCCAGAACACAGATGTACCTTTGATACTTGGAATTCAGGTGGTGGAGGAGAACAGGTTATCAATTGACTTCCACTCGAAGCAGCATATGATGGAGAAAGAGACCAATGTTATAAATTTGCAATTTGTCTATAAGCTTGAAATCCCTAGGCACGTACATCTCTGTGAGACTGAAGCAGACACCTGACTTGATCATTATGAAACAACGGAAAGAATACAGCACGCGGTAAATCTAGAAACAAATCTGACCCAGCCTTGCAATGAAGAGGTAGAACAGATTTGTTCCTTAGCAATACCAGATAGAAGCCAGCAAACTGGCGACAGAAAAGCACTGCTACGAGAGTTCAGCGATGTTTTCGCAATGAACGACAATGAACTTAAAAAACTCATTTAATGCAGCACAAAATTGATATAGGTGATACTCTGCCCGTCAAACTTGCTCCCCATAGTCATGCACCTGGAAAAATCACTTTGGTTAAGAAAAAGATTGAGGACTTGCAGACACGAAACATTATCCGACCATCAAACAGCCCCGACAGTGAACCAATTTTTCTCAGTACCAAAAAGGATGGGGGCAATTGAATATGCACCGACCGCAGACGACCCAACAAAGTAACGAAGAAAGATGCTTTTCCTTTTCCTCGAATTCACCAAATACTGGATCATCTGCATGGCGTAACGGTTTTCTCAAGCCCCGACCTGGCCTCAGGATATTGGCAAGTTCCATTGCCTGAGAGTGCTATGTCAAAAAATGCATTCGTCAACCTCGAGGCCGGACATTACGAGTACCTTAGATTTCCATTTGGACTATGCAACACGCCAGGAACTTTCTGGCAACTCATGACAAGCATTTTCAATAAAGACTTCTTCTCGTTTGTTCTCATATTCCTGGACAACGTTCCTGTGTTTAACAAACATGTGGAGGCACAAAAAAGACACGCGCCTTGTTTTTCAAGCACTTCCTTCTGCCAATCCCAAACTCAACAACAAGAAAGGCCGACTCTTTCAAGTTTCCCTAACCTACCTATGATACAAACTGAGCCTAGCAGGAATCGCATCAGATGACAACCAACTCGTTGCAGTACGCAACTGGAAACGACCAGAGAATGCAATCGATGTGAGGTCCGTTATTGGATTCTGCAGTTGCTATAGACGTTTCATCAAGAACTTTTCTGGGATAGCAAATTTCTTCGCAGATAACAAAAAGGAACATTCGTTTCGATTGGAACCCTGAGTGCCATTGTGCGTTTGAAAAAATGAAAGCGGCTTCGATTGATAGCTCAGTACTCAAACATCCGGACTACAACACACCTCTTATTGTAGACACAGACGCAAGTGACAACAATCGAGTAGCAGTACTCTCAAATATTGTCAATAGAGTAGAATACCCAGTGGCCTGTGCGAACGGAGTTTTGACGCCGGCAGAATGTCGTTACTCAACAACAAAAAGAGAAGCATTAGCAGTCATCCAAGCGATGAAATGGTTCAAACCTTACATTTGGGGAACTCAGTTTTCGGCCACGAATGATCCTTCCAAAGTATTAGGCGTTTTTTGCCAAATTGACGTTCGAGACCGGGGTTAAAGTGAAAGCCGATCTTCTGGTGACCCAGAACACAGATGTACCTTTGATACTTGGAATTCAGGTGGTGGAGGAGAACAGGTTATCAATTGACTTCCACTCGAAGCAGCATATGATGGAGAAAGAGACCAATGTTATAAATTTGAAATTTGTCTATAAGCTTGAAATCCCTAGGCACGTACATCTCTGTGAGACTGAAGCAGACACCTGTCTTGATCATTATGAAACAACGGAAAGAATACAGCACGCGGTAAATCTAGAAACAAATCTGACCCAGCCTTGCAATGAAGAGGTAGAACAGATTTGTTCCTTAGCAATACCATATAGAAGCCAGCAAACTGGCGACAGAAAAGCACTGCTACGAGAGTTCAGCGATGTTTTCGCAATGAACGACAATGAACATAAAAAACTCAATTAATGCAGCACAAAATTGATATAGGTGATACTCTGCCCGTCAAACTTGCTCCCCATAGTCATGCACCTGGAAAAATCACTTTGGTTAAGAAAAAGATTGAGGACTTGCAGACACGAAACATTATCCGACCATCAAACAGCCCCGACAGTGAACCAATTTTTCTCACTACCAAAAAGGATGGGGGCAATTGAATATGCACCGACCGCAGACGACCCAACAAAGTAACGAAGAAAGATGCTTTTCCTTTTCCTCGAATTCACCAAATACTGGATCATCTGCATGGCGTAACGGTTTTCTCAAGCCTCGACCTGGCCTCAGGATATTGGCAAGTTCCATTGCCTGAGAGTGCTATGTCAAAAACTGCATTCGTCAACCTCGAGGCCGGACATTACGAGTACCTTAGATTTCCATTTGGACTATGCAACACGCCAGGAACTTTCTGGCAACTCATGACAAGCATTTTCAATAAAGACTTCTTCTCGTTTGTTCTCATATTCCTGGACAACGTTCTTGTGTTTAACAAACATGTGGAGGCACAAAAAAGACACGCGCCTTGTTTTTCAAGCGCTTCTTTCTGCCAATCCCAAACTCAACAACAAGAAAGGCCGACTCTTTCAAGTTTCCCTAACCTACCTATGATACAAACTGAGCCTAGCAGGAGTCGCATCAGATGACAACAAACTCGTTGCAGTACGCAACTGGAAACGACCAGAGAATGCAATCGATGTGAGGTCCGTTATTGGATTCTGCAGTTGCTATAGACGTTTCATCAAGAACTTTTCTGGGATAGCAAATTTCTTCGCAGATAACAAAAAGGAACATTCGTTTCGATTGGAACCCTGAGTGCCATTGTGCGTTTGAAAAAATGAAAGCGGCTTCGATTGATAGCTCAGTACTCAAACATCCGGACTACAACTCACCTCTTATTGTAGACACAGACGCAAGTGACAACAATCGAGTAGCAGTACTCTCAAATATTGTCAATAGAGTAGAATACCCAGTGGCCTGTGCGAACGGAGTTTTGACGCCGGCAGAATGTCGTTACTCAACAACAAAAAGAGAAGCATTAGCAGTCATCCAAGCGATGAAATGGTTCAAACGTTACATTTGGGGAACTCAGTTTTCGGCCACGAATGATCCTTCCAAAGTATTAGGCGTTTTTTGCCAAATTGACGTTCGAGACCGGGGTTAAAGTGAAAGCCGATCTTCTGGTGACCCAGAACACAGATGTACCTTTGATACTTGGAATTCAGGTGGTGGAGGAGAACAGGTTATCAATTGACTTCCACTCGAAGCAGCATATGATGGAGAAAGAGACCAATGTTATAAATTTGCAATTTGTCTATAAGCTTGAAACCCCGAGGCACGTACATCTCTGTGAGGCTGAAGCAGACACCTGTCTTGATCATTATGAAACAACGGAAAGAATACAGCACGCGGTAAATCTAGAAACAAATCTGACCCAGCCTTGCAATGAAGAGGTAGAGCAGATTTGTTCCTTAGCAATACCAGATAGAAGCCAGCAAACTGGCGACAGAAAAGCACTGCTACGAGAGTTCAGCGATGTTTTCGCAATGAACGACAATGAACATAAAAAACTCAATTAATGCAGCACAAAATTGATATAGGTGATACTCTGCCCGTCAAACTTGCTCCCCATAGTCATGCACCTGGAAAAATCACTTTGGTTAAGAAAAAGATTGAGGACTTGCAGACACGAAACATTATCCGACCATCAAACAGCCCCGACAGTGAACCAATTCTTCTCAGTACCAAAAAGGATGGGGGCAATTGAATTTGCACCGACCGCAGACGACCCAACAAAGTAACGAAGAAAGATGCTTTTCCTTTTCCTCGAATTCACCAAATACTGGATCATCTGCATGGCGTAACGGTTTTCTCAAGCCTCGACCTGGCCTCAGGATATTGGCAAGTTCCATTGCCTGAGAGTGCTATGTCAAAAACTGCATTCGTCAACCTCGAGGCCGGACATTACGAGTACCTTAGATTTCCATTTGGACTATGCAACACGCCAGGAACTTTCTGGCAACTCATGACAAGCATTTTCAATAAAGACTTCTTCTCGTTTGTTCTCATATTCCTGGACAACGTTCTTGTGTTTAACAAACATGTGGAGGCACAAAAAAGACACGCGCCTTGTTTTTCAAGCGCTTCCTTCTGCCAATCCCAAACTCAACAACAAGAAAGGCCGACTCTTTCAAGGTTCCCTAACCTACCTATGATACAAACTGAGCCTAGCAGGAATCGCATCAGACGACAACAAACTCGTTGCAGTACGCAACTGGAAACGACCAGAGAATGCAATCGATGTGAGGTCCGTTATTGGATTCTGCAGTTGCTATAGACGTTTCATCAAGAACTTTTCTGGGATAGCAAATTTCTTCGCAGATAACAAAAAGGAACATTCGTTTCGCTTGGAACCCTGAGTGCCATTGTGCGTTTGAAAAAATGAAAGCGGCTTCGATTGATAGCTCAGTACTCAAACATCCGGACTACAACTCACCTCTTATTGTAGACACAGACGCAAGTGACAACAGTCGAGTAGCAGTACTCTCAAATATTGTCAATAGAGTAGAATACCCAGTGGCCTGTGCGAACGGAGTTTTGACGCCGGCAGAATGTCGTTACTCAACAACAAAAAGAAAAGCATTAGCAGTCATCCAAGCGATGAAATGGTTCAAACCTTACATTTGGGGAACTCAGTTTTCGGCCACGAATGATCCTTCCAAAGTATTAGGCGTTTTTTGCCAAATTGACGTTCGAGACCGGGGTTAAAGTGAAAGCCGATCTTCTGGTGACCCAGAACACAGATGTACCTTTGATACTTGGAATTCAGGTGGTGGAGGAGAACAGGTTATCAATTGACTTCCACTCGAAGCAGCATATGATGGAGAAAGAGACCAATGTTATAAATTTGCAATTTGTCTATAAGCTTGAAATCCCTAGGCACGTACATCTCTGTGAGACTGAAGCAGACACCTGTCTTGATCATTATGAAACAACGGAAAGAATACAGCACGCGGTAAATCTAGAAACAAATCTGACCCAGCCTTGCAATGAAGAGGTAGAACAGATTTGTTCCTTAGCAATACCAGATAGAAGCCAGCAAACTGGCGACAGAAAAGCACTGCTACGAGAGTTCAGCGATGTTTTCGCAATGAACGACAATGAACATAAAAAACTCAATTAATGCAGCACAAAATTTATATAGGTGATACTCTGCCCGTCAAACTTGCTCCCCATAGTCATGCACCTGGAAAAATCACTTTGGTTAAGAAAAAGATTGAGGACTTGCAGACACGAAACATTATCCGACCATCAAACAGCCACGACAGTGAACCAATTCTTCTCAGTACCAAAAAGGATGGGGGCAATTGAATATGCACCGACCGCAGACGACCCAACAATGTAACGAAGAAAGATGCTTTTCCTTTTCCTCGAATTCACCAAATACTGGATCATCTGCATGGCGTAACGGTTTTCTCAAGCCTCGACCTGGCCTCAGGATATTGGCAAGTTCCATTGCCTGAGAGTGCTATGTCAAAAACTGCGTTCGTCAACCTCGAGGCCGGACATTACGAGTACCTTAGATTTCCATTTGGACTATGCAACACGCCAGGAACTTTCTGGCAACTCATGACAAGCATTTTCAATAAAGACTTCTTCTCGTTTGTTCTCATATTCCTGGACAACGTTCTTGTGTTTAACAAACATGTGGAGGCACAAAAAAGACATGCGCCTGGTTTTTCAAGCGCTTACTTCTGCCAATCCCAAACTCAACAACAAGAAAGGCCGACTCTTTCAAGGTTCCCTAACCTACCTATGATACAAACTGAGCCTAGCAGGAATCGCATCAGATGACAACAAACTCGTTGCAGTACGCAACTGGAAACGACCAGAGAATGCAATCGATGTGAGGTCCGTTATTGGATTCTGCAGTTGCTATAGACGTTTCATCAAGAACTTTTCTGGGATAGCAAATTTCTTCGCAGATAACAAAAAGGAACATTCGTTTCGCTTGGAACCCTGAGTGCCATTGTGCGTTTGAAAAAATGAAAGCGGCTTCGATTGATAGCTCAGTACTCAAACATCCGGACTACAACTCACCTCTTATTGTAGACACAGACGCAAGTGACAACAGTCGAGTAGCAGTACTCTCAAATATTGTCAATAGAGTAGAATACCCAGTGGCCTGTGCGAACGGAGTTTTGACGCCGGCAGAATGTCGTTACTCAACAACAAAAAGAGAAGCATTAGCAGTCATCCAAGCGATGAAATGGTTCAAACCTTACATTTGGGGAACTCAGTTTGCGCTCAGAACAGATCATGCATTGCTGCAGTGGTTATGTCGGCAGAACAATAACGGGGTGATTTTTATGATGCTCCAAAACGGCAAGAGTTCAATTTCCAGGTAGTACATAGACCACGAGACAAAAAAGGGAACGCAGATGGCCTTTCAAGACATGCAGCATAACAACCGAGTTAACTGAAGCAGAGACATTGAACTTGTTTGGGAGCTGCCCCCCAGTGAATTCTGTAGAGGACACCTTTGGAAAAACTAACTTAGTTACGGCTGAGGACACAAACGAACCAATGATCATCCAATTTCCAAAAGAAATAAACTCAATACGGATGGCGCAAAGGAACAATCCCTGCCTACGTTTCATCTTCCAATGAGCTACCGCCGAGAAACATCCTGATCAAAATTCATTGAGAGACTTGAAAATCAAGAAGGCAGACGCCATAGCCCAAGGCGAAGATGCAGTAGCAATATGGGGCCTCTGGGACCAGATAGAACATACTTATGGCGTTCTGTACAGGAAGTGGCATGCGGAGGAGATCAATGGAACACAAAAACACTTTGTAGTACCGCATGGACTCAGAGAGACAGTTTCGGAGCAACTTTACGATTTCCAACTCAGTGGGGCCATTAAATTCAACAAAGGACCTTGAAAAGAGCAATACGGAGCTTCTGATGGCCAAATAAGAGAAAATGCATTGAACGAAAATGTGAGAACTGCACATTGTGTCATGCACGCAGTATCGCTGGAAAGAAAAAGATAGCTCCTCTCCAGACAATCAACGTTAGGATAAAATTCAGCCAAATGACAGCTGATATCCTTTGACCCCTTACAAAAGCAAAGACAAGCAGTGCAAAATACATACTCGTTTTGACGGACTAGTTCACGGCATACATGGTTTGCGTTCCCTTGCAGGGGAATACTGCAGAAGATGTTGCTAGAGAAACTGTCGAAAATTCGGTTTTGACGTTTGGGACACCTGACTGCCTTCCCACCGCCCAAAGAGCAAACTTCTGCAGCAAACTACTAATAGAAGTTCGCAGAATTTATAGAATAAAGAAGACAAGAAACTTTCTATACCATGCACAAGGAAATGGCATGGTCGAACAACACAACAGAATAATTGCAGATGTCATTTCCAAACATTGCGCAAACAATCCAAGTAGCTGGCACCAAATGATCCTCTATCTCAACTTTGTGTATAATACGACAGCACGCAAAACAACCAGACAAACTCCATTCTCACTTTTGTTAGCACAAGAATGCAAATACACGGTCGACTTGCTACTTCCGAAAGCACATGGATACGAAACTGACAACTACGAAATCACGAGGTGGCTCAACGAGCGATTCAGGGAAGCACATATGAACGCCAGAGAGAGACTTGACTACAGGCAACAAACACAGAAAGATATGTACCAGAAAAATGTTTTTGATGAAAAATTGAAGCAAGGAGAAAGTGTTTGGCTTTTTTGCACCCCTTAAAGCGAAATAAAAAAGCTTCCCTCCATGTGACGGACCATAGAACGTCATTGAGAAGACGTCAGAAGTAAATTGAAAAATTTCAAAAGATGAGAATGCAAAGAAGTGGCAAATCGTCCACTACAATCGATTGGAGCCGGTGAAAGACAAAGGGGGACCAACTAAAATTGAAACGAGATCTTTCCATTACGAAAAAGTGCAGGGCAAAGCAGACAACAGGGAAATGACTGACGATGAAAACATGCAAACCTTTACACCAGAAGTCTTGTGATGACAACCAAGACAGCACCTTCCGTAAAAAGGGAAGGACGAAAACAAAGATTTTCTTCTACAATTTATTAATTGAACGCCCGAGCATTTCAAAAATTCCCACTTAAAACTTGTGACGCCAACCGACGGACTGAGTTCAACACCTCTTTCTGAAAAACACCAAAAGCCCAAAGCGGTGATTGGAGATCTCAATGAAGAATAATCAACACCTGCAAGTGTGACGAGAGAATTGTACAAACCAAAAATTTTTGCGGATATTCCACGATCAAAAACAAACGATGGCGCTGCCTCCGTTGCAAAAAAAAGACGAGCTGTCAAGTATCCGAAGAGATTCGGAATCGACGACGAGTAACGATAAAAAGTTGTTAGCGTAATGTTTATGGCGAAAACTTATTCGAACTTAAAACTTTTTGACGTTAAAAACCGTAATTTTTTAATACGAAAAATGAAACTTGATTAGGTTTCTGAACAACTTATCACATGGAATTTGGGAGCATGTAATAATTGATAATCTTTTAAAGAAAATGATATTCGTAGTATCGATAGAAGGATTATAGGAGGGGGGATTCTGTGCACATTTTAAAAGAATTTGATAAATTGAAAGTTCTGGAAAAACGCTTTTATTGCATAAATAGGGATAATATTATCCCGCACAGTAACCTTTTACAGGACGTTCAGTTTTTTGGATTGTAATTTTTTCAACTACGGTACGATTTCAAATGTTTCTGAGTGAAGAATCAATCTAGCGCTCATGTTCTATTTCATCCACAGACTCCGGTGTCTCTGACAGACTCCTATAAAACAGTTGACATCGTAATAAATATTCCCAGACAGCTAAACGTGGAGCTTCAAAAAGTCTTTCAGTTTACCACTGTCCTTCAGGAATTAGAGAAAGAGAGCTCAAAGCTCTGCAACAACCAGGAATTGAATCTACTACTACAGCACCATTTTGATGACTTAATCTCTTCCATTAAGGCTGTGTTTGGCAAAGCAGAAAGGAGAAGAAATCAAATAACCGACGAGGTGAAGATCTTTACTAACCAGACAGATCTAATACAGCTTCAAAGACTTTCTCTCCTCTTGTTTGCGATGGGAGCATTAACCGCTATAACATTGATAGAAATTGTTAGAAAAAACCGTCTGCAGACTTCTCTCTCTGCCAAAGTTTTAACAGTTTTTGGTCATTGCCACAGTTCTAAACAGAAGATGAAACAATTGGAAGAGAGACACAACGTAGAGTCATAAACAGTTCACCTTAACAAAAAATGAATCAGCCCATGATCTAGCAAGCAGCAGCCTGAAGCTACACCAATATACTAAACGAGTGTTAAATAACACACAAGTCAAAGTTTAGAGACTTCAATCCAACTTGGACAACCTGCAGCAAACAATGAAAAGCATACAACAGCTCCAAGCCTGTGATTAACTTAGACTGGACAATTTTATGTTTGCATTTCGAGTCCAGAGTGCAATCCACGTTACTTGCACATTAAATGAAACACAGAACAAGCTAAAAATTCAAACGCTGTGCATGACAGAAAAAAAGACACGTTTTGCTATAACTCTGGGGGTCCTATCTAATGGAAAACTACCCGCAGCACTAATATTTTTCTGTAATTACAAAAAATACTCTCTAAGTTGAAATTCAGTGGAAAACAGTTAACCCTTCACCCAAAAGACTTCAGATTATATTACAGTTTACCATCAATCAAGAATTTGTATGTCAACAACGACGCGCTCCTGATCATTGGGATGATTCCTGTGTACTTTGGAGAGCCCATTCACAACGCCTACAAAGCAACTGCGCTACCACAACCCATCAATAGCTCTACACCAGCAGCAACACTGAAAACCGGAACTACTTAGTTATGTCGAGACAAGGAAAAACTACGCCAAGATGAACAGCGAAGAGTTTCTATCATGCCCCGGTACGTCACATTAAAACTTTGCCCAGCACCAGCGGCTTTGCTGAGCCCAAAACATCAGTTATGCTTAATGGCACTACTTTACGACCATGAGGTGGCGGCATTAAAAACATGTTTGAGAGAAGTAACTGAATTGCCAGTTTCGCCAACTGCGGTCTACTTAGGTAACTCTATCTACCTTTTTTGTGTGGTAGATGAGCAGCAGTTCTTCTACAATATAACATACTCAGATGGAAAGAAGTTCTCTACTAGCGTGAGTGGTTGCAAAAGCTGCTTGGTATACACTCCATGCCACGGAAAACTGCCACATCCAACTAACGGATTTGTGATGTTACCTGATCCTAGAGAATGTGTAGAGCCAACAAGATCAATAACCACTATAAGCACTCCTGAGGTTCTCAACGCAGTTTTTACTATCCCAACAAATCTCCAAACAAACGAGCAGCAGTCACTGACGTTACATATGGTTAGAGCAGAACTCCAAGGAGGTCCAACGCTGGAAGTAACACCTCAACTGAATAAAGAACAGGTTGGCAAAATACAGACGCATTACAAAACGGACGGCAGCAAAGAACTTCGTTTCCAACCCTCCTGGCAGAACACAATACAAGAAATGGCTGGCCTGTTTGCTTTACTTTATGAATGCTGGGCCTCATACGTGCGGTTGTTTGGCTAGCAAGGAAGTTTTATATGGATAACGGAAAAAACAAATCCACGAAGAAGTTGTCAACGGATCAAATCAGAAGTACTGGAAGTGGAACGGACGAAAAACTTAACTTAGTGGAAAAATGCAACTGGAAGACACACAAGTTGACTGAAACTATCGTACCGTAAAAAATGGTAATGGTACTGTTTCGCTATTATACTCTATAATTTATGTGCTAAACTCTTGAGTTGTACTATTCAAAAAAAGAATTTTGTCCGAACGGGTGGGACGTAGGAGGAAAAACTTGAATTTAACTTTTTTTGGAGAAGAACTAAATTAATACTGACCTTGAACTATTCCCCGACAAAAAAGCAAATTCTAAATTTGACACTGTTCACAGATAAAATTGGCTAAGAAATATAAACTGATGAGGACGATTGAATGAGTAAAAAATGATTCTGATAAAGAGTCTATGATAGATCTTCCACCAAAAATCTCACCCGCGTAATGGAGGTTTTCAAACCCATATTAGGGACTTATTGTATCAAAGTTATGAATCATCTTCAAAAAATGTTCCCAGAAAGGCACTTTTTACATAAAGAGTAGGATTCTTTGGTAAAAATAGGATTAAATTATCATACCCAAACATAAGCAGTACATACACGGCTAAATTTCGGCAAATTGTTGTAACAAAACCAACCTGCAAATAACTAAATCGTTGTGATTTTCCAATTTACGGAGTCAACGAAGGAGCTAACAGATATCTGTCGCGGTTCTGAAAATTATAATGTTACTTGAAATTAATGTATTCGGGTAACTATACTTTTTGCTAAGTTAACTTAAGAATTTTTCAATTATTTTCTCCTTCTAGACTTAATCAGCCCAACTCACTCATAGTTTACGCTCAACGCTCTCACTCATTTTCAGTCGTCAATTAGTGACTCTTTTTGTTCATTAACATTACACCTTTAGCAGTAATTTCTCCCTCTATACCGGTCAGCATAACTTAGAAGAAATCTAGCCGGTATCTAATAAGAATTGAATATACGTTCCACTAATTGGAATAAATTGAAAACTTAAACTTGTTGTTAATAATACTAGGTAATTGTTAATAATTGCAGTTTTTGTCTAAAAAAACTTTTAATTGTACAGATTTAGATTAAGCTGATATATCTTAGTTTGGTGACTATTAAAAATAGTGATCAACCAATCGATAATTAGGTTAGGTTAGGAAATAAACTGGAGAACAACACTGAGGTCGGAGACAATTTCAAGAAGATTAATTTCTGAGACTAATAGAGCTCCTTCGAGGAGACTGCATAGTGAAGGATCTCTGAGGGCTGGCCTGCATGTTCGTAGAAGACTGGGCAAGTTAAGTCAAACCATGTAGTATGGAATGGTGAACCAAGTAGACAAATAAAGCGGTCGGCAGTAACCTGAAGTACCTGATGGGCAATGTCTTAACGTTCTATCAAGTTGGTTAATGCTCGTCTGGTTGGGTTGTGTAGTGAACACCGACGAGCTCTTCACGCCATCTACTATCTTGTTTATGTATATTGGTTGATCGATTGATTAGTTATTTCAATTGAGATCCTGGTAAATTCTTCAATCTTAGAGTCACCACTTTATTCCTTTTGGTAAGAACATTTCTTAGGAACAGACATATCACATAAAATAGAGAGGCGCTTCAAATTTATTCTAACATCATTAAAATTATAATTATTACAACATTATTTTTATTGGCAAGTGAGCACAGTTCTATAACGCCTCAAACGGTTCATTTTTGGGATCGAACAAAGGGCTTGGTATGACCCTCCAGTCTAATTAAGAGCAGTAGGTTTGTGAAGTTACTGCCCCTTCTAGTAGTTGTTCTTTTGCTCTACGAATTTATTCTAGGACTGTTTGTGGAATTGTGAATAGGGTAAACCTCCATCCTAAATATTCAAATTCTATATATAAGATGTAAGATATGCTTTGAGTTTGAGATGTAAATTTAAAAGATGTACGTTTTTTTTCCTAGAATTGCATTTTAAAAGATTTGAAACGGTGTTCAACCAAACTGATACCCATTTTAACAAGTAAGATCAAGTTAACAATTCTCATTTTTAATCAATTTACTTTTAAGTGTTGTTTTCTCACAACAAAAATTATGTTGCATTTCTTGTTGTAAACAAGATTTAAATTTACGTTTTGATATTATATCGTCATTTTTCATTGATTGGATTGTCACATACCATGAGAAGAATATCTCTATTGGGGGTCGGGTCTTCTAGCTTGTCGGTTTATGTCTAACTGATTTTGCGAACGATTCATAAATGTTCATATCTAAGAGAGATTTTCGATCTGTTAAGGTCTGCTGTAAAATAGGGGTTAAACAATATCAGAATCAATTGACACACCCCACATCTATCAATTACTCTGACGTTGTCTTTGGAATAGATTTGCTCTGTTCATTCAACAGTTGTTCTTCAGTTATGATACGGCTTCGGTAAGATGGTAATTTCAGGCTGGGGCGAATTTTTCCAGTTACCTGGAACTCTTTTTCGGGCATACCGCATACCAGTACAGAAATGTCTGGTCATCGGAAAACTCAATGAGTGGAATTATTGCAATTCCATACATTGATATTGCGAGTAGATCGACTTGTTTAGTTCTTACTTTAGATAGAACCGTTTCCTATTATTGTAAAAATTAGATGGATCAGAATATGATCTACAGATGACCAAATGAAAAGTTCAGCCATTTAATGCTTTCTCAACTTAAATATCGAAGTTAACAATATTGAAAACATTTTTGCACTAATGAGTATAAACCCTGAAATCTTTATTCTGAATGCCCGACCTGATCCTGTCAATGGCGTGTTCAAGCCCTCATTTTTGTTCCATAAAAAACTGTTACTCATGTTTTCTCTCCATCTCTCTATAACTCAAATCCGTCGTATAGTTTCAGATCTTGCTACGACATTTCAAGATACTACCTCAGATAATGCTCCTAGAGACCTCAGCTACTGCGATTGGCCAGACAAGTTGACTTTTATTCATGGCTGCCCAGAGCTATCTGTCATAGCATTCCAGAGCTGAACCCTGAAAAAAAAACATGCTGGATTTTTGCGCTTAGCATGAATCTGTTCATGTCACGTTACAGTATGGCTCGATATATCAACTGAAGTGCGTTGTAGTTCAGAAATCCAGTTGGTTTTGCTCATTGCAACTTTTAGCAATGGTTTTGGAATGATATATTGATGATGCGTTGAACATTGTTAGAACACCATTGCAGAACATCCGATCCATGAGGCAGTAACCTCATTCAACGGTGACTGAAGATACGGCAAGATTTTTGGATTCCAATTGATCCTTGTCCGCCTTAGCCTTTGATCCAGCTCTTAGTAAATGGTCTTCTTATAAGAAGTGCAAAACTGTTTTTGTATATTGAATATCTTATTGAATATCAGGCCTCTTCCACAGTCATGACGGAGAAGGTTTCATCTAAGAGATCGGCGATTATCAACCCAGTTTTTGTCTCTAGCCACTATTCAAAAGTGCTTTTTTCGAGGCTTTTTTTCGGGTGGTTTTCGATGCTTTATAGACTACTTTTCTCTATACCGGGACCAGATTTCAACCGTAGTCTGTGAGAATTGATTTTAATTGATGAGCGACTGCGAACCTGTTTCAGGTCGGAGGGTGGTGCATCATTTGCTGTCATGGAGCTAATTTTTCAAGATTTTTGAAAGCTGCGAATCTACCAGCCCACAAATCAGTCCGGAGCAGTTTTTTCCGCTGGTAGGCGAAGTATTTTGAGATTCTATTTATTCGCAAAGTTTGTCCTCACGATTATAAGAGTTTTTAGTCATGAGACAATTTTGTCAACGCTTTTTTGTTCCGACCCCTCTTGAGGGGGAGGAACTGTATACTCAAATGGGTTTTTTTGTTCAGACAATTTTGGCCGATCGATATATTCATCGTAGAGAGTTGAGACTAGTATCATTAGAAAGCTTGTCCAGCGTAGAATATGGAGTTATCGAGGTTTAAACTTTTGAGAAAATAGAGTGAATCCCGACGATTTTATTCACATTTTTTGGAATCTTTGACTAAAATTTCGCCAATTTTGCTAAATTATGTTAAATTTTTTAAAGAAAAGTTTGTTGATTTTTTTAAAGACAAAAAAATACTGTAAAATACTGTAAAAATTTTTTAAGAAAAGTTGGTTGAAGACTAAAAATACTGTCGGATATTTTTATTTAATTTTTTTGTCAAAAATTCTAGCTAATTATTTCAAAATTCAAACTTTTTCGTCAAAAACAGCAAAAATTAGGTTTCTTTAGTCCCCTTTGATTAAACTTTCAGGAAGTGCACACTCGAACACCATTAACACAGTCTTTGTAAATTCAGAAGGGGGCTATTTCGACTTTAACTTCCGTTGAGAGTTTTCTGTAATTAAAACTGTGCCGTTTTTTGCTAACTTTACTCGTTGATTCTCAAAAACGCAAATTAATTTTGATTTTTAACTAACAAAATATCTTTTTCTATGACACTCCAAAAATTAAGTGTTCTTAATCGATGAAGAGCATTAACAAGGTTTATTTTTTAGTCAAATCATGGACTGTTGCAATCCAAAAATATTTCGGATTGTTATCATTCGGTATATTTTAATTAAAAATTTCGATCTTTTTTAAATTAATTAAATAACAGAACATTTCAAATCAAAGCTCACTAGTGATGGGTCCAATTGGATTCCTAATTAGCTCCAAAATATAGTATCTAGTTGATTACTTGAAAGCTTTTGATCGTTTTAATTTTTTAAAATATATGATTTTTGATCTTTGCCTTCATTTCTTTTATTTTGGCCAACGAAACTCATGGTTTGCTTGCTTTGATACTGTTAGATTTCACATTTTAAAAAATTTGTTTAGGTATTAGCCCGTTTCTCATGTTTTCTAGTTTTGTCACTTTATCACGTTTGTGACAGTTCATATGTCAAATTACTGGCGTTAAAAATAAACTAAAACAGATTGTATTGAAATTCTTAAAGGTATAGATTATGGTTTAAACGGCTTCGACACTACTTTCTCGAAGAATTTTATTGAACATTTTAACTTTGTCTTCAAGTGTCGTTTTTACTTTGTCTTTTTAGTTGTACGAATTTTCCTATACAATGATCCTCTTTCATTGGCTTTTCATTGAAGAAGAGAGGAGCCGGTATTCTGATTTTAGTAGATAGCCGATGAATTTCATGACTTGAAAACAATTGTTTTCCCAAATAAAAAAGAAAACGTTATAAATCCTCAGTTTTGTTCCCTGTATGGTCTGTTTGTAGCCTAGTCTCGCTAATTACAGATCATATATGACACAACTGTTGTCAGTGGAAGGTGTCAAAAGAGATTGGTGTCACAGAAACTAATGTTTTTAAGATTTCGTAATGACTTTAATGGATTCGACACGAGTCTTCCGAAAAAAAAGGATATTAAATTTGGATTTTTGTCAAATTTGACGTTCTTCTTGTAGACGTAAGACTTATTCTGGATAATTGAAGGTCTCAAGAGTTTCCCTTTGGAAGAACAAACGAAACTATTTGATCCTTTTTGTAATTAATGGCTTTCATGTCTTTAGAAATTTTTGTTTTCTAAAAAAAGGGTTACTTAATTTTGCTTCTTTTTTCTTTCTTGTCTATTTGATACCTAATTTTATTAATGAGAGGTTACATAATAAATTATCAGTGTTCAAAGAAGGTGCAATCGAACATAGTTTGAGGGCCAAAGTATGGATTTACGATTTCGAAAGCGTTTTCTGGCAAGTTTTATTTGATTTTTTGTTTGTTTTCTATTTGTTTTTCTTTTGTAACTGCATTTAGACTGATAACCGACGGTTCTTCATTCCTTTCTAGAGACCCGTTGGTAGTTGTAAAGCTATGGGATATTTTAGTTGATTTCTAATCGTATTCGTTACTTTGAAATTAATTGCAATAAAACAAAATTGCGAATTTTTCAAATTTACTGTTTTTGTTCTTTATTGTCTAATTAATACGAAGCCTTATTATGGACTGGTCCTATATCTTTTCTGGTGAATAAGCTTTTATTTATTTTCAGTTTTATCTGACGCTATTTTGTCTTTGGTATTAAGTTTTTTTTTAGACTGACATCAAGCTTTTGATGTAATTAATGTTTGTTGTTTGATTTTACTGTTCGTCTTGACTCACTTTCCTAATATTGGCATATCTCATTAATCTAATGCATGATTTTTTACTCCACTGAGTTATTTGCTTTGGAGGCTATCTTTTTGTTCATACACCAAATTTTTTTTGAAAAATACTTGAATTTTTGTGTTTTTTTTTATCTGTTCCTCATTTGGTAGACAATTATGCCAAAATTGTGGTTGAGCGGGGTCGGAACCTTACGTTTTGATCGCACATTACCGAGTCTCTTTGTTGGTGTTTTATAGTCACATTGATTATTGTCCGGTTTATATACATCATCATTTTGTGTGACCAAATCATTTTCAACCAATCAGTAATTTCAATATCAGGTGTTGTTCTTTTCTTAATATAGCCGTTTTAGTATAATTACTGCTTAATGATTTATAACCAAAAGTGTTGCAAAATTGGTATGCAGATAAGAAACATGTGAAAAGATATGAGTCAGTTGTGACCATCCTGCTGGAGGAAATATGCTGCAATTTGATCTACCAAAAGAGACCGAAAATTTTCCCAGGCTGATGTTCCAGTCCAAATGCCGATATTTCCAGACCAAAATGAATACACATGGGGGATGTCGTGCTTTCAAAATTACACGGTCTGGAAACAACAAAGAACGCATGATTGTCTGGACACATGAAACTTAGAACGCACGAAAGTCTGGACACAGTGACCCTGGAGCGCACAAAATTTTTTTTGATTTGAAACAAGAATACCGAAAACCGATGAGCGCATGTTTGACTAAACAGTCTTTCTAGATTGCCCACTCAAGGGCAAGCTTTCTACCAAGAAAACCTATCCTCGCTTGAGTTCAAATATTGCAAAAAGTCAAAAGCAGGAAAAGTCTCATCCAACATTTTGCTTTGTTTTAGAAAATTTCACGCCCATTGCTGAAGTTGCAAAACACAATTAAGCTTGAATTACTGGGTGGCTGGCACCCCCTTTAACCAAAACTTTCATCAAGCACCTTTTGTTCATATAAAATGTAACAACTGCTGGGGTACTTCATCACAACCATCACCCTAAGATATATATGACTGAAAAGAATGCATAAAAAAACGTTGTGTACAACTTATATGAATAAAACTGGCGATAGGTCAGGACATAAACTCTCTAAAGTCTGGACATACACACTTTTGAACACACGAAAGTCTATACATAGAGGTATTTGAATGCACGATAGTCTGGAAATGAACGCAAAAGTTTCAGAAATTGAGCGCACGATTTTTGATTTGGAACCCACGAAAGTCTGGTCATATATAATTTTGAATGCACGAAAGTCTGGACATCAGGACTTTTGAACGCACGAAGAACGCACATATATTTGTGAACGCACGAAAGTCTGGACATAGGTACGTTCCGTCTGGGGTAGTCTGGACAAAGAGATGTTTTGTCTGGGACGGCCTGAACATATGGATTTTCAGTCTGGGACATCAACCTGGATTACCAAAGGATATTATATAGTTTTGAAGGCTACTTGTTTTGATTTCCAAAGAACAAACAGCAAAATCAAACGACAATGTGCTTGAAAAGCCAGATGCCCCAAAATAACCCATGATTATTGAAACACTCTGAAAAATCTATTAAAACATCGTTACCGCACACTGCAAAGCAGCTTGCATCGGACAGCAAAAATTAGACAATAACTTTTCAAAATGATAAACCCATGCCGAGGTGTCAACGCTAAAAAGCAAATTTTACGTAAGATTGGCGTTGAATTCGTTGAATTTAAGTAAGATCAACGCTTGAGCGGCGATTTTACATAAATTCATTACATTCAACGTCATTCTTACATATTTTGAAATTAGCGTAGATCATAGAGAATTTGCGTTGAATTTAGCGTAGGTCTTAGACAAATTTAACACAATCATAACTAATCTTTCACATTTTGCGTTGAAATTAGTGTAGATATTACATATTTTGCGTTGAATTTAGCGTGGAGTTTAAATATTTTGCGTTAAATTTAGCGTAGATCTTACATTAATTCAAAGCATTCCAAGCCAAGCTTACAAATTTTGCGTTGAATATAGCATACATTTTGCATATTTTGCGTTAAATTTGGCGTAAATCTTACAACGTTTTGCATTGACTTTAGCGTAGATCTTACAGAGTTGTCATTGAATTTAGCGTAGATCTCACATAAATTCAACGCGTTCAACGACAAGCTTACAATTTTTGCGTTGAACTTAGCGTAAGTTTTACATATTTTGCGTTGATTTCCCGTAGTGTTACGAATTTTGCGTTGAATTTAGCGTAGGTATTACATATTTTGCGTTGAATTTAGCATAGATCTTACATATTTTGCTTTGAATTTAGCGTAGATCTTAAATATTTTGCGTTGAATTTAGCATATATCTTACATATTCTGCGTTACATTTAGCGTAGAACTTGCATAGTTTTGTATTGCATTTAGCGTTGATTTTTCATATTTTGAGTTGAAATTATCCTAAAACTGGCATTGTTTTGCGTTGCATTTAGCGTTGATCTTACATATTTTGCGTCGAACTTAGCGTAGATCTTACATTTTTTCGTTGAATTTAGCGTAGATCTTACTTATTTTATTATTTGAATTCAGCGTTGACCTTACATAATTTTGCTTTTTCCTTTTTAGTTCTCGTTAGAGATGGTACGTGGAGGCAGGGGGTAGGTGGGGGTACGTGTGTGGGGGGCGTAGGTTGGGGAGTACGTTTGGGGGGTATGAGGGCGACGGGGTGAGTATACGTGTGGGGGGAGGGGTACGTGGTGGGGTTGGATACTTGTGTAGGGGGTACATGGGGGTACATGGGGGTGTATGTGGGGGATACGTGGGAGGGGGAAGTTGGATGATGAAAGGAGGTAGGCATGCACAATTATTTTTTTTCGATTTTTTCAAAATATCAGAAACTGGTTGCGTGCAAGAGAAAGTGGAAAGAGTTGAAAGGAGAAAAAAGTTGAGCTAAAAATGAACAAATATCGAATAAGGTGTAAGCTGAAATCAACGCAAAATTTTGTAAGATCTACGCTTAGGAACGCCAAAATTTTGTGAAACGTGATATAACAGTCCGATTTGCAACGAGTGCATTTCCTAAGAAAAGATTAAAGCTAAATTCAACCCAAAATATTTAAGATCTACGCCAAATTCAACGCAAAATTTGTAAGATCTACGCTAAATTCATTGCAAAATATGTAAGATCTACCCTGAATTGTCAACTCTGATCTTACATAACTTTGGCAAAATTCCTCGGCTCGGCAACTTATTAAAACGCAACCCATTCCTATTTGTGGGCTACAACAAACGGAAGAGGCAATGTCGATAATAACTATTACGCTGGAAATAAAATGGAAACTTTATAACTGCAAACTAATAATTAACTGCACACATTAATAATTGACATTTTTATATCCGGACAGGAGAGGGCAATTCAGATGAGAAAGAGTGTTAATAAAGGTATAAACTCAAACCGCATCTTGTGGACCTCTACAAAATAGCTCCTGCCAAAGAAGCTAAAACTTAGCACTTATAAGTTTGAATTAACTGACAAAAATTTTTGAGTCTTTGTGGCTTGAAGTAGTGTTGGGTAACTGTTATCAAAAATATTAAAGAAAATTAATAGATTATTCATTAGACTGCAGTAATAAAACAAAATTTTTTGAACAAGCTCAACTTTGAAATTTTAGCGCATATTCATCAAACGAAAACAATTTATTGTTTCTTTACTACAGCCTGATCAAATTACAACTAAAATAGAGGAGTTGCCCCGGGCTAAGATTGAAACCAACAAATATTGACTCACTTATATACGAAAATGAAAAAAAAAAACGAATCATTTGTTGATAACTAATTGAAGAGAACAAACAGAATTTCAAATTGGGAATTTTGGTTTATGATTTTTTCAAGTTATTTCTGATGTTTTTAATCAAAGTAAAATTATATAGAGAAAGGACACTTAATCAAGATAAATTCTTTACTGATAAGAACAATTCTGCTAAGAAACATAATAAAAGCTCTGGCGTAATTTTTCTCAAAACAAAACTGCGATATTTCCCCGAAAGTATTTTCCGTAGCTCATAGATATTTTTTGTGTTTCTTTAACACAGAGTTTACAGCATTGAACGACCAAACTGAAACAAATGTTAGCAAAGGAGCAATTTTTCGTGAACTGTTGCAAAGTGATTGACAAATGCGATTTTAAAAATGTCAGTACCTCTTAAATCGAGAATTAAGCCTATCTAATCGAGAAAATTCAATTGAAATATAGTATAAATGTGAAACGTTATAGCAACATTGAAGTTTTATATAAAAACAGTTTGATAGGAAAAATATCCAAAAGATCTTTCAAGTCAAAAAAGGGTGAATGCAAAATGGGTGACAGAGAGAAAATTCACAAAACTAACTTTGAAAATTTTGATCTAAAAAGCAAGTACAACAGAAAGAGAATTCTTGTGGAAGTTGTTCCTTTTCAGCACAATTAAATTTAAAAAACTAAACGCTGGAGCGCTTAAGTTGCAAGCAAACTATCAAGCTATCGATAAATTACACGGAAGAAAACCACCGGTTCCTGGATTTTTCAAAGCATTCTCAAAGCTGAAAATTACTGATTTGGATTGTACCTGCAAATCTTTTTTACTAATTGTATTTACAATGCCGGTTTTCCACTTAAATTTAATGCACCAGTTACACCTTTGCAAGAGAAAGGAAAAACAACTATCTTGGCTTATTGTCCCCTTTTCCAAATATAATTAACCCACGGAAACTTTCATGCATCACCTTTTGATATGTTATTTGTTTTCTGAAAAAGATCACACATTGTTGAAATTGGCTGCACTTCTTCGAAAAACTTGCAGTCATTGATGCAGTTGATTATTAATTGAAGAAAACTTAATTGTTATTGTGACTTATACCTGTCAACACTAATGAAGTATTCAATTTAATCTTATTTTTTTATCAAGCGTCATTGGAACTCGTTGAAAAAATTGTTCTGCCGAGATCGCTCAACTTTTTCTCAGATTTAGCCAATCGATTGTGTTTGCCATTGCTAACTTTTATAAATTGTTTTTGGCTTTCGTGAAATCTTTGAAAATTTTCGGAAACTTCTTCTTCATAGTCTGATCAACAATTAAAGCATTTTAGGATCATGTCCCTCTTTTCTATCCTTTGCTTTTTCTTTAGCTCTGGTTATCTTTGAGAATGTATTATTGTTCCGACCCCTCTTGAGGGGGGGAGGAACTACATAATCAACTGGGTTTTTTTTGTTCAGTCAATTTTGGCCGATCGCTATATTCACCGTAGAGAGTTGAGACTGGTATCATTAGAAAGTTTGTCCAGCGTAGAATATGGAACTAAAAAGATTTATGGGTTTTGGTTTTTGACAGGGAGATATCGAGGTTTAAACTTTCGAGAAAATAGAGTGAATTCCGTTGATTTCATTCACTTTTTTTCGGAATTTTTGACTAAAATTTCGCCAATTTCGATAAAATTTAAAAAAAAATTCATGAAAATGTTGTTGATTTTACGTTTAAAGACAAAAACATTGTCGGTTTTTTATTGAATTTTTTTTGTCACAAATTCCGCATAAAAATTTCACAAAATTCAAACTTTTTCATCAAAAACAGCCCGAAATAAGTTTCCTTAGTCCACTCTGATTAAATTTGCAGAAAGTGCACACCCAAGAACCACTAACGCAATCTTTGTAGACTGAAAAGGGGGCTAATTCCACTTCAACTTCTGTTGAGAGTGCTCTGCAAATAAAACTTTGCCGTTTTTCGCTAACTTTATTCATTGATTATCAAAAACGCAGCATTTACTTTTGATTTTTTAACAAACAAAATACCTAAATCAATGACATTCCAAAAATTCAATGTTCCCTATGGACAATCAACATTAGCAGGACTAGTTCTGTACCAATCCTGGACCGTTACAATCCAAAAATAATTCGGATTGTCATCAGTCGGTTTGCTAAGACAAACTCGATCTTTTTTATATTAATTAAATAACAGAACATTTCGAATCAAAGCTCACTAGTGATAGGTACTATTGGCATCCTAATTAGCTCGGAATTAATTTATTTAGTTGATTGCTTGAAAGCTTATAGTCGTTTTGACTTTTAAAATATTTGATTTTCCAATAAAAAAATGCTTATTGAAATTTGCCTCCATTTTTCTCTTAATTTGGTGAACCTATAGCTTAGTGTCAGCAATCAAAGAGTGCTCCTTCTTTCTGCTGAATTCAAATTTAGTCTTTATTGCGGTTTCAGGCCTTAAGTTATGGTGTTCTGGCTTTGATAATACTAGATTTCACAATTTTTTTTAATTTTTAGGTATTTGCCCATTTTTCTTACTTTCTAGTTTTGTCAAATTATCACGTTATTGTCAGTTCATATATCACATTTTTCGCGTTCAAACTAACGCACAATTGATAATATTTATATCCGTAATGATACAGATTGTGGTTTTTTACCGCTTCGACAATACTTCCTCGAAGAATTTAATTGCATTTTTTATTTTTGTTTTTAACTGTCGTTTTTACTTTGTCAGTTTAGTCGTATATAATTTCCTGTACAATGACGCGGTTTAATTGGCTTTACCTGGAAAAGTAGATGAGTCGATGTTCTAATACTAGAAGAGAGATAATGGCTTTCATCACTTTGAAAACAATTGTTTTCCAAAATGAAAAAAAAAACATTTCAACTTCGCAATTTTGTTAGTTTTATTGTCTGTTTGTTACCTGGTCTCGTTAATTAAAGTTTAAGATGACATTATTTGTGTCAAGGGAAGGTGTGAAAAAGGGATTGGTGTTACAAAACCTAATGTTTTTAAAGAATTCGTTATGAATTTACTGGCTTCGAGGCGGGTTTTTCACAAAAAATGTAAATTAATTTTTGATTTTTGTCAAATTTGACGTTCTTTTTGTAGACGTAAGACATGTTCTGTATAATTGCAGGTCTCGAGGGCTTCTTTTGGAAGAATAAACGAACCTATTCGATATTTTCATTTTGTAATTAATGGCTTTCTTGTCTTTGGAAATCAATTGTTTTCGAAAAAAACAAGTATTAAATATTTTTGCATTTTTTTTGTCTAATTGTTCCTTATTTTCATTTATGAGCGGCCACATAATACATTATCGGTGTTCGACGAAGTTGCAATCAAACATACTTTGGGGGTCAAAGTATGGCTTTACGGCTTCTGACTTTTAGTTGATTCCTAATGGTTTTCATTACTTTGAAATTAATTGTTTTTATCAATTCAGCGAATTTTCTAACTTTAAAGTTTTTGTTATTTTTGTCTAATTGTTACCAAGCTTTATTATGAGCTGGTGAATAGCCATTTTTTTGGTGAGTTACCAGTTGATTGTTTATTTTCAGTTTTATCTGACGCTTTTTTGACTTTGTTATTAAGTTTTGTTTTTTAAAACGGACATAAATTTTTTGATGTAAATAATGTTTGTTATTGTTGTTTGATTTTGCCATTCGTCTTTGCTCGCTTTCTTAATATGGGCATATCTCAACAACCTAATGCATCTTTTTTTACTCCACTGAGTTATTTGCTTTGGAGGCTATGTTTTCGTTCATACACCAGTTTTTTTTGAAAAATACTTTAAATTACTTTAAATACTAAAATTTTTTTGTGTTTTTCTATCTGTTCCTCGTTTGGTAGACAATTATGCCAAAATTGTGGATGAGTGGGGTCGGAACCTTATGTGCAATCGCATATTACCGAGCCGCCTTGTTTAATCAAAGCGTGCAAATCATTTTTCGAATTGATTTTTTAAAATTTTATGATTATGATTTTCCTCATTAGAAAGTCAATCGGTTGGCTATGGAAACCTAGTATTTTGGTTTCGGTATAGCAAGTTCTGCTGGATGCTTTACTTTACCGACTGTTACTCCACGGCAAGCATTCAAAATTGTTTTGGTCATTTTTGACAGAGATCTTACTTCTTGTTTCTGGCAAAAATTGACTATTTTTGATTCGTTACTGGGACAGGAGTAGTAAATAATAAGATCGTCAAGAGCAAGGGGTATTCATGCGATACTAAACATGAGAATATAGGGAGTAGTCCTGAGTGGGAAATAGGTTAGGTGGGAAAAAATAGTTTGCTCATGTAAATAACTTTCTCTTCGCCTTCATTCCACTTTATTCCAATCTTTCTGTATCGCCGCTCTTATTTCCTTCTCAGTAGACATAGAGCTTTCAAAACACTCGATCAAATTAAATTAAAACCAAAAACCTAGCTCCAAGCAAAATGGAGACTTGTTCAATTTTGCATGCTCTTTTCTGCGCTATTAAATTTAACTAGACAGTCTGATAGCGCCTTGCAGTTTTAAAAATTGTTTCCTCAGGCTCACTTCCAATGGCTTCCTCTGCTTCAAAAATAATGAACGGGTTATCTGGACTGAAATTTTCATCCCATCTCTGATCAAAATCGACTATATAATTGCTTCCAATATCCGAATCGTTTATCAATTCAGCAGCTAGAAAATCAGAGTCGGGTGATGTCACGCCCCTATTTTGTGCTTCATAGTTACGTGATGATTTTCCTTAAATATCCACAAAAAATGCTTTAATTTCATTAATATTCCAATAGATCTCAAGGCCATATCTAGTCCGTCCATCTGGGCATGTATACCCTTTTTGTTTATGTTTACTAAAAACAACCACAGATTGGCAGTTTACACATAAACATAATAAGTACCTAATTGCCTAAAAATTTACTTCTTTAAGTTCCCTAACGATGAACTTGTATAATTGGTGAATAACCTCTTGAAAATTAAATAACTTCCTGAATAACTTTCTAAAGTTTACTACTAGCCCGTAAATCCATCTAGGACTGTAACCTCTAATTTGTTCATGATTATTAAAAAACCGCAGATTAACAGATTACTGATAAAAATTACGTACCCAGAAGTCTCATAAATTACCTTCTGAAGTTCGGCGAAGACGAATCAATATAATTGGTAAACAAACTCATGCAAAATGTCTTTAATTCTAGTTTATTACATGTTACCTGTAACTTATTAACTTTTTGCTATTTTAACGGACCGAAAATCCGATTGATTATTCGTCAAACTTGATAGCTTCTATTATTTGACTCTTTCTTTTACTTCTTTGACTTGTTTACCTAAGAAAACTTCAGACAACCTCCAGCACATCAATTGACAGCAAGATGACAATGAATTACGCAGAAACAGAGAAATGAAAGATTGCAAACTGTGTTTATTTTTTTAACCCTTTATTTGTTAATATTAACTAGAACAACCGCAGGTTGACAGTTTACAGATAAACCTATTAAGTACCTAAAAACCTCAATATTTGCTTTTTAAGTTCCCTAACGATGAAATTGTATAATTGGTGAATAACTACCCAAAAGATATGTATTTGGTGATGTGCTTTTGCTGATAAATTAGGTGCAAATATTGAAATTGTATATGTACTTAAAAAACATCAAGAGACGTACGAAGCCGGAAATTGCCCAACTTGAGGATCAGTAAATATTTGCGAAGCACCAATACAACTCGCGGTGCAGCCCTGCGGATCCCACGATCACCAAAACACCGGAAGACTAGCCTGACAATCAGTTGATAACAATCTCTCGAAACTTCGCATAAACCTGCTAAACTTCTTATTCTTCCTCTAAATAAAACTCTTTATAAAGTTGGATTTGAAAAATAAAGATTGAACTGGAGAATCTTACTTGAAAAACGCTAAGTTACATAAGACTTCCATAGAGCTAAATAACTCCCTGAAAAGCTATTCAAAAAAAAACAACTAGCCTATATATCACGCATATGAACCATTCAATAAAAAGCTCATACTAACTAACTTTTTTCAAATTATATCCGCTAAAACCGCACTATGAAGCAATTATGATAAGTTTTTGTACAATGGCGATAATTCCAGTAATTTACTCCAAATATTGATCTCTAAAGCACACAGATAGTACCTCTAGAAACTAGTGCGCAAAATGGTATTAGGAATTATCAACTGTTTCCCAGTTTAACAGACTGAAATTCAGATTAATTGTTTGACAAATTTGACATTTTCTTCCTTTATTTGCTTTTATCCTGCAATTTTTTCATTCGATTACCTGATGAAACTTCAGCCAACGTCCAGCACACTATTTTGGAGCAAGACAATATTGCAGAAAACAGTAACAAAGGAAAGTTAGGGTGGAAACTGAGTTTGTGTCTTTGGGGTCTAACTGCGGAAGCAATTCAAAAGCGCATGAGTGGACAATAATGGAACAAAACACAACCACAGCCGCCTCAACGGATAAAAACAACACAAAATATTCAGAAACGTAGACATTGTGTTTAAATTAAATTGTAAAATTGGCTTTTGGTCCTTCTTTTTTGTCAATTTATGAACAACACCTTCTTCCCGCTATGAATAATTGCCGTGCTTCCCCAATTGTGATGAACATATTGAAAGAAATAATATAAACAAAACACAGAATAGTAAACAAAAACAAGCTCAGCTAGCAATCGCTTTTTCCTCATCAATTCATAAGTCTATAGCAATTTTTGTGCTAGATAACGAAGATGAACTGCTGTAATTCATTGAATAGCAAAAAGTCTTTATCAAAAAGTGCGCAAATTTAGCCTCACTGATTACCAGATATCCTCAGAATAAGTTAAATTCCTGAAGCCACAGTTTGAGCATCGATAAAAAAAGGGCAAATCAAAACTATAAATCAAGTCCGGAGATGAATGAATCAATCGTCGGCCTCGGCCATTATACCGTTGCTTACTTAAGTGCAGCTTCCACAAGTCCTTTGCGGTCGTGGTTCCCACAAATTTTCCTAGACTAAGGTGCACTCTTTAATGGTGAGACTTTGGCGGCCCAAACGGCTTCAACTTTAACACTGTGACGATTCGACAGGAGTTTTCGGCACTAGTTTCATGAGCAGCCCATTTTTATTATTATTCTAGCAAATGGTTTCAGTAGTTTTACTTTCTGACTAACTGTGCTACTTATTAATTGACTAGGAAATTTATTTTCATTTCGTTTTCTGTGCTAAGCAATTAATCTTGTCATTAAGATAGCTTATGCGGGCTATATATTACTTTGAAACGAAATAAGACCGATTAAAAAAAATTATATAATCCAAACGGATAAAAAACAAAATGGCCCACGCAAAAATCAATATCCTGCCTATCGCTGGATTGAAATTGGATAATTTTAACCAGTTTGAGCAACAAACAACGGGAGGAATTGGAGTTGCATGAATTGCATCAGCCCAAAAATCAAATTTTCTTCAGTTACATTTAAAAGGAGTTGCTCTAAGATTATTCTTAAACTTACCAGAGGCTGTCAGATTAGTTTTTGCAGATAGTATAACATTCCTGAGAAATATATTCATCCATGATGACTTGAGAGAGATCACTATAATAACGTTAAAGAAACAAAATTCAATCCAAAGACGGATACAGTGAAAAATTTTTTAATAAAGATAAGAACGAAGCAAAAAAAGCATATCCAGTGCCTGAAATAGTAGTAGCACCAGCAGGACTAGGTGACCCTGTTTCCGATAGATTCAAACAAGAGACAGCAGCAACAGATTGCGCCCTTGAAACGTCAGAAAACTGTAAAAACGAACAAAAAAAGCGTTCCTTCGTATAGACTATGCCAAATTGGCTTAAACTTAAGCTGTCAGAAAGGCCAGAAAATGACACAGTAGATCAATTATGCACCTAGCAAACAAATTTAAATAAAAGAAATCTGTAATAGAGAAGAGTACTTCGATGACGGGTTGGAAGAAACAACAGAATCAAACACCGATAAAATGTTAAAAGCAATAACTGTTGTCTTCTAAAATCGAAAACAACCTGGACAGAAGTTTTGAGCAGCCATAACAAGGCCCAGTTAACATTTTCACGCCACAATACACTCAACAACTCTATAGACAAAGTTATAGACCAAATTATCATCCCCAATATCAAAATTATCAGCCAAATTACCTTCAACATCAGCCTGATTATCGTCAATATCAGCATACTATCGGATTTAGTAACAGTACACACCTCATTACAAAGTTATCGAGAATTAAGATCCTGATTTAACAATCCTAGGCCGTTTTATAATGAGCAACCACAAACTCGGAATTAATGAAATGAACAATCAGATAGTCCACCGTTTGTTCACCCAACTTATGTTTACAGACATATTTACCGTTTCCCTACAAAAAGTACCCCTTCAAATTTTCTTCGACAGGGAATAGTTTGTGATAGCCTAACACCATCACAAGACGGATAAGTTATTAAAAGAGCAAAGGAGTAGTCGCGCAGGTGAATTTCAGAACAAAAAATGAGAGGTATGAACTAAACGTTTAATCGACAAAACAACTAATATAGCCACCCACCCAGTCTTGAAAACCAAAATAAAAATTATAAAAAGCCACAAAACTGAGTTAATCTTTATAACGAAAGCACGTCTAATCATAGTTTAGATAATCTAATAGAACCAGTTTATAAAGAAAAAGATAAAAAGAGTAGACAAAACGAGTAGACAAGTCTTGAAAACCAAAATAAAAATTATAAAAAGCCACAAAACTGAGTTAACCTTTATAACGAAAGCACGTCTAATCATGGTTTAGATAATCTAATAGAACCAGTTTATAAAGAAAAAGATAAAAAGAGTAGACAAAACGAAAAGAAATAGTAACAAATTTAAACTGAATAAATCTGTTCAATTCCCAATATTAATTCCTCAGACCGCACCAGCAAAAAATGTTCAGCAATTATTAAGCATTGTCCCACTTTTAGGCAGAACATTATCCTATGTTAAAATTAAATTTAATGAAAAATTAGATAGACGCGCACTAATTTATAGGGAAGCATTTGCAAACTTAATAACACCACTACTAATTCAAAAACAAAAATAGAACAACTTGATCTAGATAAAGATAAGATGGCAAACAGAAACATAGTTAAAATTGATATTGATAGAGCAATTGAAGTTACACATAAATTGGGCACACAAACATCGTGAAGAATTTCTTGTTCTAATTGTCACAACTCGTAGTATTCGGCCTCCTATTCTTTGTTAAGCATAAAGTTAGCATCTGCCCAGGACAATGCTGTAATAAATCCCTGATCAAACTGTACAAAGAAATGTTATAAAGCCAAAAAAGCAATTCAGAAGGGTAGAAAAGCGAAAAAGAATTGGAGTTAACACCCAGAAGAAGCAACTATTACAGCCAAATCAACAAGCAATTCTAGAATGCAAGCTGAAGGATAAACTAGAATCTTTTACTGACCCTTGTGGAGTAATAATTCCGTATGAAATTTTTGAAAAATATAGCGAAGTATAATTAACGTCATCTTTAATCAAAGTTGCTGAAAGTAACATTCTATATATCTACGTCCTGAACATTTTTGATCACCCAGTTTTCATTAAAGAAGGCAAAGAAATAGTAAAATTCTTATTTCTTTTGTCTGATCAAGCCAAAAATTTATTAGATGTAGATCCTCAATTAATAAATCAGTTAATTCAAGTCACAGATATCACAAAACGAAAATCGCAACCAGCGAAACAAGCCCCAGATTATGAAAAATTGTTGTTCCCAATACCTGAAACGTGCCCTGATCGGACAAATTTGTGGCCCTTGCAAACAAAAAAATTTGAGCAATTGCAAAAAGTGTAAGAAATGGAAAAATTAGAGGCAAATGGTAACCTTCACAACAAGATCACATTTCTGAACAAATTTTCGTGGGAAAAATTGGCCCTCAATGATGCAAAGAAAGCTGTAGTAGGTAATTTAATAGTTGAATTTAGCGATATCTTTGCACCCAAAGTCAGATATGATACAGATTTCAAAGGAAAAATAACTCCAAAAAGAAGTATACCAATTTATGAATAAGAACACCTAACTCCTATCCATTTGAGAAGTGAACTGCAAGTAGAACTCGCATTAATGCATTACTATGGACTGACAATCGCTTTGCCTCAATCAAGATATAGTAGTCCCCCCCTCTGCACAACAAAAGACTTAGACTGTTAATTGACTTGAAAAAAGTAAACCATTTGCTGAAAAATGACTATGTGACCACGAACTTCCCTGTTTCAGACATGAGTGAACAAAAACTACATCGCCAAAAAAAGTTGTTGACGAAACTTGATTTTTCTCAAGCATACCATTGTCTGCAACGGCCAACGATGTATCAGTGCAACTGATAGCATTTAATTTTGCTTCGAGAAATTAATGCGTATAAATGTCTTGCCCAAAGGGTAAAAAAGTCAGTAACCGGATATAGTTCCCGCATTCTTTCCATCAAAAGTAAAACGGGCATATCTTAGGGAATGTTTAGATAGAATACTCGCCTTTAAAATAGTAATTGCTCACATTCATGGACGCGTTAATTATGCAGCATGTTTTTTGCACTAGAGTGAAAAATGATAAAACAGCAACAATGTCTTTGAAACTAACAAGCAGCATTTCAATTAGAGAAATTGAAATTGACACAGATGCGTAAAACCATGATGTTGAGCTAAACGTGTCATTAGACACCGAATTTTTGGTGATGAAATTAATAGCGATGCATATAATGTGCTGAGAAAACTCGGATTCTATGATAAATACAAAAAACGTCAGAAAAATTTAGCCATAACAGAAGTTCAAGGAATACTTAAACTGAAAAGAAAGCAAGAAATAAATTCAATTAAGTCTCCAATTCCTATAGATCAGTTTCCAGAACTCACAGATAACTTAATTAGCCTAAATTTAGCAGAAGAGCAGCAAAAAGATGCAGATATTAGAACAGTAACAGGCTGGATACAGAAACATAACCAACAACCTGAATTAAATTATGACTCATCAAATTTTAAAAGTGTTTTAATCATTTGAACAGATTAATTCTTGAATGAAATGTCATGTACAGGAATTTTTGTCATGATACAGGTGAAATAGTTCATAAAAAAATTGGCGTACCTAAGAATTTCTGGAAAGAGACTGTATATATAGGGTCCATAATTCCAAACAGCAGGACATTTACTTATTAAAGCAAACATTCAAAAATTCACAATGCGATTCTATTACCCAGGTTTTACTGATCCTCTCATTAGTTTCATTGAAAATTGGCGTACTTGCCTTCAATTCAACAGTTCCAAAAAACCATATCACAATAAAGCTGCAATCAGTCAGTTCACTACAACCATACCCAGGAGATATGCTCCAAGTTGATCTGTTAGGCCTTCTTAAGTCTACACAATTTAAGTACGTTTTGAGTGGAATAGATGTTTTCACGAAATATTTATTCACAGTTCCTTTGACAAACGGATTTAATTAATCAGTGGCTGGAGAACTAGAAAAGGTGTTCTTCCAGCACAACTAGATTCCTCAAGATTCCTCAAACAACACTTAGTGACTTATGAACAAACTTTACCTCAGAACTATTGTCTGAATGATCAAGATTACTTTATCTGATTACTTTATCAAGATTACTTTATCAAGATTACTTCTCCGATTATCAAGATCAGGAAGTAAAGTTGAGGCATGCCTCACTAAAGAAACCTCAAATTATCGGAACAGTAGAACGTTCACAAGGACCATTAAAGCGCATTCTAAAACTCAATACTGTGGAACAATGGAAAGACTGGCACAATTATTAGCACCTTTTATTCATAATGCTTCGTTTTATCCAGCAATAAATCGCTGTATCTCAACTTTATTCTATGCAGAGAACCAATAAAATCCCTTGACTTTAGTTTTTCTAGAAAAGCAATGGAAGCAGTAGCGGCGAGTTCAGACTTTTTAAATGAACTACAGGACTCCAGGATGCAAAACTTAAAACTGCAAAAACAAAGAAGAATTGACAACAGCATATCTGAAAAACAAAAAGTTTTATGACCAAAAAGTATCAGCAAAGCCAATTCCAGGAAAATCCTTTTTTTGAACCCTAAGCTTCTAGAACAATCAATAATAATTGCTTCTCAAGTTCAGAAATGGCTACCACTATACAAAAAGGAGAACGTCCTTACTGATTCAAATTACATCATTCGAAAAGTAAACACAAATTATACGCAATGTGACTATCGTATCAGATTTAAGTCAATTAAACCAAAAGAAACTCCTGAGAACCTCAATTTCATCACTCAAGAAAACTTTCAACGTGACCCCTCCAGGCGATAACAAATGGATCCAGATCTTTTTGACAAACATGTCATTGAACAAATCAAAGAATAGGAAGATTCGAAAGAAAAGACAAAACCAGTGATACCAAACCATGTCAGATTGGCTATAAACGTTCTTATAGGTGAAACCATTGGCACGATCAATAGCAACAGCAACCCCCGCAATACCTGCACCACCTCCATCTCCGCCAAGAACAAAACCGGCAGTTAGACAACGAACAGCACCAGTACATATTCTTGTCTTTGACTCTTCAATTTCAGACGAATGAGTAACAAAATTGTTTGGAGACAATAGTTCAAATGCAAACCTAGCCGAATTCAATGTAGATGCGGAACAAATAGACAGAATACCGGTTGAACCCCTGATTGCAGATGAAATTCGGCAACAACAACCAGAAGTTCATGTACCACTGGTATAATCCTCTTCATCAGATGATGAACAGCCCCAACCAACAGTATTATTATTTTATCTTGAATCGCCCAGAAACATATGAACAGCAATATGAATCGAACGAAAGAAGAATAAGAGCTTGACCACCTCACCCGAAACAAAAACCACAGATAAGTTCATTCAAATCATCAGGCAATAGCCCGCAACACGTACATGGCTTTAAAATCGTTCTTCAAAGCAGACTGAACAAGTCCCTACCGAATTGCCCAAATTCAACAATCAGGCAGCCCAAAACCGCGAGATGCAAAATCTAGATTGGATCAAGAAGAAAAACGAGAAAAAATTAAGGCATCAGCACAATCAGCAAAGCAATTAAATACACCAAGTAGAGAGAAAAAATTAGACCAAGTCAGAGCAAATACAGAGAAAAATCCAGGAAACAGCCCAGCAATTCAGTATATAGACCAGTTCCTAGATGACAAACAAAACATTCTTCACCAGGACCATCTCATCAAAATTTAGTTAAAATCAATCAAGAAATAAATGCAACATATCTCAGTTCCCCATCAGATATCTTATAATCTCCACACTCTTTTGCACACTGTTTATCAGCAGACCTTGCAATGACAAAAGGCCTAGCCAGACAAGTCAACAGTTGGTACCCTCCAATACCAAGTTACAACAAATCGAAACATCCACCAAATATTGGATCAGTTTTTTTGACCCTTATCTCGAGCGCTATGTGTTTGATTTAGTTTCACAATTAAGATTCTACGACAAGCCCACAGACAAATCAGTACTATCAAGTCTTTATGAGCTGATATAATAGAAACAATTATAAGCGCAGGAATTGAACAATTAAGTCTTCCAAAACTCGCCAGTGTCCATGATAACTTGGACTTTAACATCGTTTTTGAGTTACTATATATATCTTCGACCCTCTACCCATAACCATCTATATCCATTAGGAATTACAGACACCGTACAGTCCAGCAGTATCCCCTATTTACTTCAAAAGTCCAACAAGCCTGAGCAACATGGCTATAAGGTCCAAAAATCACCCAAAATTTTCACCTCAAAATTAGTTTTTTATATGTCTCAGGAACCATATTTCCATACTTAGATTATTCAATTTCCAAAGTTGATCTTAGACCCATTTTAAAGTTGATTTTTCCAAAAATCCTGGGTTCAGTTCAGAAAAACAGTCAAAGAATAGTCAAAAGTGCCCCGATCACTCCAAATGTTTGCTTTGGAAAGTTTTTTAAGCAGAGGTGTCGACGAGTACCCAAACAACCTGCCAAAATTTAATAGAAAACGAATTATGACAAAACCGATCATTATGCCTAACTTTGATCAAAATGTTGTTTAAATTATACCCCATAAATATGTCAAAATCTGCCTCAAATATCTCCTACAGCAAGAACCAGCTGCCACCCACACGGTAAAACCTCAAACAACCAAACAACCATCAGAAACCATTTATTCCCAGTATATGTTGAAAAGCGGCGGAAAAACTAAAACTGAGCCTCAAACACATTTCGCTGCTTCAAAACTATGTCACTTTATAAACCCTTTGACCTCATTGACGCCACCTATTACCCCTACTAATCTCCCACTAATACAATAAAAAAAGTCCCAGCTCACGCTATTATCAAACATGATGATTTGTAACCAAATAAGCTCCAAAACTGCATCAATTATCCAAACAAAAATTAAGTTATTTCCCTCTAAAATCAAAAATGTTTATTTCTGACGAAATTCCTTATACCATCAGTCTTTTCTCATTAAGGGCTCTCAGAATATGCACTCACAGCCCCCTAGTGCAGACACAAGCTGAGAAAAGACTGTCCAAGTACCGCAAATCACAAAAACTTGGTGAAAATCTTAAAAAAAGTGGTCAAAAATACATCTTAAAACTCAAATATGCCCATTATTATTATCGATTCATTCAGACCTACTTGATAGCAGTCCACCCAGAGCCATTTTAACTATTTGGTCTAAGTTTAACATATCCCTCTAGCCAATAACTTATCCTCTACCTGAGCCTTTTCAAAAAACTCAGTTTCACGGCAACAAAAACATTATAGCTCGCGAAAAAATAGTTGAAACCACCTAATTTTTGCGGTGCAGGGTTTCTGAGCAAATAAAACGATTGGAAAAATTGAGCTTGATCCAGGAATTTTAAAAATTGATTGAAGACGAGAATGAAAATAATTTTGAAGACTTTTTGAGATTTCACAAAAATGTCCATAAAATCCGCAATAACGGTCCATATCCCAATAATATTAGCTTAAAAAGTCCGTATGCTCAAATTCTACAAGCCCATATAAAAACATTTGAAAAATATTGTTAAGTGAATGTTGAAATAATAGCAAAAAAACTGAAGCCTACCAAACTCT
Source organism: Convolutriloba macropyga (assembly GCF_964194025.1). Taxonomy (NCBI): domain Eukaryota; kingdom Metazoa; phylum Xenacoelomorpha; order Acoela; family Convolutidae; genus Convolutriloba; species Convolutriloba macropyga. Next base: position 45,920,850 of record NC_134472.1, read on the forward strand.
TCTCAATTTAGTCAAAATAGAGCCATATTTCATCCAGAGCTGTTTTTTTGGACCATATCCAGTACTCAGTCTCTCAATTAATTACCTCAGCCTAATAAATCCAGTAAGTTGCTTAAATTCACAAATTTTGAAAAAAATTAAAAGAAAATTGAATTCTGCACATATTTGATCAAATTTTGTGAAAAATTCTAAAGTGAAAAACTTAACATCCTGACCTCAATTCATGGACCAAACTGTACCAATAGCTGCTACAGACATAGAAGTCGCAAGTATGAGCCACACTTATTGATGAATACCACACTTATATATGAACCACTTATTATCCAAAAACTACCTATCTGCAAGCTACGACAACTTATACGCCAAATATGGCGAGCCAAAGCTAAAAATTCCGTACATTTTCCAGAACAAAATGTAAATTATCTTCAAAGTCATCAAGATGCAATTCCTAATAGCTAAGGGCATCAATTCCAGTTGATGGCACCTGATTTAGGCCACTAGAGCATTACCAGACCAGCACTTGTCTTCCAATTAATCGGTAATTGGAAAAATCACACCTAGAAGTTAGCATTTGGGACAGAAAAATTAGTGCTTTGACCCAAACAATTGTTCAAAAAATTCCCCAATTGACCCATTTTAGAGTTTTTGAATATTTTACTGCTCAAGCGTGACATACCAGTATACAAACATTTTGTCAAAAGTTGATAAAAATCGAGTTACGACAAAAATAGCGAGCCCTACCAACATGAGTTAAATTTGATCATAATGCAGTATAAATTATACCCCATAAACATGCCAAAATTTGCCCCAAATACCTCTTACAACCAGTACCGGTTCCGAGCCACACTGTACAACCTCAAACAGCCAAACAACTATCAGAGCCCACTTATTCTAAGTATTTTTTGAAAAACGACGAAAAAACTAAAATTGAGCCTCAAACACATTTCGCAGCTTCAAAAAATTTGTCATTTTAGAAACCCATTGACCTGATTGATGCCACTTATACACCCTAACAATCTAGTACAACCCATCACTAGCCTAAAAGTACCAAAAAATACAGTCCCAGCTTACCCTATTATCAAACATGATTACTTATTACCAAAGAAATTCCAAAATTACATCAATTATCCCCGCAAAAATTTAGTTATTTCCCTCTAATATCAAAAATATTTATTTCTGACAGAAATTAACTATACCATAAGTCTCCTCTCATTGTTTGCTCTCAGAATGAACACTCATAGCCCCCTAGTGCAGACACAAGCTGAGAAAAGACTGTCCAAGTACCGCAAATCATGAAGATTTGATGAAACTCTTAAAAAAGTGGTCAAAAATACATCTCATAACCCAAATAAGCAAAAAATTATTATTAATACAGTAAGCACTACTTAATGGCAGTCCAACCATAGCCATTTGAACCATTCTGCCGAAGTATATTGTAGCTCTCTAGCCCATAACGTATCCTCTATATGAGCCTTTTCAAAAAAAACCCAGGTTCACGGCAGCAAAAACATTATAGCTCGCATAAAAATAGTTGAAACCACCCAGTTTTAGCGGTGCGGGGTTTTTCGAGGCGATAAAGCGATTGAAAAAATTTGAGTTTGATCCAGGAGTTTTTAAAATCGGTTGAAGACGAGCGCCCTAATTTTGAAGACTTTTTGAGATTTCACAAAAATGTCCATAAAATCCCCAATAAAGGTCCAGATCCTGATATTATTAGCTAAAAACATCCGTATGCTCAAGCTCTGCACGCTCATGTTAAAAATACTGAAAAATATTGTTAAGTAAAATTTTGAAATAATAGCAAAAAACTGAAACCTACCAATCTCTTCTCATTTTAGCCAAAATAGAGCCAGATTTCGACCAAAAAATAGTGCGAAATAGCCAATTTATGAGCCCATATCCAGTACTCAGTCTCTCCAGTAATTGTCCCTGCCCAATAAACCCATTAAACTGCTTAAAATCAAAAATGTTGAAAAAAGTAAAAGAAAACTTCTGCACATATTTGATCAAATTGTGTGAAAAATTCTAAAGTGATAATCCCAAAATCCTGATCTCAATTCAAGCACGAAACTGTACCAATAGCTGCTACAGACATAGAAGTCACAAGTACGGGCCACACTTATCACCAAAAATTACCTATCCGCAAGCTATGGCAACTTATAGGCCAAATATGGCGAGCTAAAACTGAAAATTCTGTAAATTTTCCATGACAAGCGGAGCAAATTACAGGTTAATTATCTTCAAAGTCTTCAAGATGCTACTCCTGATAGCTACGGGCATAAATTTTAGTTAATAGCACCTGATTTAGGCCGCTAGAAAATTAACAGATTAGCACTTGTCTTCCAATTAATCGATAAAAAGAAAAATCAAACCTAAAAATTAGCATTTGTGACAGAAATATCAGCGTTCTGACCCGACAAATTGTTCCAAACCCTTAAATTCAGTAACATACATTAATACCGGACAAAGACAGTGCCATTTTAACCACTCAGCACCAAAATTGTATGAACAGTGATGACTTATAAACTCCAAATCTGACCATTCAAAAAAAGCCAAGTTCAAATCAGCAAAGTAACTTAGCGAAAATTGCTAACTTCATGCCAAATTCTTGCGCTGCAGGGTTTTTTGAACCGCTGAAGCAAGCTCGAAGTTTTTGAGACCAATTGGAGAAATTTAAAAATTGAGTGACGGCGAGCACCCTGAAGTTTCGCATTTTTTCACTATTCAGAAATGAACAAAAAATTGATCACAAAACCTCACAAAACCTGAATATATAGCTTAGTTGTTCCCCACAGTTGTCTACCGAAAGGGCTAAGCCACAAAATTTGCTCAAAATTGAACAAAAATGGAAAATCTTCTTCTGTATACTATCTGTAATTTGCAAGTGAAGTAAAAAAAATGCTCAAAAATGAAAAAAATTCGCTATATCACTCTTCTTGTTCTATCACAAAAATGTGACCATACAGCAACGATCATTCATCATGAAACCAGCACTGCATGCTCACATCTATCACACTTAATTGTTTTACCAGCAAAAACCAGCTATAAACGCAAAAATATAAAGACATTACTGAAAAACACACTTATAAACGAAACTACACTACATGATGAAAAAACAATTAAACCGAAACAAGATAATTTCCATCGGCGCACCCTTCTCACACAGCATCTTTATCGTCTTAACAATTTTTAACAGCCTTATTCTTATTATTGTCGTAACTTTTCTCATTTTGAACTTTCTTTTAATTTCTTTCAACTTAAGTTTTGTTTCTTTTAGACCCTTAATTGTCTTCAATTTTAAAGCTTTCGCTCAAACCAGTTTTCAAAGCAAACATAATTTGGTTGGCTCCAACAAAAATATGTGTATATCCATATGCGGGTGCAGATTATCTAGGTGTCATAGAAAATTATACCCAGTTTTTTTCTCAAAAGTTTAATGGAAATATTTCATTAGGTCCGGTATTGTCGCGCCCGTATTTCGTGCCTTATAATTACCTTATGATTTTCCATTAAAAATCCATAAAAAATGCTTAATTTAATTATTACTCAGATATATCTCAAGGTCATATGTAGCTCCTATTTCAATCTGGTCTTTTAGCCTCTTATTTGTTAATGTTAACTAAAAACAACCGCAGATTGACAGTTTACAGATATATATATATATATATATATATATATATATATATATATATATATATATTAAGTACCTAAAAACATCAATATTCCCCTCTTCAAGTTCCCTAACGATGATTTTGTATAATTGGTGAATAACTTCCTGAAAAAATATGTAAAGGGTGATGTAATTATTCTGATGAAGTAGGTGCAAATACGGAATGTGTATATATACCTAACAAACATCGAAAGACGTACAAGAGCCAAAAAATGCCCAACTTGAGGATCAGTAAATATTTGCGCGGCACCAATACAATTCGCGGTGCAGCTCTGCGAAACCCACGATCACCAGAACACCGGAGGATTAGCCTGACAGTCAGTTGATAACAACCTCTTGAAATTTCGCATAAACCTGTCAAACTTCTTATTCTTTCTCTTGATAATGTTCTATAAAAACCTGGATTACAAAAGGAAAGATTGAACTGGAGAATCGTTATAAAATGCTAAGTTACAACAGACTTCCGTAGAGCTAAAAAACTCCGTGAAAAGCTACTAAAGTAGAAAGCAACTAGCTTATATATCACGCATATGATCCACTCAATAAAAGGCTATTAATAGCTAACTTTTTTCAAATTATATCCGCTAAAACCGCACTATGAAGCAACTGTAATAAGTACTTCTACCAAGGAAAAATTTTTCATAACGAAATAAAGATCCCTATCACCAAAAATTTTATAAATGGAACTATTCTTATGGAACTAACAAAAACGGGTTATGCCATCATCGTATGGTAACTCAAGGTACACTACTACATACATAAACGGATTCGATGTGTTCAATGTTGACTGGCTTTACTCGGAAGTCTTCAACGAAACAGTTAAAGCTGAAATTGAAGTGCACAAACTGAGGAATGAAACCAAAAACTCCATAACAGAGTCAAAGAAGACAGCAGAAACCGAAAAAACAGAACCGCGCCCCCCGCAATAGCAGCAGCAGTTGCTGGAATTGGATTTTTCTGTGCTTGAATTGCTATGAGTAGAGGAGGATGCGGATGAATAACAGGAATTTTCGGCTCATGCTAACGAACGTCTCAAAAAAATTGATCGATTAGGCCGCAATTTCAAAAATTTCATCAGCGCCCAATCAGATGATAAATCCTGCTAGATGCTGATGAACTCGCAAAAATTTGAAAAGTTCAAAACGAAAAGCAAGAAAACAAGAACAGAAACTGGAAATGAATTGAGGAACAATTTGCAATTGTAGACAATAACTTGAAAAAAAAATGTTTTCTCTGTCACTAAAAATCATTGTTTTTATTGGAAACTTAGCCTTACATATCCTCTTTATGTATTTATGCCATAAGGTAGCTTTTTTACGACAAAAGGTAACAAATTTTTTGAAGCTAAGTTGAACATATGTACTACTAAATCCAGTAGTTTTGTAACAAAGCACCTCAAAGCCGACGTAATTGCAAACTTGCCAAAAAAACTCAAAAAACCTCCAACACTCATATCACCAGAAGACATGGGAAATCTCAGACGACAACACAGAAGACACTCAATGCGTGCAACATCAACCATGTCACTCAACACAATTGAACGCTTCGATACAGAGGATAAACAGGACCACAGAGCTTTAGTCCGAGAGGAAAGTACACATTATGATCTTGAAAGTACGAAATAGTTCGAAAAATATTAAATCTGTACCCCATTAAGTCTCATTTTATCCAATGAGTCCTATTCATCAGTGCTTTAAATTTTCAAACCAGAACTAAACTTCAAGAAATTAACCAGTGATTTAAACCATTCAATCAACTAGTACATTTATACTATCTTCTTTATGTTTAGAGCCTATTAATCCAGTGCCTATATTCTACTGCTAATTCCAACCTCTTCTCTCAATTTTAACTTTAGCTTATGTCTTTTATTTCTTCTCCAGAATAATGCCAACTTTACCGTCTTAACATTTTTTTAAAGCCTTACTCTTAATATTGTCTTAACTTTGTTCATTTTGAACTTTCTTTTAATTTCTTTTAACTTAAGTTTTATTTCTTCTAGACCTTTAATTATCTTCAATTTTAAAGCTTTCGTTCAAACCAGTTTTCGAGGAAAACATAAATTGGTTGGCTCCAACAAAAATATGTGTATATCATATGCAGTGCAGATTATTTAAGTTTCACTGAAACTTGTAAAACCCACTTTTTTCTCAAATGTTTAATGAAAAATTTTCATTAAGTCCGTTATTGTCACGCCCTTATTTCGTGCCTCATAATTACGTAATGATACTCATTTTAAAATCCATAAAAAATGCTTTAATTTAATTAATTTTCACATATATGTCAAGGCTATACCTGACTCCTATTTCAATCTAGGCTTTTAACCCCTTATTTTATATTGTTATCTAAAATAAACCGCAGATTGACAGTTTACAGATAAACATATCAAGAACCTAAAAACCTCAATATTTTTTTTAAGTTGCCTAACGATGCGATGAATTTGTATAATTGGTGTATAACTTCAGAAAAAATATGTAATTGGTGATGTAATTATGCTGATAAAATAGGTGCAGATAGGGAAATTGTATATGTACTTAGCAATCATCAAGACACGTACAAAAGCCGGAAACTGCCCAACTTGAGGATCAGTAAAAAGTTGCGAAGCACCAATACAATTTGTGGTGAAGCCCTGCGGAACCCACGATCACCAGAACACCAGACGACTAGCCTGACAGTCAGTTGATAACAATCTCTTGAAAATTCACATAAACCCTCTAAACTTCCTAGTCTTTCTCTTGATAGTTTTCTTTATAAACTTGGATTAGAAAAACAAAGATTGAACTGGAGAATCTTTAAAAAACGCTAAGTTACATAAGACTTCCGTAGAGCTAAGTAACTCCCTGAAAAGCTATTAAAATAGAAAGCAACTAGCCTATATGTCACGCATATGAACCAGTCAATAAAATGCTATTACTAGCTCACTTTTTTTAAATTATAGTCCCGTTTCCCCGTTATTGTTTTACGGTTCGACAACATGTAGAGACGGTACATAAGGGACTGAAAAAATGGGTTATGTCAGCATCGTATGGTAATTCAACGTACACTACGAAAAACATATACAAAACAGATGTGTTCAATGTTGACTGGCTCTACTCGGAAGTGTTCAACGAAACAGTAAAAGCTGAAATTGAAGTTCACGAACTGAGGAATGAGACCAAAAAACTCCTTAACAGTGTCAAAGAAGACAACATAAACCGAAAAAAAAACAAGCTGCGCCCCTCGCAATAGCAGCAGCAGTTGCTTGAATTGGACTTTTCTGTCCTGGAATTGCTATGAGTAGCGGAGGATGCGGAGGAATAACCGGAATTTTTGGCCCATGCTAATGAACGTCTCAAAAATATTGATCGATTAGCTCGCAATTTCAAGTATTATATCACATCCAATCAGATGAGAAATTCTGCCTAGGTGCTGATGAACTCGCAAAATTTTGGAATGTTCAAAACGAAATGCAAGAAAACCAGAACAGAAACTGGAAATGAGTTGAGGAACAATTTGCAATTGTAGACAAAAAACTTGAACAATAAAGCTTTCTCTGTCACTAAAAATCATTGTATTTATTGGAAACTCAGACTTTCGTATCCTCTTTATGTATTTATACCATAGGGTAGCTTTTTTACGTTGAATGGTACCAAATTTTGTGAAGCTAAAATGAACAAATGTATCACTATATCCAGTAGTTTCCGTACCAAAACACCTTCAAGCCGACGTAATGGCAAACTTGACAAAAAACTCAAAAGACCTCCAACACTCATATCAGCAGAAGACATGGGAAATCTCAGACCGCAACACAGAAAACACTCAATGCGTGCAACATCAACCATGTCTTTCAACACAATTGAGCGTTTCGATACAGATGATAAACAGGACCGCAGACATTTAGTCTGAGAGGAAAGTACACATTAAGATCTTGAAATTAGGAAATAATTCAAAAAATATTAACCTTATACCCCATTAAGTCTCATTTTATCAAATAAGTCCTATTTATCAGTGCTTTAAATATTCAAACCAGTACTAAATTAAAAAAAATAAACAGTGATTTAAACCATTCAATCAACTAGTACATTTATACTATCTTCTTTCTGTTTAGAGCCTTTTATTTTTCTGTCTACATTCCACTGCTAATTCCAACGCCTTCTCTCAACATCAACTTTAGTTTATGTCTATTCCTTCTTCTCCAGAATTAGCCCATCTTTATCGTCTTATCATTTTTTAACAGCCTTACTCTTAATATTGTCTTAACTTTGTTCATTTTGAACTTTCTTTTATTTTCTTTCAACTTAAGTTTTTTTTCTTTAGACCCTTAATTGTGTTCTGTTTTAATGCTTTCGTGCAAACCACTTTTCAAAGAGAACATAAATTGGTTGGCTCCAACTAAAATATGTGTATATCCATATGCCAGTGCAGATTATTTACGTTTCACAGAAAATTGTGAAACCCAGTTTTCTTCTCAAATGTTTAATGAAAAATTTTCATTAAGTCCGTTATTGTCACGGCCTTATTTTGTGTCTCATAATTACGTAATGATATTCATTATAAAATCCATTAAAAATGCTTTAATTTAAATAATTTTCAGATATGTCTCAGGGCCATCTCTGGCTCCTAATTTAATCTGGGCTTTTAACCCTTTATTTGTTAATATTAACTAGAACAACCGCAGATTGACAGTTTACAGATAAACGTATTAAGTACCTAAAAACCTCAATATTTGCTTTTTAAGTTCCCTAACGATGAAATTGTATAATTGGTGAATAACTACCTAAAAGATATGTATTTGGTGATGTAGTTTTGCTGAAAAAGTAGGTGCAAATACGGAAATTGTATATGTACATAACAAACATCAAGCGACATACAGAAGCCGGAAACTGCCCAACTTGAGGATCAGTAAAAACTTGCGAAGCAGCAATACATTTCGCGGTGCAGCCCTGTGGAACCCACGATCACCAGAACACCGGAGGAGTAACCTGACAGTCAGTTGATAACAATCTCTTGAAACTTCTCATAAACCTGCTAAACTTCCTATTCTTTCTCTTGATAATTTTCTTTATGAACTTCGATTAGAAAAAACAAAGATTGAACTGGAGAATCTTTAAAAAACGCTAAGTTACATAAGACTTCCGTAGAGCTAATTAGCTCCCTGAAAAGCTATTAAAATAGAAAGCAACTAGCCTATATGTCACGAATATGAACCATTCAATAAAAGGCTATTACTAGCAAACTTTTTTCAAATTATATCCGCTAAAACCACACTATGAAGCAACTATAATAAGTCCTTGTACGATGGCCATAATGCAAATAATTACGGCAAATAACGATCTCTGAAGCACAGCTATAATAACTCCAGAAATTAGTGCGTAACATGGTGATAGGAGTTATTAACTGTTTCCCAGTTTAACGGACTGAAATTCAGATTAATTATTTGACAAACTTGACATTTTCTCCCTTTATTTGCTTCATTTCTTTGAATCGATGTACTGCTTCCCCCAGTTTTGTTGAGCATATTGAAGGAATTGATATTAAACATACACAGAATAGAAACTAAGCTCAGATAGCAACCGCTTTTTTTATCTTCAATTCATAAGTCTAGGGTAATTTATGTGTTAGATAACGAAGATAAACTTGTTGTAATTTATTGGATATTAAAAATTCTTAACCAAAAAGTACACAAATTTTGCCTTATTTGAAACAAACTTCAATCAGATAGCCATGTAAACATTGATAACATCATCACTGATTTCCAGATAACCTCAGAATAAGCTGAATTACTAAAATCACAGTTTGAACATTGAGGAAGAAAAGAAAACTCAGAAGACACTCAATGCCTGCAACATCAACCATGTCACTCAACACAATTGAACGTTTCGATACAGAAGATAAACAGGACCAAACAGCCTCAAGCCGAGAGGAAAGTACACGTTAAGGTCTTGAAAGTACGAAGTAGTTCAAAAAGTACTAACACAATATCTTATTAGGTCTAATTTAACCAGTAAGTCCTTTTCATCAGTGCTTTAAATATTCAAACCAGTGCTCATCTTTATGAAATTAACCAGTGATTTAAACCATTCAATCAACTAGTACATTTATACTATCTTCTTTATGTTTAGAGCCTTTTATTCCAGTGCCTACTTTCCACTGCTAATTCCAACCTCTTCTCTCAACATCAACTTTAGTTTATGTCTATTCCTCCTTCTCCAGAATTAGCCCATCTTTATCGTCTTATCATTTTTTAACAGCCTTACTCTTAATATTGTCTTAACTTTGTTCATTTTGAACTTTCTTTTAGTTTCTTTCAACTTAAGTTTTTTTTCTTTAGACCCTTAATTGTGTTCTGTTTTAATGCTTTCGTGCAAACCACTTTTCAAAGAGAACATAAATTGGTTGGCTCCAACTAAAATCTGTGTATATCGATATGCCAGTGCAGATTATTTACGTTTCACAGAAAAATGTGAAACCCAGTTTTCTTCTCAAAAATTTCATGGAAAATTTTCATTAAGTCCGGTATTGTCACGCCGTTACTTCGTGCCTCATAATTACGTAAAAATTTTCCTTTAAAAACCGATAAAAATGCTTTAGTTTTTTAAATATTCAGATATATCTCAAGGCCATATGTAGCTCCTATTTCAATCTGGTCTTTTAACCCCTTATTTGTTAATGTTAACTAAAAACAATCGCAGATTGATAGTTTACAGATAAACATATTAAGTACCTAAAAACCTCAATATTTGCTTTTTAAGTTCCCTAACGATGAAATTGTATAATTGGTGAATAACTACCTAAAAGATATGTATTTGGTGATGTAGTTTTGCTGAAAAAGTAGGTGCAAATACGGAAATTGTATATGTACATAACAAACATCAAGCGACGTACAGAAGCCGGAAACTGCCCAACTTGAGGATCAGTAAAAACTTGCGAAGCAGCAATACATTTCGCGGTGCAGCCCTGTGGAACCCACGATCACCAGAACACCGGAGGAGTACCTGACAGTCAGTTGATAACAATCTCTTGAAACTTCCCATAAACCTGCTAAACTTCCTATTCTTTCTCTTGATAATTTTCTTTATGAACTTGGATTAGAAAAAACAAAGATTGAACTGGAGAATCTTTAAAAAACGCTAAGTTACATAAGACTTCCGTAGAGCTAATTAGCTCCCTGAAAAGATATTAAAAAAAAGCAACTAGCCTATATGTCACGAATATGAACCATTCAATAAAAGGCTATTACTAGCAAAATTTTTTCAAATTATATCCGCTAAAACCACACTATGAAGCAACTATAATAAGTCCTTGTACGATGGCCATAATGCAAATAATTACGGCAAATAACGATCTCTGAAGCACAGCGATAATAACTCCAGAAATTAGTGCGTAACATGGTGATAGGAGTTATTAACTGTTTCCCAGTTTAACGGACTGAAATTCAGATTAATTATTTGACAAACTTGACATTTTCTCCCTTTATTTGCTTCACTTCTTTGAATCGATTAACTGCTTCCCCCAGTTTTGTTGAGCATATTGAAGGAATTGATATTAAACATACACAGAATAGAAACTAAGCTCAGATAACAACCGCTTTTTTTATCTGCAATTCATAAGTCTAGGGTAATTTATGTGCTAGATAACGAAGATAAACTTGTTGTAATTTATTGGATATTAAAAATTCTTAACCAAAAATTACACAAATTTTGCCTTATTTGAAACAAACTTCAATCAGATAGCCATGTAAACATTGATAACGTCATCACTGATTTCCAGATAACCTCAGAATAAGCTGAATTACTAAAATCACAGTTTGAACATTGAGGAAGAAAAGAAAACTCAGAAGACACTCAATGCCTGCAACATCAACCATGTCACTCAACACAATTGAACGTTTCGATACAGAAGATAAACAGGACCAAACAGCCTTAAGCCGAGAGGAAAGTACACGTTAAGGTCTTGAAAGTACGAAGTAGTTCAAAAAGTACTAACACAATATCTTATTAGGTCTAATTTAACCAGTAATTCCTTTTCATCAGTGCTTTAAATATTCAAACCAGTGCTCATCTTTATGAAATTAACCAGTGATTTAAACCATTCAATCAACTAGTACATTTATACTATCTTCTTTATGTTTAGAGCCTTTTATTCCAGTGCCTACTTTCCACTGCTAATTCCAACCTCTTCTCTCAACATCAACTTTAGTTTATGTCTATTCCTTCTTCTCCAGAATTAGCCCATCTTTATCGTCTTATCATTTTTTTAACAGCCTTACTCTTAATATTGTCTTAACTTTGTTCATTTTGAACTTTCTTTTAGTTTCTTTCAACTTAAGTTTTTTTTCTTTAGACCCTTAATTGTGTTCTGTTTTAATGCTTTCGTGCAAACCACTTTTCAAAGAGAACATAAATTGGTTGGCTCCAACTAAAATATGTGAATATCCATATGCCAGTGCAGATTATTTACGTTTCACAGAAAATTGTGAAACCCAGTTTTCTTCTCAAAAATTTCATGGAAAATTTTCATTAAGTCCGGTATTGTCACGCCGTTACTTCGTGCCTCATAATTACGTAAAAATTTTTCTTTAAAAATCGATAAAAACGCTTTAGTTTTTTAAATATTCAGATATATTTCAAGGCCATATGTAGCTCCTATTTCAATCTGGTCTTTTAACCCCTTATTTGTTAATGTTAACTAAAAACAATCGCAGATTGATAGTTTACAGATAAACATATTAAGTACCTAAAAACCTCAATATTTAACTTTTTAAATTCCCTAACGATGAATTTGTACAATTGGTGAATAATTCCCCAAAAAAAAATATGTGTTTGGTGATGTAGTTTTGCTGATAAAGTAGGTGCAAATACGGAAAATGTATATGTACATAACAAACATCAAGAGAAGTACAGAAGCCGGAATCTGCCCAACTTGAGGATCAGTAATAACTTGCGATGCAGCAATACAATTCGCGGTGCAGCCCTATGGAACCCACGATCACCAGAACACCGGAGGACTAACCTGACAGTTAGTTGATAACAATCTCTTGAAACCTCACATAAAGCTGCTAAACTTCCTATTATTTCTCTTGATAATTTTCTTTATAGACTTGGATTAGAAAAAAAACAATGATTGAACTCGAGAATCTTTAAAAAACGCTAAGTTTCATAAGACTTACGTAGAGCTAAGTAACTCCCTGAAAAGCTATTAAAATAGAAAGCAACTAGCCTATATGTCACGCATATGAACCATTCAAAAAAACGCTATTACTAGCTAACTTTTTTCAAATTATAGTTCCGTTGAGACGGTAGAGACGGTACCTAAGGGACTAAAAAAATTGAGTTATGTCATCATCGTATGGTAATTCAACGTACCTTACGACAAACATATACAAAACAGATGTGTTCAATGTTGACTGGTTCTACTCGGAAGTCTTCAACGAAACAGTAAAAGCTGAAATTGAAGTTCACGAACTGAGGAATGAGACCAAAAAACTCCTTAACAGAGTCAAAGAAGACAGCAGAAACCGAAAAAAAAACGAGCTGCGCCCCTCGCAATAGCAGCAGCAGTTGCTGGAATTGGACTTCTCTATCCTGGAATTGCTATGAGTAGCGGAAGATTGGGAGTAATAACCGAAATTTTCGGCTCATGCTAATGAACGTCTCAAAAATATTGATTGATCAGCCCGCAATTTCAAGTATTTTATCAGCATCCAATCAGTTGAGAAGTTCTGCCTAGGTGCTGATGAACTCGCAAAATTTTGAAAAGTTCAAAACGAAATGCAAGAAAACCAGAACAGAAACTGGAAATGATTTGAGGAACTATTTGCAATTGAAGACAAAAATATGAACAATTAAGCTTTCTCTGTTACTAAAAATCGTTGTTTTTATTGAAAACTCAGACTTTCGTATAATTTCTATGTATTTATGCCATAAGGTAGCTTTTTTAAGTTGAATAGTACCAAATTTTGTGAAGCTAAAATGAACAAATGTACCATTATATCCTGTAATTTCCGTACCAAAACACCTTAAAGCCGACGTAATGGCAAACTTGACAAAAAACGCAAAAAACCTCCAACTCTCATATCACCGGAAGACATGGGAAATCTCAAACGACAACACAGAAGACACTCAATGCGTGCAACATCAAACATGTCACTCAACACAATTGAACGCTTCGATACAGAAGATAAACAGGACCACAGAGCTTTAGTCCGAGAGGAAAGTACACATTATGATCTTGAAAGTACGAAATAGTTCGAAAAATATTAATTCTGTACCCCATTAAGTCTCATTTTATCCAATAAGTCCTATTCATCAGTGCTTTAAATTTTCAAACCAGAACTAAACTTCAAGAAATTAACCAGTGGTTTAAACCATTCAATCAACTAGTGCATTTATACTATCTTCTTTCTGTTTAGAGCCTTTTATTCTCTGCCTACATTCCACTGCTAATTCCAACCTCTTCTCTCAACTTTAACTTTAGTTTTTGTCTTTTCCTTCATCTCCAGAATTAGCCCGTCTTTGTCCTCTTAACATTTTTTAACAGCCTTAATCTTAGTATTGTCTTGACTTTGTTCATTTTGAACTTTCTTTTAGTTTCTTTTAAATTAAGTTTTTTTCTTTTAGACTCTTTATTGTCTTCAATTTTAATGCTTTCATTCAAACCACTTTTCAAAGAAAACATAAATTGGTTGGCTTCAACAAAAATGTGTATATCCATATGCCAGTGCACATTATTTACGTTTTATAGAAAAATGTAAAACCCAGTTTTTTTCTCAAAATTTCATGAAAAATTTTCATTAAATCCATGGTTGTCAAGGCCTTATTTCGTGCCTCATAATTACGTAGTGATTTTCCTTTAGAAATTCATTAAAAATGCTTTAATTTAATTATTATTCAGATATATCTCAAGGCCATATCTGGCTCCTAATTTAATCTGGGCTATTAACCCTTTATTTGTTAATGTTAACTAAAACAACCGCAGATTGACAGTTTAAAGATATTAAACATATTAAGTACCTAAAAACATAGTTCACGAGCCGCACGAGCTAAATTCTGCTTGCACGAGCTAAATTTTTTTTCTGTAAAATTCACTTTGCCACCGTCTAAGGTGTTTCCCTCTTTCTAGTGGTGTAGATGTGTGTAAGAGGACATGGCACAACTACTTGCATATGAATATGGAGAAGAGCTTTTCTGTTTTAGCAGGTGACAATTTTCACCCGAAACCGTCGGAAACATTGCCTCCATTATTTCAGATTGATTCTATGGGAGTAGTTTTTCGAGTTTTTCAAGTGAGATACTCATCATTTTGAAGGACTTGATAAACCGGAGATATTCATTCACCTTCACCGTTGTCCCTTTTTTGTTAACAAAGTTATCAAAAAGCTCACCAAAGGTCTAAACATACATTTTTCGTCCGTGGTTGGTATGACGCTGATGGTCGTAGTTGGTTCACAGTTGTTCAAGTTTAAGCAATTGAGGTGTATGTCATAATTTTTTATATTATGACCTACTACAGGTATGAAATTGATGTTTTTCTTTGCTCGATTTCACTTTTCATAGGCCCAACCCATAGTAACAATGGTCTAAGTCAGTTGAGTTTTCTGAATTTTTGAGTTTGGAAAGCGGTTTCTCGCAAATCCATCATTTTGTAGCTTGATATTTGTCCAAACTTTGCCTGTCGGCTTTGAAAAAAGAATATTCTATTTTGCTTGTGGATATCTTCTGCAAGCTTGCGTCGCAAAATTAGCCCCACAGTCCTCAGAACGGTCAACTTGTTAAAAAATTGCTTCGGTAGAGTTGTGATCTTTTGTTCTTAACGCATACCCACACGGTTTGTGTATCTTCTTTACTGGTGGAAGTGCTCTGCTACTAGGTCTTCTGCATCCGGACATGGTTTTAGAAAGCACTCGAGTTCGAAGTATTTTACTGAAGATACGAACAAAGATGCAGAGCATTTAAACAAGTAAAGGAAATAGACGAACTTTGTGGGTATGTGTTAACCGTAATAGATTACCACTCTAGCAAACCATATTTTACATGTTTTACCAAGTTCACAGTTATG
The DNA here is from genome assembly GCF_964194025.1 of Convolutriloba macropyga. Taxonomy (NCBI): domain Eukaryota; kingdom Metazoa; phylum Xenacoelomorpha; order Acoela; family Convolutidae; genus Convolutriloba; species Convolutriloba macropyga. The sequence continues at coordinate 45,936,553 of NC_134472.1, forward strand.
AGGACTGTAGGGCTAATTTTGTGAAATTTCTACACAAGCTTGCAAGAGATATCCACAAACAAAAGAGAAAACATCTATTTTTCAAAGACCACAGGCTAAACTTGGACAAATCTCGAGCTACACCAAGCTGGAATTGTGGGAAACAGTTTTCGGAAGTTGCAGATCAAAAAAAAATCTATCGATTTAGAACATTGTCACTATAGTGGCAAATTTTTGGGATGGGCTCACGAAAAGTGCAACCGAGCAAGCAGAAACATCAATTTCTTACCTGTAGTAGGTCATAGTATACAAAATTATGACCTACACATAGTTTGCTTAACCTTGAACAACTGTGAACGAACTACGAGCATCAGCGTCATATCAACCATGGACGAAAATTACATTTTTTAGACCTTTGGTGTGCTTATTGATAACTTTGTTAACAAAAAAGGGACAACGGTGAAGGTGAATGAATTTCTATGGTTTATCAACTCCTTCAAAAATATTATCCCGGAGTATGAACCTGAAATAATGAAGGCAAGACTTCGGATGGTCTCCGTTGAAAATAGTAAGCTGCTAAAACAGAACAGCTATTATCCATTTTCGTATGCAAATAGTCGTGCCAATTGAACGCTTCGATACAGAAGATAAACAGGACCACAGAGCTTTAGTCCGAGAGGAAAGTACACATTATGATCTTGAAAGTACGAAATAGTTCGAAAAATATTAATTCTGTACCCCATTAAGTCTCATTTTATCCAATAAGTCCTATTCATCAGTGCTTTAAATTTTCAAACCAGAACTAAACTTCAAGAAATTAACCAGTGGTTTAAACCATTCAATCAACTAGTGCATTTATACTATCTTCTTTCTGTTTAGAGCCTTTTATTCTCTGCCTACATTCCACTGCTAATTCCAACCTCTTCTCTCAACTTTAACTTTAGTTTATGTCTTTTCTTTCATCTCCAGAATTAGCCCGTCTTTGTCCTCTTAACATTTTTAACAGCCTTACTCTTAGTATTGTCTTGACTTTGTTCATTTTGAACTTTCTTTTAGTTTCTTTTAAATTAAGTTTCTTTCTTTTAGACTCTTTATTGTCTTCAATTTTAATGCTTTCATTCAAACCACTTTTCAAAGAAAACATAAATTGGTTGGCTTCAACAAAAATGAGTATATCCATATGCCAGTGCACATTATTTACGTTTTATAGAAAAATGTAAAACCCAGTTTTTTTCTCAAAATTTCATGAAAAATTTTCATTAAATCCATGATTGTCAAGGCCTTTTTTCGTGCCTCATAATTACGTAGTGATTTTCCTTTAGAAATCCATTAAAAATGCTTTAATTTAATTATTATTCAGATATATCTCAAGGCCATATCTGGCTCCTAATTTAATCTGGGCTATTAACCCTTTATTTGTTAATGTTAACTAAAACAACCGCAGATTGACAGTTGAAAGATATTAAACATATTAAGTACCTAAAAACATAGTTCACGAGCTGCACGAGCTAAATTCTGCTTGCACGAGCTAAATTTTTTTTCTGTAAAATTCACTTTGCCACCGTCTAAGGTGTTTCCCTCTTTCTAGTGGTGTAGATGTGTGTAAGAGGACATGGCACAACTACTTGCATATGAATATGGAGAAGAGCTTTTCTGTTTTAGCAGGTGACAATTTTCACCCGAAACCGTCGGAAACATTGCCTCCATTATTTCAGATTGATTCTATGGGAGTAGTTTTTCGAGTTTTTCAAGTGAGATACTCATCATTTTGAAGGACTTGATAAACAGGAGATATTCATTCACCTTCACCGTTGTCCCTTTTTTGTTAACAAAGTTATCAAAAAGCTCACCAAAGGTCTAAACATACATTTTTCGTCCGTGGTTGGTATGACGCTGATGGTCGTAGTTGGTTCACAGTTGTTCAAGTTTAAGCAATTGAGGTGTATGTCATAATTTTGTATATTATGACCTACTACAGGTATGAAATTGATGTTTTTCTTTGCTCGATTTCACTTTTCATAGGCCCAACCCATAGTGACAATGGTCTAAGTCAGTCGACTTTTCTGAATTTTTGAGTTTGTAAAGCGGTTTCTCGCAAATCCATCATTTTGTAGCTTGATATTTGTCCAAACTTTGCCTGTCGGCTTTGAAAAAAGAATATTCTATTTTGCTTGTGCATATCTTCTGCAAGCTTGCGTCGCAAAATTAGCCCTACAGTCCTCAGAACGGTCAACTTGTTAAAAAATTGCTTCTGTAGAGTTGTGATCTTTTGTTCTTAACGCATAACCACACGGTTTGTGGTGTATCTTCTTTACTGGTGGAAGTGCTCTGCTACTAGGTCTTCTGCATCCGGACATGGTTTTAGAAAGCACTCGAGTTCGAAGTATTTTACTGAAGATACGAACAAAGATGCAGAGCATTTAAACAAGTAAAGGAAATAGACGAACTTTGTGGGTATGTGTTAACCGTAATAGATTACCACTCTAGCAAACCATATTTTACATGTTTTACCAAGTTCACAGTTATGAGGACTGTAGGGCTAATTTTGTGAAATTTCTACACAAGCTTGCAAGAGATATCCACAAACAAAAGAGAAAACATCTATTTTTCAAAGACCACAGGCTAAACTTGGACAAGTCTCCAGCTACACCAAGCTGGATTTGTGGGAAACAGTTTTCGGAAGTTGCAGATCAAAAAAAAATCTATCGATTTAGAACATTGTCACTATAGTGGCAAATTTTTGGGATGGGCTCACGAAAAGTGCAACCGAGCAAGCAGAAACATCAATTTCTTACCTGTAGTAGGTCATAGTATACAAAATTATGACCTACACATAGTTTGCTTAACCTTGAACAACTGTGAACGAACTACGACCGTCAGCGTCATATCAACCAGGGACGAAAATTACATTTTTTAGACCTTTGGTGTGCTTATTGATAACTTTGTTAACAAAAAAGGGACAACGGTGAAGGGGAATGAATTTCTATGGTTTATCAACTCCTTCAAAAATATTATCCCGGAGAGTATGAACCTGAAATAATGAAGGCAAGACTTCGGATGGTCTCTGTTGAAAATAGTAAGCTGCTAAAACAGAACAGCTATTATCCATTTTCGTATGCAAATAGTCGTGCCAAGTTCTTTGACACACATCTAAACCACTAGAAAAAGGGAAACCCCATAGATGGCGGCAAATTGAATATTACAGAAATTAATTTAGCTCGTGCATGCAGGATGTGGGAAATTCTTGGCTGTGGAACACTTCAAGATAACCACGATGCATACTTACAACAAGACTGTGCACTATTGGCCTGCGTCTGGGAGTTTCACAGAGAATAGAGTTTTAATAACTATAAGTTGGGTTGCACGCGGTTTTTTACTTTACCCAATTTGACCAAAGAGGCTTCATTGAGAATCTACAAAGCAAATGTCGACTTATTGACAGAGCGATAAAATCTGGATATGGTCGAGCCAACAATCCGCATCGGCGTCACCTCTGTCTAAAAACCGACGTTTTTTTGCTAATAAAATTTACATTTCAAACTATAAAAAGATCAGAAATTTGATTTTTGTGTTGATGCGAACAATTTATATGGAGGAGTGATGCAACTTGAAAAACTCCCCCTCTCAGAGTACGCATTCAAGACAGAAGTTATATTTCAAGAGGTCCTAGATACACCCGACAACGCCAATATGGGATATTTTGTGAAGTTCGACCCATCACACCCACAGGGGTTGCATGACGATCAGCGTTATTTGTCCCTGCCCACTACCAAGGACATCATTGAAGAAGAGTGGTTGAGAGAATACGAACCTACTTTAAAACAGCAACACAACCTCCTCACATCAAAAGAAATTATCACAAAAAATTAAAATTGTTGATAAGGAGAGACATGAGGTTCACTACAAGTTGCTACTATCTTAGAGCAACTCTTTTTAAATATAACTGAAGAAAAATTGATTGTTGGGCTGATGCAATTTTTGTAACTCTGAAACGGATAAAAAGCAAAATGGCACATGCAAAAATCATTATCACGCCTTTCTCTGGATTGGAATCGGAAAAATTTATCGAGTTTGAACAACTAACATTGGGAGAAGTTTGAAGACAGAGGAATTGCATCAGCCCAACAGTCAAATTTTCTTAACTTCTATTTAAGAGGAGTTGCTCTAAGATACTTCTTAACCTTACCAGAGGCTGCCAGATTAGTTTTTGCAGACAGTATAGCAGCCCTAACAGATATATTGACCCAAGATGACGTGAGAGAGATCAGAATTATAAATTGTTGTAGCTGCGACATGTCGTTTTGCACTGTTTAGCGTAATATATGGTGATGGCCAGCTTTCTTTGCAAAACGGCAGCACTCTATGCACTTTTCTGATAATGGTCCAAGTTAAACATGCAATTTGAGCAACTTGTAGTGAACCTCATGTCTCTCCTTATCAAAAATATTTTGTGATAAATTCTTCACTTTTGATGTGAGGAGGTTGTGTTGCTCTTTTAAAGCAAATTGATATTCTCTCAACCACTCTTCTTCAAGGATGTCCTTGGTAGTGGGCAGGGAAAAATAACGGTGATCGTCATGCAATCCTTGTGGCTATGAATGGTCGACCTCCACATGCTGGCGTTGTTGCGTGTATCTGGGACCTCTTGTAATGTAAATTATGTCATGAATACGAACTCTGAGGTCTTCAAGTTGCATCACTCCTCCATATAAATTGTTCGCATCAACACAAAAACCAAATTGCTGATCTTTTGTAGTTTAAAATGTAAAAGTTATTAGCAATGAAACGTCGGTTTTGTAGACAGAGGTGACGCCGCTGCAGATTGTTGGCTCGATCATATCCAGATTTTATCGCTCTGTCAATAAATCGACATTTGCTTTGTAATCCTGTATGAAGCCTCTTTGGTAAAATTGGGTAAAGTAAAAAACCGCGTGCAATCCAAATTATAGGTATTAAAACTCAATTCTCTGTGAAGCTCCCAGACGCAGGCCAATAGTGCACAGTCTTGTTGTAAGTATGCATCATGGTTAACTTAAAGTGTTCCACAGCCAAGACTTTCCCACATCCTGCTTGCACGAGCTAAAATACTTTCTGTAATATTCAATTTGCCACCATCTATGGTGTTTCCTTCTCTCTAGTGGTGTTAACATGCGTCAGAGAACTTGGCACGACGACTTGCATATTAATATGGATAAGAGCTTTTCTGTTTTAGCAGCTTATTATTTTCACCAGAGACCATCCGAAGTATCGCCTTCATTATTTAAGATTGATACTCCGGGAGTAATTTTCCCTGTTTTTCAAGTGAACTTTTCATTTTTGAAGGAGTTGATAAACCGTAGATATTCATTCAACTTCACCGTTGTCCCTTTTTGTTAACAATGTTATCAAAAAGCACACCAAAGGTCTAAAACATAATTTTTTCGTCCGTGGTTGGTATGAGCTGATGATTGTAGTTGGTTCTCAGCTGTTCAAGGCTACGCAAATGAGGTGTAGATCATAAATTTGTATATTATGACCTACTACAGGTATGAAATTGATGTTTCTCTTCGCTCAATTGCACTTATCATGCGCCCAACCCATAGTGACAAAGGTCTAAGTCAGCCGAGTTTGGAAAGCGGTTTCTCACAAATTCATCATTTTGTAGCTTGAGATTTCTCCAAACTTTGCATGTCGGCTTTGAAAAATGGATATTCTTTTTTGCTTGTGGATATCTCATGCAAGCTTGCGTCGCAAAAATAGCCCTGCAGTCCTCAGAACGGTCAACTTGTTAAAAAATTGATTTGTTAGAGTTGTGATCTTTTACTCTTAAAGCAAATCCACACGGTTTGTGTATCTCCTTTACTGGTGGAAGTGCTCTGCTACTAGGTCCTCTGCATCCTGACACGGTTTTACAAACAACTCGAGTTCGAAGTATTTTACAGAAGATACGAACTAAGATGCAGAGCATTTAAACAAATAAAGGAGATACACAAACCGTGTGGTTATATGTAAACCGTAAAAGATTACCACTCTGGCATTCCATGTTTTACATGTTTTACCAAGTTCACTTATGAGAACTGTAGAGCTAATTTTGTGAAATTGCTACACAAGCTTGCAAGAGATATCCACAAACAAAAGAAAACATCCATTTTTCAAAGACCACAGGCTAAGCTTGGTCAAGTCTCCAGCTACACAATGCTGGATTTGTGGGAAACTGTTTTCGGAAGTTGCAGATCTAAAAAAAATCTATTGACAAAGAATCTATTGTCTTTATAATGGCAAATTTATGAGATGAGCGCACAAAAAGTGCAACCGGGCAAGGAGAAACATCAATTTCTTACCTGAAGTAGGTCATAGTATACAAAAATATGACCTACACCTCATTTGCTTAGCCTTGAACAACTGTGAACCAACTACGAACTACGACCGTCAGCGTTATACCAACCTTGGACGAAAAATACATACTTCAGTCCTTTGGTGTGCTTATTGATAACTTTGTTAACAAAAAAAACAACAAATGAATATCTACGATTTTTCAACTCCTTCAAAATGAGGAATATCTCACTTAAAGAATGCGAAAAGTTACTCCCGGAGTATCGATCTGAAATAATGAAGGCAATGTTTCGGACGGTCTCTGGTGAAAATAGTCAGCTGCTAAAACAGAAAAGCTATTATCCATTTTCGTATGCAAGTAGTCGTGCCAAGTTCTCTGACACAAATCTAAATCACTAGAAACAAGGAAACACCTTAGACGGTGGCAAACCGAATATTACAGAGAGTAAATTAGCTCGTGCAAGCAGGATTTGGGAATTTCTTGGCTGTGGAAAACTGCAAGATAACCACGAAGCATACTTACAACAAGACAGTGCACTATTGGCCCGTGTCTGTGAATTTCACAGAGAATTGAGTTTTACTACCTGTAAATTGGATTGCATGCGATTTTTCACTTTTCCCAATATGGCCAAAGAGGCTTCATTGAGGATCTACAAAGCAAAGGTCGATTTATTGACAGAGCGATAACATCTGGATATGATCGAGCCTACAATCCGCGGCGGCGTCACCTCCGTCTACAAAAACCGACGTTTCTTTGCTAATAACATTTACATTCCCAACTACAAAAGCCCAGAAGATCGTCAATTCGGTTTCTGTGTTGATGCGAACAATTTTTATGGAAGAGTGATGCAACTTGAAAAACTCCCCCTCTCAGAGTTCGCATTCAAGACAAAAGTTACATTTCAAGAGGTCCTAGATACACCCGACAACGCCAGCATGGGATATTTTGTGGAGGTCGATCCATCACACCCACAGGGGTTGCATGACCACAACCATTATTTCTCCCTGTCCGCTACCAAGGACATCCTTGCAGAGGAGTGCTTGAGAGAATACCAATTTACTTTAATCGAACAACACAGCGTCCCCACATCAAAGTGAAGAAATTTTTACAAAATATTTTTGATAAGGAGGGACATGTGGTTCACTACAAGTTGCTCAAACTGTATCTTGAACTTGGACTTTCATCAGAAAAGTGCATAAGGTGCTGCAGTTTTGCAAATAAAGCTGGCTATCGCCATATATTACGTTAAACAGTGCAAACGACATTTCGCAGCTAATAATTTTTTTGTTCTGATCTCTCTCAAGTCGTCTTTTGTAAATATATGTTTACGGGTTTTTTAGTCTCTGCTAAAACTAATCTGGCAGCCTCTGGTAAGGTTAAGAAGTATCTTAGAGCAACTCTTTTTAATTGTAAATGAAGAAAATTTGAGTGTTGGGCTGATGCAATTCCTGCAACACCGATTTCTCCCGTTGTTAGTTGTTCAAACTCGTTAAACTTATCCAGTTCCACTCCATGGAAAGGCGTGATAATGATATTTGCGTGTGCCATTTTGCTTTTTACCGTTTGGATTATATACTTTTCGTTCAATGGGCCTTATTCTGTTCCAAAGTATTAAATAGCACGCTTAACTTAATTAATGAGGAGGTTATTTGGTTAGCAGAGATAAATGAATTGAAAATAATTCTCCTAGTCAAATAATAAGTAGCACAGTAAGTCAGAGAGTAAAACTACTGAAGCCATTTTTTAGAATAATAATAAAGATCGGCTGCTCATGAAACTAGTGCCTAAAGCTCCAGTCGAAACGTCAAACTGTTAACGTTGAAGCCGTATGTGCCGCCGAAGTCTCATTATTAAAGTGTGCCCCTTAGTCTAGGAAAGTTTGTGGGGACCACGGCCGCACAGGCCTTGTGGAAGCTGCTCTCAGACAATAGCCGAGGAAGCCGATTGAGTTGATTTATAATACTGGTTTGCCCGTTCTTAATCAACATTCAAACTGTGATTTCATTGTTTTAGCCTATTTTGAGGTTATCTGGTAATCAGTGATGATGTTATTATGGTTTATATGGCTATCTGATTAAAGTTTGTTGAAAATAAGGCCAAACTTGCGCACTTTTTGATTAAGAATTTTTGGTATCCAATAAATTACAACAGGATTATCTTCGTTATCTTGCACATAAATTACTCTAGACTTATGAACTGAAGAGAGCAAAAAAACGGTTGCTATCTGAGCTTTTGTTTTTTTTCTATGTTTTGTGCAGCTAATATTACTTCCTCCAATATGTTTGACAAAATTGGAGGAAGAACGGCAAATATTTATAGCGGGAAGAATGTGTTGTTTATAAATTGAAATAAAAAAGCACCAAAAGCTAACTATACAAATTATTTTATACACAATGTCCGCGTTTGTAAATACCATGTGTTGTTTTTTTCCGTTGACTCGGCTCTGGTTGAGTTTGGTCCAAATATTGTCCACTCAGGCACCTTTGAATTTTTTTCCGCAGTTTTTTGATTTACTTAATATAACTGCATGCAGTTTTTACTTTACCCTATATGGCCAATGAGGGTTCATTATGGATCTGCAAAGCAAATTTCGTTTTAGTAACAGAGTGATAACATCGGATATGATCGAAACTGCAGTCCGCGGCGACGTCACCTCAGTCTACAAAAACCGACGTTTCTTTGCTAATAACATTTACATTCCAAACTACAAAAGCCCAGAAGATCAGCAATTCGGTTTCTGTGTTGATGCGAACAATTTTTATGGAGGAGTGATGCAACTTGAGAAACTCCTACTCTCAGAGTTCGCATTCAAGACAGAAGTTACATTTCAAGAGGTCCTAGATACACCCGACAACGCCAGCAGGAGATATTTTGTGCGGGTCGACCTTTCATACCCACAAGGGTCGCATGACGATCACCGTGCCTTCCCCCTGGCTGCTACCAAGGACATCCTTGAAGAAGAGTGGTTGGTAGAAAATCAGTTTAAATTAAAAGAGCAACACAGCCTCCCCCATCGAAAGCGAGACATGTGGTTCACTAGAAGTTGCTCAAACTGTATCTTGAACTTGGATTTTTATCAGAAAAGTGCACACAGTGCTGCAGTTTTGCAATGAAAGCTGGCTATCACCATATTATAAATTAAACAGTGCAAAACGACATGTCGCAGCTATAAAGCTGGAGGAGAACTTTTACAAGTTTTGGAAAAATTCTGTGTACGGCAAAAACTGTGCATATAAGCGACGCCGCAGTAAAATTAAAATCTTACGTAGTGCTTAAGAAATGCTGAACCTAGTGTCTAAGTTCGAGTTTGACCGCTACATGGTAATCGGTGAAAACATGGCTGCTTTGACAACACAATCAAAATCTATCTTTTGGAACACTCTTGGATTTGGCGAAATATCTCACGTATTATTTCCATTATCGGGTCATGCTTCAACTGTTGCCTATTATATTGTGATACTGACAGCCTCTTGTTTTCTGTTCAAAGTCCAGACTTCTACAAGAAAATATCAGAAGAGCCGCAGTCAGTTCTTAGCCAATCCGATTTTTCAAACTACCCGTCTGATCATTACTTGTTTAGTGTCAGTAACATGAAAATAGTCATTAATTTTAAGAATGAACTAGCCGGCGACTACATTACCAGATTCATCTGCTTAAAACCAAAGCTGTACTCCACTCTGTCAACAATAATTTTTATTTTCTTCGAAATCAATAAAATTTGTCTTACTAAAAAAATATATAGCTCGTTAGTAAATATGTGGAAGTTAATTTGTATTGTTATTATATAGGGGTTGCTAACAAAGGCGCGCCTATTTTTTCCTACCTTTTCATGTTGTAGAAAACTCACCAAAAGCAGTGACGAAGGCTTCGCAACAACATCAACGACATTGCGAAGACTTTGCGAATGCCCTGCTGTCAGGCAACAGTGTACGTGTAGAGAACCGGATTGATTCTGACCGCCACCCAATGCGTGCAGTAGCTACAAACAAAATCTGCTTGTCAGCGTTTGATAATAAACGGTAAATTCTACCCGATGGCAACGACGATGTGGAGTGGGATTTTGAAAGTTCAGGCAATTTTAGTAACCATTACCGATAACCCATTTATTAATTTTGATGCAGAAGAAGCCAGTGAACGTGAGCCAGAGGAAACAATGTTTGAAACTGCAAGGCGCTATCAGACTATCTAATTAAATTTAAAAGCGCAGAAAAGCGCACACAAATTTGTACAAATATTGATTTTGCGTGGAGTGAGGTATTTGATTTTAACTTAATTTATTCGAGTGCTTTGAAAGTGCCAAGACTAATTTCAAAGAAATAATTGCGACGAGACCGAAAGATTGGAAAAAGAGGAATGAAGGCGAAAGGTTTATTACATGCACAAAATATTTAACCCCATCTAGCCTATTTCCCACTCACGATCACTCCTTATTTCCCATGTTTAGTATCGCATAAAAACCACCATTCTTAACACTCTTATTCTTTACTACTCCTGTCCCATTAAAGAATCAAAATTAGCCAATTTTTATCAGTAATAAAATTAAGATCTCTGTAGCAAATGACCGAAACTTTTTGAATGCTTGCTATGGAATAACAGTCGGTAAAGTAAAACCCCCAACAGAAGGTGCTATACCAAAACAAAAGTAATAGGTTTCTGCCGCTAACCCACTGACTTTATAATGAAGAATACCATAATCATCAAATTTTATCATAAAATAATCATAAAAAAATCAGTTTAAAAAAAGAATTGCGCATCAAATGCGCTTTGATTATATAATGCATTCTCAAACACAACCAAAGCTAAAAAAAAAGGATTGATATTATCCTAAAACGCATTATTTGCTGATCAAACTTTGAATGAGAAAATTCCAAAAATCTTAAAGGATTTCACAAAGACAGAAAACAACTTAATAAAGTTAGCAATGGTAAACCAAATTGATTGACCAAAACTGAAAAAATCAGCAGAACATTTTTTTGCAACAAGCTTCAGTGACGCTTGATAATAAAAAAAGATTAAATTGAATACTTTATTATTATTGACAATTATAGGTCACAATAACAATTAGGTTTTCTTCAATTAAAAATCAATCAAACTTACGTTCAGTGCTTTGACTTCCTTTTCAGCCAGTTAAAAAACTGAGTGAGATATGAGTGCCACATACAACCTAGGAGTTACATTTCATCATCGTGAAACTTGGGCAAAAGACGCAATTTAAAAAAAACAACTGAAAAAATCAAAGCAAGTCACCAATCTTTAAGCAGTACAACGCTGCCTGCGCAAGAGGCCCGGAAACTCTTCAGGAGACTCTAGAATTAAAAAACCAGTTCTCTTGTTGAATTCAAAGCTGATTTTATGAATTCTGATCGGCAGGCTCGCGCCTCTGTTGATCAGCTATTTGGTGTTGTCCATTTCACTCATATCAGCTCGAAGGTGTCGTACTGCTCAGAAGCCAAGTGTTTATCCAGTCTTTGCATGAGACAGTCCAGTAATGAGCCTTACACCACTTCTTGTGGAAGTTAGTTCCACTCATTTGCTGCCTGCACTGTAAAGTAGTTCTTCCGCAATTCAGTTCTTGGCTTCTTGGTAACTATTTTACACTTGTTCCTTTTTGTATCTCTACAATTCGTTCCAGATAAACCGTTTATCACCTCCGCGTCGTACTTCTGCATCAGTATCTTGTAGATATATATCCCATTGCTTTAAGAGTTTAGGTGATAGTTTAAGGTTGGTAGCCTGAGTAACATGCGTCTACCCTGCTCGGTCTTTCCTCTAATGTCTCTCAACACGCATGTTGCTCCATGTGGTAAATTCTCTATATGTGTTATGTGCTTCTGCAGTAAGGGACATTATCCTTCGTTTGCATGTTAAGGTTGCGGTCGAACGATTGCCTTGTCAAAACTTGGAAGGTTTTCTGAATCACCGAAAGGCCGGAGTTTGCTTCCTAGACATGTAATCCTATATAAGGGTCGAATGTAAGCTTTCGGTCAATGTTCACACCTAAGTCTTCCTTTGATTCAACTCTAGCTAGTTCTTTACCACTCGATTGTAGAGCCGTTCTGTTGGACTGCTTTTTGTTGATAATGTCAGTCTAATGCATTTTTGTGATTTGGAAGGTAGTATACTATGGGTGGACCACATTGGTGGACTAGTGATTGTTCTGAATAACTTAACATCATCTGCAAAAAATATAGGTGACTTTCTGCAATCTTGCATTTTATGTACATGATTGAACAAAGTGTAGGCCCCAAAAATGACCCTTGTGGAGTTCCACTTCGTACTGCTTGTCGCTTCGAGTAGGTCTCCCTGAACATTAATTTTTGTTTCCGTCGTGTGAGAATAAACTTTTTATCCAGCTCAATGTTCTGCCCTTTATTCTTACTGTTTCAGCCCTCCGAGTAGGTGACCGTGTGTTACAGTATCAAAAACTTTCTTAAAGTAGAGATATATACTGTATACTCCGTGTCCATTGCCCGGGCCGAGGTGTCAACGCTAAAAAACGCAAAATTATGTAAGATTGGCGTTGAATGCGTAGAATTTATGTAAGATCTACGCTTGAGCGTAGATCTTACATAAATTCTACGCATTCAACGCTAATCTTACATAATTTTGCGTTGAATTTTGGCGTAGATCTTACATATTTAGCGTTGAATTTTAGCGTAGATCTTACATATTTAGCGTTGAATTAAGCGTAGATCTTACATAAATTCAACGCATTCAACGCTAATCTTACATGATTTTGCGTTGAATTTTGGCGTAGATCTTACATATTTAGCCTTGAATTTTAGCGTAGATCTTACATATTTAGCGTTGAATTTAGCGTAGATCTTACATAAATTCAACGCATTCAACGCTAATCTTACATAATTTTGTGTTGAATTTTCGCGTAGATCTTACATATTTAGCGTTGAATTTTAGCGTAGATCTTACATTTTTAGCGTTGAATTTAGCGTAGATCTTACATAAATTCTAGGCATTCAACGCTAATTTTACATAATGTTGCGTTGAATTTTGGCGTAGATCTTACATATTTAGCGTTGAATTTTAGCGTAGATCTTACATATTTAGCGTTGAATTAAGCGTAGATCTTACATAAATTCAACGCATTCAACGCTAATCTTACATGATTTTGCGTTGAATTTTGGCGTAGATCTTACATATTTAGCCTTGAATTTAGCGTAGATCTTACATAAATTCAACGCATTCAACGCTAATCTTACATAATTTTGTGTTGAATTTTGGCGTAGATCTTACATATTTAGCGTTGAATTTTAGCGTAGATCTTACATATTTAGCGTTGAATTAAGCGTAGATCTTACATAAATTCAACGCATTCAACGCTAATCTTACATGATTTTGCGTTGAATTTTGGCGTAGATCTTACATATTTAGCCTTGAATTTAGCGTAGATCTTACATAAATTCAACGCATTCAACGCTAATCTTACATAATTTTGTGTTGAATTTTGGCGTAGATCTTACATATTTAGCGTTGAATTTTAGCGTAGATCTTACATATTTAGCGTTGAATTTAGCGTAGATCTTACATAAATTCAACGCATTCAACGCTAATCTTACATAATTTTGTGTTGAATTTTGGCGTAGATCTTACATATTTAGCGTTGAATTTTAGCGTAGATCTTACATTTTTAGCGTTGAATTTAGCGTAGATCTTACATAAATTCTAGGCATTCAACGCTAATTTTACATAATGTTGCGTTGAATTTTGGCGTAGATCTTACATATTTAGCGTTGAATTTTAGCGTAGATCTTACATATTTAGCGTTGAATTTAGCGTAGATCTTACATAAATTCAACGCATTCAACGCTAATCTTGCATAATTTTGCTTTGAATTTTGGCGTAGATCTTACATATTTAGCGTTGAATTTTAGCGTAGATCTTACATATTTAGCGTTGAATTTAGCGTAGATCTTACATAAATTCAACGCATTCAACGCTAATCTTATATAATTTCGTGTTGAATTTTGGCGTAGAACTTACATATTTAGCGTTGAATTTTAGCGCAGATCTTACAAATTTAGCGTTGAATTTAGCGTAGATCTTACATAAAGTCAACGCATTCAACGCTAATCTTACATAATTTTGCGTTGAATTTTGGCGTAGATCTTACATATTTAGCGTTGAATTTTAGCGTAGATCTTACATATTTAGCGTTGGAGTGTGGGGGGTAGGGGGTGTTGTTGGGGGGAAGGGAGGGGGAGGGCGGAGGGGGTTTGGTTTATTTTTTAGGTGGCTAGAGATCATAAAAGTCTGTTGTTCATTGCAAAAAAATTGAGACCATTTTACGATTTCAAATTTTTCAAGTATTTTTCAAAAAGTTAATTTTTTAACTGTTTCAACCCTATACTGCACAGGTGAGAAAAATCACTTTTTAGTGCTCTTTTATAGTGCAAAATCCGTTTCAGACCATTTTACAATTTCAAAACTTTTTCAAGTTTTTTTTCGGAAAATTAATTTTTTCACTATTTCGAACCCTATACTCCAAAGGTGAGTAACAAGAAGTCAGAAAAAATCTTTTATAGTGCTCTTTTATAGTTTTTTTTTGAAAAATTAATTTTTTTTTACTGTTTCGACCCCTATACTTCACAATTGAGAAAAATGAATTGAGCAAAAAATAACCATTTGCTCTCTTACGGTGCAAAAACCATTTCAGACCATTTTAGGAATTCAAATTTTTTTCAAAACATAAAAAAAATTTTAAATTTTTCCCAGTACTTCTCACATGATAAATGCGTTGAATACGTTGAAATTATGTAAGATCTCGGCTAAATTCAACGAAAAATATGTAAGATCTAGGCTAAATTCAACAAAATATATGCAAGTTCTACGCCAAATTCAATGCAAAATATGTAAGGTCTACGCTAAAATCAACGCGAAATATGTAAGATCTACCCTAAATTCAACGCAAAATTATGCAAGATTAGCGTTGAAAAAATATGTAAGATCTACGCTTTATAAGGATTGGGGCTCTTAAGGCAACCAAGGTACGGTGGCGCAATGGTAGAAGAGGCGACAAGTAAACAGGAGGTCAGTGGTTCGAGTCCCATACCAAGAGTTCTACGCGTTGATTTTTTGTAAGATCAACGCTTAATTCAACGCAAAAATATGTAAGATCTACGCTAAATTCAACGCTAAATATGTAAGATCTACGCTAAATTCAACGCTAAATATGTAAGATCAGCGGCAACTAGCGTTGACAAGTTGGAAAATTCACCGCCATTTCTTACATAATTTTGCGCTGAATGCGTTGAATTTTTGTCTTTAAATTCAACGCATTCAACGCAAAATTATGTAAGAAAATTGCGGTGAATTTTCCGACTTGTCAACGCTAGTTGCCGTTGATCTTACATAATTTTGGCCAAATTCCTCGGCCCGGGTGTCAAGTGCCTCGAAACACTCGTTCGAGACTTTAATTAACAGCAACGTTGTTGATCATCCGGTAATAAATCAAAATTGCATTGGGCCTTGTATATTGTATTCATTGAGAAAATCCATTATACGCCGC
Source organism: Convolutriloba macropyga (assembly GCF_964194025.1). Lineage (NCBI taxonomy): Eukaryota > Metazoa > Xenacoelomorpha > Acoela > Convolutidae > Convolutriloba > Convolutriloba macropyga. Next base: position 45,952,368 of record NC_134472.1, read on the forward strand.
CGGAGGAGTTTCTCCATAACTTTACAGGATCAAGTTGTTAAGCTCACCTGTATTTAGGGTCTTTCGGTACTCTTCTTATGTATAGGACTAATGTTAGCTCTCCTTCGATCCATGGGCACGACGAGTTAAAGACCTCATTTGGAAACAAAGACGTCACGGTTCTAACTTCAAACAGTACCCTGGGATGTACATTGTCCGCTCAAGCCGACATTGAGATATTCATATTTTCTATTCTTTGCAATATTTCGGTTTCGGTGAAAGCAAGGGTGCCTGGCCCACTTTGTTTCTTGTTTTCATATAATCACGGTAGTTCTCTTAACTGCTCTCAATGTGAATGTTCTCCGGCCTCTCTATTGCCCTTATAAACTCCAAGGTTTCAGCATCCAGTTTTTTTCTTTTCTTCTCTACTGTTGGTACGTTCTCTTCAGTTAGACGGTTGATTACAGTTTTGAACGTTTCCCAGCCTCGTGAGGTCTTCTTGCTTGTGAAGGTAGGATTTCTGGAGCAATTTGTCATTCGCTCTCGTCGGCTTGTTTATGATTTTGATGAGGTGGGAGCCTCGCAGAGCTTCGATAAGTTTAGCTTTTTTGCTGTGCTCACTGTCATGTGTTATAACTTTTTCCCAATCTACTTCTGGAATATTTAAATCCCCTACTACAACAAACTTTTCTCTTGAAGTTCCATCGTAATTAAAACCTTGATTGAGTTCCGTGTCGTTTTTTGGACGATTTGGGACTTTGGTAAAATGAGATAAATCAGAACTTAATCACTATGGGTTTTTGAGTTATCCGCACCCTTTGGGTTATGCTAGGTGAACGTCAAAAGCCCCGGGTTGGCTCAGTCCGATTTTAGAGTTTTTCCGGGTTCCACAACTGAAATTTCCTATTTCAATTGCATTTCCTATCCCAATCGTAAAAAATGGAGCCCCTCGAGGTTGTCGTTTTGTACCACTAAGAATGACCATGTCTTCATCTTATCTCAAAGGCGTAATGCATAGCAAAGACGATTGTTCTAGGCTGAGGCGATTGGTAATTGTACCAAGAGGAGGCACCTCGTCAGACTGTTTTTCGCTTTGTTCGACATTCAGTAGAATAGGCTCAACGAGCGCAGAAACTTAATTTGCGGCGGCGATTTGGGTCACTGGCGATTTGTTACTGACCGTACTAGCTGGTTTCTCTGACCGGTGGCAAATTATTGCTCTGAACAGCCACCTCTCGACAACTTTGGCAATTACGTTTTTTGGTGCACCGATCACTTCCCGAACTCACAAGGGACGCCAATCCGGATCTCAGTGGAATTGAGCAGCTTCCAAGGAAGATACAAGCTTGCTCGTCAAAATTGCTGGCCGTCGAGATTGTTCAAAACGGCATCAGAGCCAAATTGCCTCGCTCACAATGTGTACACATTACTTCTGGAGTTCAATTCCTGTACATAGTTCCCCGTAGTATGCTCGTCAGCCACCTTCGTTCACTTTGGATTAGGCTCTGCGAGGCACTTTACTGTACACGACTGTCATGGGTGGGTAACGATTCTTCGATTTGGAAGTCCGGGCAAATCGGAAATCGAGAAGGTATTCCAGACACAGTACCATTTTTGGATTGTTATTTCCGCAATTACCATTATATCAAATCGAAAATCCTGAAAGCTGTTCGGAGCAACAAAAATGCAACTTAATTAGTTTTTTGTGGCGTTATAGCCGAGAGGTAAGGTGTGTGATGTGTGATTCACACGGCAATAATTGAGAGTTCAATCCCCTCCCGGGTTGAGAAATTGCGACGAAATCGAAGCAAGAACTGTCGTTTTTGGTCGACTTTTGTCGATTTCGTCGGTTTTTTTATGTAGGAAATGTTGATTATCCACGTTTTCATCGGTATTTTCAGTATTTGATGTAGGAAGTGTCGATTAGCGTAGTTTTTGTCGGTATTGTCGGTTTTGGCAGTAAGAAGTGTCGATTATCGTCGTTTTTAGTAGGTATTGTCAGTCTCAATTTGTTTTAAATACAAAAGAAATAGAGTAAACCTAGATGACTAGTGGTGCAGTGGAGGAGAAGGTGGCTAGTAATATAGGGATGCAAGTTTCGAATCCTGGAAGGGACTGTCCGGTTCGTGGTTGTGAGATTTTTAGAATGGCAAAAACCGACGATTTTTACGTTAAAATACCGACAAAAACCGATCAAAACGACGAAAAAACGTAAGGGCTTTGATCGGTTTTGGCGAAGTAAAAGCGACGAAAACCGTCGATTTCTTATGTTTAAATCCGAAGAATTTCTCAACACGGGCTGCCTCCGTGAAGCTGTCTGTGTAAGGATGAGCTCTTACTTAACCATAGCTTCAGGTTCACCGTAGCCTGACTAATGTTGGCTGCAATGATGGTACCACGTGAAAGTTTCAGACGCAAAAAAAGTGGCCATCGTCACCAAAAAAGAGCAATGATGCTCATAAGAACAATCTGAAATGTGGGGAATAATAAGAAAAAGGTCAGCTGAGAACAGGCCGCTGTGGCCTAATGCTGTTCCGCTGCAAAAACGCTGGAACAAATTATTATTATTATTATTTGTAGCAGTGGAAATACTGAATGTGTACCTTCCACCAATCAGAGACTGAGAAGACACTATTCTCTTTTAAATAGAGAGAACTCTTGTAGCTATAGTCAGTCTATTAGTTAGATACACTATGTGTATACCATTGACTCCGGTGCTATACTTCTTAACCACCGTAATAATAGAAGTTTACTCTCAGTGTTTTACAGAGTCCGTTAGTCTAAGAGATATAGGTAAGTCTACTTCGCGCGCAGAAATAAGTAGCCCTAGTTCTTTATACTTTAAGGCTGTAAAAGTTGGGTCTGCCTTAAGTGGTGCGACCAGTGAGTTAACAAACTCTAACCGTAAAAAGAACTCAGATAAAACATCCTTTTCTCTTCTGAGAAAACATTTTACACTTAGACTACATAGTTTTCTATACTTGATTTCTACAGAATTCATGAAAAATGGGAACACAACCCCAATAAAAACAAATTATTAATACAAACCTATAAAATAAATAAAAATGGATCAATACACTGATCAATCCTCCTCTAACTAATCGACACACTCGGATGAGTTACAACTCGCAGTTCTTAAAAAACAAACAAAACACACGTCTAACACAAGAAATCTTACCCTTTAAAGTTAAACACTATCAACACCAAGATGAGCTTCATATGCTCTTAAATACAGAGAAACAGCTCAAATACCACTATTTTGCAGTAGAACAACAGCCTCACCTTTTATTACCAGAAAACGCATCACAGGTTTCACGAACCGCCCTTCTTTCATATGTAGTTGAAATTTACGGAGCTCAAAAGGCTCAGTTCTTTTCATATGTGATCCACTCACAAACATATATATCTCGCTAATATACGACACTCTTTTTCATCCATTATCAGACACCCTATTTGAATTCCTTAACGGAATGTGGTCTGAAATACAACCTTCAGACAGAGAAGGAATATTTAGAAAATCTTTCTTCAAATTTCTTAAACGCCTTGCAACTGCACTCAATGCTAATGCTTCACCCTCTCGAAAAGAAAGCGGACACAAAATCACTAGACAGGAAATAGAAGGATTCAATCACCTTCTAAAAATGTATATAAGCGGTGTTACAGACGCAGACTTAAGTGAAGAAGAAATTCTTGATACACTTACACTCTTATCTTGGTACATACACAGATTTTGGAAAAGTCTGCTGAGACACATCTTTCCAGCTACGAAGCTAATAGCACAAAATGATCCACAGATAATGACTAAACTACCAGAAACACTCCATTCTATACATGAACCTAACTGGTTTCCACAAAATTGTTTTAAAAATTCTGGAAATACCGTCCGAAATTATACAAAAATTACTCATTAATCACCAGAATATTGAAATTAAAAACTATAATACGGAAACACATCAATTTACCTGTACTAATAATATCCAGAAAACACAAACACGTCACTGGAAGCTTCACCAATTAAGAATATGGATACACTAACGCATCTTCAACAATCAGAAACTCGTATGAATGAAATTGCGGAAACAGAATTTTCATTATTATTAGAAGATGGAACACTCTTTTCATCACACACCGTGAATACACTAATTGATCTTAAAGATAATGAGCAAAATTATAACCAAAATAACAATAATCACACTAACAACAATTCCATTAACACACATCCGAATAACACGTCGGTTGACCACTGATAACACACATAATTACCAAAATCATCAACACAGACAACTTGTGAACTCGACTGAATTAACACAAAATTCAGATCCTCTAAATACAACTATACCAATACTATCAAACATAAATACAAATTTACAACGTCTACACAGACAAAACATTTTAACATATTTCACTGAACCCATTATTCTCAATAACTCCGCGGGACTAACCAAAATATTCAAATCACTCCACAACAATTAGTAAATATTGTTAGGCAAATAAATTCACAAAATACACAAAAGAAAAGAAGCGCACCGACTCCTTACTATTTAGAAGCGTCGTCAACACAAACGCCATCACCTGTAGATCGTAGAAATACTCCAATGATGTATCCCTACCTAGGTGGCTCGGTACCAATGCAGCAATCTCTAAGACCGTTCGATGGTACTGACCCCACATACACAACAGAAGATTTCTTAAATGCTATCACAGCAAATATGGTAATGACAGCAGAACCAGAGCAAATTCTTTCACCATTTCATGAGGCCTGGATCTTGAAACGAATTGCCGTGATCCAAACGGCCCTAATCGAACCAGTACAACAAGGGTATTCACACCTTCCACTTGATATCAAAAAGAACTGGCAAGGTTTTTTCCGCGAATTTCAGTAAACCATTGATAACCAACAATCGCGAACACCAGCGAAATTACTAATAGAAAGCATAACACGTGCTTCTGGCGAACAAATAAAAACACTAGCACTCAGAATAGAACAAATGACTTGAAAAGCATATGTTAACAAGGCTCCAGATATGAGAAATGCACAAATGAATGAAGCACTTGTCAAAGCTCTTGATCCACAATTAGCAAGAATAGCACTTAAAAAGATTGCAAATCACAAATCAACCGCACTAGAACCACAACTTCTATTTGCACAACTAGTTGAGAAAATTCATCAAGAAGATATTACGAGAACACATTTTGACAGATACAAACTAACTACAAATTCCACTCTTTCAACCTCAATTAATAATCTCTCACTTGAGATAGATAATCTCACAGTAGATGATATACACGCAATGGAACAAGATATTGCTCACGGAATCAATGTAGTTCGCCAAATGTACTCAAATGATCCAAATTTCAAGGGAAAAACCACTCTTTTTAAAATTTTGCAAAAATTGTTCACGCTGAGGACATAGTATCTCCACGTGCCCTGAAAAAAAGATATACAAAACCACCAGATAAACCTAATTTCCAAAAACAAACCTTTAATCAAGCAATGAAGTGTAATCAAAACCTACCCAACAGACAAGTTACATCAAAAAATATGACAGGTAAACCACTGTCGTTCTCAAACTGTTCTCGCAGCAATAGCAGACAACACCGAAATAATTCTAGACACTGAAGTCCAAATAAAATCCCACAAAATAATTCAAAACCAAATTATGGGAATAATTATTTTAAACCAGAAATGGTTCACCCTACCCAAGACCAAATTTTCAATCTAATTCCAGGCCACAATCACCTCACTATAACAGAGACGGAAATCGGTCACGACGACCGTTCTGACGAAATAGACTTCGTATTGTTAGAAAATACATTATTTCCTTGCTAGAACAAGAACACGCGGACAACACCACGTCCAGTACTGAAAATACAGATACTCAAAATGTCTCAGAGGAAACACTTCTCGAACTACAATTTATTGAGTTACTTTTAGAATTAAACAAAGATACACCAGATGAATATTTCATTTGTCAAGAAGAATGTAATACTCTGTCAGAAGAATACATTCTTTCCACCTCTTGTAAACAAAATATGGGTACTCCCACTCACAATATATACACAACAAAAACCCGATTATAAGAAAACAATCTCAACACCACATCTTGAAATAGATTCTATATTAGATTCTGGTGCGACACTTAACATTTTGAAAACCAACTCTTGGAACGCAATAAAAGTGTATAAACAATTACAACTCAAAGCATCATTATTTGTTCTCTCAGCAGCAAATAATTCTAACTTACAGTCATACGGTACAGTAAAACTCAGATTGTATCCAGACGCAACAGAAGACCGAAACCTTAAAAACACATCATTTACACTCACCTTTCATGTATCCAACACAAAATATAATATTCTGGGTACACCCTTCTTAGAAAAAAATGTAGAATCAATAAAATGTTCATCTCATACACTAGAGATCAAACATAAAAATGATATAAAATCACTTAATTATTATGATTCTTTAATAAAAACACCCCCATATTATTCAAGACTTATTCCCGTAATCGGAGATCAATCGATCTACTTCACACCTTTTGAACATCGAATACTAACTTACTCTTTAACTGCATATGAATGCAAAAACAAAAACGCAACTGGTACAATTTTTTATGCTACTGATTTCTCATTCGTACCATTACGCAAAAATATCTTTTTCTCCATAATGGATATAAACAATCTCCAATATCCTTACCAGTCATTTAAACATATACTAATACAAAATCCCGTGCATCACCCTTCAATACTAGTAAAAGGGTTAATTGGATAAGCACAACAGGATGTTTCACCACAACCCCAGGATGTTTCACCACAACATCAAACCACAAAATATCGTATAAATGAACTCACAGAATTCATGGACGCTTTCACTTTAAATTACCTCACTCAAGGTACATCGGAAACACTCAAAAAACTCTATTGTTTAAATTTCACTAAACAACAAGAACAATAAATCGCAGCAGAAAAAGTTCACCATACCATTTGATCTCACAAAATTCACTGAAATAGGCAGAGAATTTCTCACCATGTTTAATTTTGAACACACAAAATTAACACAAACACAGTTTGAACAGTTGGCGCAACTTCTAACAGAGTTTAAAAAATACTATGCAACTGCCAAATTTGATGTTGGAAAAGTTAAAGTAGAACTAAACCTTCCCTTAAAGGCAAGAGCTATCTTTAAAAAGCAACGAGCTACTCGTATTCCACTTCAATTGCAAGATAGAGTACAGCACTTATTAGACATATTAACACATATTGATATCATAGCACCCGTTAATACAGATTCTTTAACCACTGGAAACACATTTATCAACCCAGTAATCATTCTCAAAAAAGGGGAATCACTAAAAATTTTCTTAGACGCCCGTCAATTAAACATTATGATTGACGAAAAAAATCATAGTTGGCCCATAGAACCAATACAAATTATTCTAACACGAGTTAAAGGACCAATTTTCTCTATAGCAGACATGAACAGTGCATATAACCAAATGCCACTGGATAAACCATCACATCACCTCACTAATTTTGTGATTGCTGGACAACAATATTGTTTTAAATGTTTATTCTATGGTTTTTCTATTGGCTCAGCAGCTTTCTCATCCTTTATGAGTAGCATTTTTAAACCATTAATTCGAAAAAAAAACAAAATAGTCACTTATTTGGAAGATGTTTTCATCCAAGGCACAACAACAGAAGCAATGCTAAAAATACTCACTCAATACCACACTGTTCTAAAGAACGAAAATCTCAAAGCCGCTCCAGGCAAATCTTTCTTTTTTCTAGACTCAGTTAATTTTTTAGGATACCAAATTCAAAATAATCACACAAACCCACTCAAATCAAAAATAGACGGATTTTTGAAATTACCAGCATCCAAAAATAAAAAAGAAACTCGAAATTATGTTGGATTCCTCACCTTTTTTTCCAAATACATATATAATCTACAAGTCATTCTCTGACCTTTTTATCTCCAACTTAGAGATAAAACAGATTTTAAATGGACTCCCGAATTACAACAAACATTTGATAGAGTGGAAAAAAGAATATACGGACGGAACACTCAATCTCGCAATCCCAAACTCAGAAAAACCCTTTCATATCCTCTGCGATTCCTCCAAGTACGGTATTGGAACCGCACTATTACAAAAAAAAACAATTTGGGAAAATGGAACTAGTTTTGGCAAACTCTCGCCTATTTTCGTCCACAGAACTTAGACTCTCCAACATTCTTCGCGAATGCTCCGCAATTATTTATGCACTCTCAGAATATGAATTTCTTATTCAAGGATCTAAACAACCGATAACTTTATACACCCACGAGAAACCAGTTTTATTCTTGTTCACACAAAAGAATAAGCCAAACCACAATGTTTAAAATTTTCAATTAATTCTCATGAAATTCCCGAACTTACATAGTTTGGACGGAAGGGAAAAATCTTTCACTTCCAGATTTACTCAGTCGCTCACTGACGACAACAACACAATGAACAAAAACAGATGAACACCGTCTATGCACTGTAGAGATACCAGATTCAAAATAATTCTTTATGACGCACAATCAAAACACACAACCTATACAGTGTCACTACGCTGTTTCAAAAGAATACATTAACTCAGTTTCTAGAGACACTCATGTAGAATCACCACACTTTCCGATCTATCTGAATATTAAAGACAATTACTTCAAATTACAATTAGAGATTAATCCTTACCTCCCGGTGTCACACTATGAATTTCAAACTAAAGCACAAACTCTACATAATATTCACCAAAACAAAATACACTCACTCTCAAAAATTTATCCTATTATACAACAAACAGATGTTACACTCAACACAAATAAAACAGAACCTCTCAAACAATTTAGTCACGATGCAAATTATGCAGAACTCATAAACACTGTCAAATTCTTACTTCCAGCAATGGATGATTTTATCCCAAAATCCCCAACTTTGTATAACTATTTCCATAAAGAAAACACAAAACTAAATGATACGTTTCGCCGTGAAATGCAGCAACAAGACCCAGTGTTTAGACAATTTTTAATCTGGAAACGCCATAAAAACTTCCCCCCACCCTTCACTAACTATACGAGCTAACAAAGGCTTACGACATTATTATCGAAGATTTCATAACCTAAGTGTTAACGAAAGCAATAATCTCTTGTATTATATACAAGAAACAAAATCACCAAAAATCTGCCTACCACTCTCATTTCTTTTAGTCATTTTCCATAATGCACACACTCATGATCTTTCAGGTCACCCAGGTCGCGAAAAAACACGCAACAATTACAGAAACTTAATATTTTCCAATAACTTATACTTGGATTGCGATACTTACACAGAATTGCTTGAATTGCCAAACCAGCAAATCCATGACAAACCTCTTAATGGCACCACAACATCCATTTCTCGAAGTTTCACCATACTTCAATCACCCTATTTCGAAGGCTCAACCTCACCGTCTTTGGATGGAAATTCATACGTCCATTTTATCGTAGATGCATTTACACACTATGTCGTTCTCCATCCCTCACCCAAAAATGATGCCACTCATGCACTCACAGTATTATTTGATCACTGGATTGTTAAATTTGGAATACCCGATATTTTGGTAACAGATAACGGAAATGAATATTTTAACGGAGATTTCACATATTTGTGTCGTACATATAACGTACAATTCAAACCACGTACGCCATATGCACCGTGGTCTAAAGGACTCGTTGAAAATAGTAATCGCCAACTGAATACATTTTTTCGTACAGTCTTAGACTCACAATATGACACGTTGTAACAGAAAGTAAAAGTACTTCCGTTTGCATTCAATTCACAAGTTAGAACCAACATGAACCTTTCACCATATGAACTCGTATTTGGACAAATCCCAAAGAAACCAATAATGTTCAATCTCTCCTCCACAACAGATAGTTTTGGAAACTGTAAACCTACAGAACATTCACCTTGTAATTTTTTACCCAAACATACACTTACAGATCACTTAGGTCACCACCCACAAATAAAAAAGTTACAGAAAGGAACTTATGCACATTGGTTTCTCAATCGTGAAAAGATACACTCGGATGTTTATAATGAAGTTCACAATTACTTAAAACCAAAATAAACATTTACGCACATTTATAAATTGCCGTTTCGGAACGGCACAACCACTTAAAATAAATACTTATGTTTTAGTTGTGAATAAGGCCACACAAATCGGAGTATCAAAGAAGATCCAACCGCAAAAAATCGGACCTTATAAAATTATTGATACCCCTACGTTAATCACTTATAAATTAGAATTAGACGATTCTTCTGGTAAAAAAAATTACCCGCCATAGAGGTAATATTGTACCATATTACCCCAAAGAACTCTTCGTTCAAGAACAAATGGAGAAATACTTCTCGGTAATTCACATCTAAAATTATAACCGAAAAAGTTGTCGCTTACCAAGCCGAAGTCTGTCTAGTTTAGCCTAGACAGTCCAAACATACCATCCAAAAATAACCTCCCCCTTCAATCACCTTGTAGCCCATCTGAAATACCCGAACACACTTCAGAAAACTACACTACAAGGGACAATCATCTTCGACGACAACCGAAAAAAAGACTACAGAGTTTTTTGTACCACAATCTAAAATTTCGGCTTCACGAACAACGAATATATAAAAACATTCACACCTCACTATTAACTACACAGTAAATCACTCTTCTCGCTTCAAATAGACGAAAATAATTTAGCATAACACACAAAATAGCTACTAAAAATACTTTCACTAAATATACAATTCCCTCGTTCTCCTGTACAAGAGGGATAATTCAGATAGTTCTTTCACCCCTCTCCCCCGTAATACAATTACTTTCACTGGTAAAAAATTATTTAGAGCCCTTAGAATAGTAAACAAAGCATACGGACTACCTCTTCACCTGTTAGACTAGCAGAACCACAAAAAACCCTCCATCAGGAAATGAAAAGGAGGAAAACACGAAACATTCCCCCGATAATAATAAAAAAGAAATTAACTAAAAATTAAGTTAATAACCGACCCACAGCTCGGCCTTTGAATAATTCCGTAATCTCATCTACTTGCCAACATTTGACACGGTGATTTTTTTGTACCCAAATAAAAAGTCGTGGTTAGGCAAAATCACGTCGTCTAAAATCACTTCTCAGTCCACCGCTCTTTCGCTCTAGTTGCTTCTCTCCTCTTGATATAAAACTCTTTCTTCACTTCTCTCAACACTTCTTAGTTTTCAAAATTACTTTTTTTCACTCTCTCTCACTTTTAATTTCAAATCTCTCTTTCTAACTTAAGAGAATTCTTCACTGCTAAATCTTTCTTCACTTTCCATTTAACTTCAAGAACTGTCGCACAGTAAAGTTCTTATTTCAACAAATTTCAAAGCTCCTGTGACAAACAGCAATCTGTTTCACTTCTACCAGTGACACAATCCACTCTCTCCTAATACAACCCTTTCAGTCTCACAGCACTAAATCCACTTAACCTTCAAATCTCAAACAGGTATGCATATTACTTCCCAACACAGATTGCAAGTTTTATTTAAAACAACGCCTTACGCAGACACATTTAGATATATTCAAAATTTTAAGCCTAAACAGGTTCGCTTCCAAGATATCTTATGTAATCTTGATCATATATTATATTCACACACTTGTTGTGGATGGGTTTTTTATATTAGAGACTTTAATAACGAACACAACGCTCTCTTCTATCTCCAAATTTTTCCGCCACAAGCCACACCAAAACCCTCCGACCTTCTCTTTACAGATATTGTCTACACCATTAATCTTGACGCTATCCCAAACTCATACGATAAAATTTATTAAAGAAATACTAAGATTAGATGAGCAATAACAACAACTCGTCAAACAACAACAACCCAGTAAATGCGACTAAATATCCATACGTTATCTTTTCCTTTGAAAGAAAAGATTACACTATCGCTGAATTACTAACAGTTTTTTCTGTTGAGCTCATCTATCTCCACAATGTCATCCCGCCAGAATCATCTTGCGCAGCAATCAGAGTAAGGGTGCCCACTTTAAATCTTTTAATAATTGTTATCCCCACCTCTACTCACTGTAAGTTTATTATTGCGATAATTGCCCCACTCTGGGCTAAAGATTATCGTCAAAATTGCGTCCTCTAGTCAACAATCCAACACTAACCCAAGTGCTCCCGCAGTCTCAGAATCACCTAGTTGCTCATACAGCGAAGCCACAACAATCAACGCCCAGAAAGTGATCATTTAAGCTCTTTAATAAAAAAAAACACTGACACAAGGAACTGAGGAACACCCATACTCAGTCATTACTAATGCTAAATCTGCAGATAGACCTCTTCCTACTGGGAACTTTCCCCCACTTTACCCCACAATCGATAATCCAATATCCCCCCACCAAAGTCAAGCGCAAATACAACAAGCGCAAGCACAACAACAACAAATATATACACAAATTTTACTACCACACTCTGGTTTTCTCCCTAATACAACACTTCCTCTACTGGTACTTATAGCAGCTCCAACACGAGCACCACAAACTGAATTCCTTAATTATTCGAATACACCAAAATTTTCCACTCAACCCATTATTTTGCAAACACAGATAAAACTCACAGTTCAGAATTAACACAGCCAATTCACACTGTTTCACATATTAACGACACTACACATGATATTAGCATACATTCTGACACTTCTATTTCTGATCCAACTAATTCTCAAATCTCTTCACCCACTCCATCACAAATTGCAAGTAATCTATTTATTCCACCACAAAGAGCAGTAACAAATGTTGAACGCTTGTTATCACAAGCTCACTGGAATCACTCATTTAATATAGTCAAATCATCACCCTCTTTTCAAAGCTCTCTACCACTCAGTTGTCCCGGCACACCGTTTGTAATCACTCCAAGCTCAAATGCACCCACATTTGATCCAGATCAACACTCTCACCATTGTATTGGGAAAAAAACCAGATACAACACGAACTTATCCAACTTTACCACTTAAGCTTGATCCTAAGTTTATTGTACCCCACCCGCCCTTTTTGGAAATCACAACAACGGTGAACAATTACATAATTGGACTAAGCAAAGAATATCGAAATCTTACAAAATAACACCGGTACAAAAACAAAGAGCTCACGAATTATTAAACCAATCAAAGATCACCTTCTCTGTTGAAATCGTTGTCGAACAAGACCAACTCATTTTTCACCCACCAATTGCTGCACCACCTATTTTTCGAGTAAAAACCAACCCATCACCCTTTATTTGTCAAGAAATACACAACAAATTTGATAGACACACAAAGAACACAGCAGGCTATTTTGCCTTTTATAACCCACACTCTGGATTTTCCTACACATGTCCACTACAAATTGAATTTTCATTTTATTAACTTATTTTTTTCACGTCTATTTCCAATAAAAACAACTAATTAAATTTGACCAACATAATATTTCCACGCCTAAAACTGGCATACAAACCTAGTATTCACACACTATGATTGCTCACCAAAGCATATCACAAATATGCAGTATTGTAAGCTCAATAAAATTGGCGAATGTAAAATCAAACCAGCCGATTTTCAAACTCTCCCAGCCCAAGTACAAATATTTTCAGAAATTCGAACACTACATGTACGCGCTTACGCCATACACTCTAAACTTAGCGACAAAGAAAGCTTTTGTCACAAAATTTCACTCAAACGAAGTTTTTGGTTCAATCACGATAATTGGTATGTTAACAATATGGAAAGACCTTTCTTTCCCACAGATATTGAAGCTCGTAGAGAACTTGCACGCGTTGGTCTTATAAGCAAACACCACTATCGCGCTCAAATGATACAATTTGATGTACTAGCTGACCCTCGCTGGCAAGCAAATATTGAAGAAAAGCAAGGTCGTTTTTGACTAGATCGTTATAGACCCTTTGCATTCCAACACGGAATCATGGTTTATAATCCACGCGATCATAATTGGATCCCTAACGCCACAGATAATCCTTCGGCCAATTGTCCCGGTAAAGACCCTGAACACGAATATCATGTCATCCACACACTAGGATGGTCACTCCAATTAACAGACATCACCCTCACTTTTGATGTTGCCACAGAACACATGTATTATGGCAAAGTTTGCATAAAATGCGATATAGAAAGAGGCCACTGTCCTCCAAATCACGCTATTAAAGTCACATTTGTTTGGGAACCCGAAAATAATTGTCGTATTTTTGATGTTGGAACATCACACGCACGAATGATCAATTTTCAAAAACGTTATTTTATCGAAACACTCAAAAAAAATGAGACCTCAAGTGGTCATAAACATATGCCACACATGTATTCTAGTCGTTTTCAAAAACACCTATATGACGAATCTGCACTTTCACGTTTTGAAGTACTCACAAAACCCATCTATAAATGTAATGAAGATTGCCCATATTATGCAACACAATATCAAGACATTTTTATACAGTACCGAGAAGGATTTAACTTTGTCTCGGAAAAACTGTCAAACGATTTTGATAATGCACATGTAACCGTCCCAGACGGACCACCTTATTTAACACCCTACAGAAAAGCTAATATCCGTGATGGATACATAATCCCACAAGAGTCACAATTATACCGCAAATCAGAACAATACGAACTAATTAGATAAAAAAATTGGTTTGGTGTACACCCTAATGTCCAGATCGATGCAAAACTTGATTAGATGATTAGTCGAGTTTTGCTCGAAACGGATCACACAAGTTTAAACATCTATAAAAAGCTATGTGACTTAGATCGCGATTTGAAACAAATCACTTCCACTCTTCTTACACAAAAATTCCTCCTAGTTGAATATATTATCACAGGACAGCGACACACATTCACTACACTTAAAAGTCAAAATGTCGTTTCATTCTTTCAATGTAAATTTGTTTCATCAACTTTATATGTACTTGAAAATCAATGTTTTGAACGTATACCTATATACTATCAGAAAAAATTACAATTTGTTGACCAAGTCCCCCGAAAGACTTTCCACTGGTCTATTAAAGCACCATGTAAATCTGATAACTTTGATCAACAAATCTCACTTGACGCAGACGGCGATGACTCAAGTTGCAAACCACTTCACCCACGCCGATTTTACCGCGCAACAACTTGGAATAAATAGTCAACACGACTGGACTAAGTCAACAGACAAAATGAAATTTAACCTATTAGATGACGCAGCTGAAGAATTTGAAGTAGCGCGAGCAGTAAGTTTTGCAGATCTTGCAAAACAAGCACAACTACAAGCACAATTCTCACGATTACGCACTGAATATAATGATTAATTTAACAAACTCTTTATTAACGGCAGAGAATTCACCTTCTGCCGACTAGATTGGCGTGACTTGATTAATGTCAACTCTTTAAAAGATTTCCTCATAGGAATCTTTGGATATCCTTGGTACGTATTAAAAGAAATAGCCATAATCTGGACTGTATTTAATTTTTTCCATTGTCTTTTTGGCCTATTTCGTAGTGCATTTAACGCATATAACTTAAAGTTACTCTTAGGACCCAATATCACATTGGCTAAATTTATTACCTCTGGATTTTTTGCAGTATTTTTACAAACAATATTCCATGAATTACAATCGGACTCCACGCAATATAAACCACCCTCACCTAAAAAACGACGTAGACATTCAGTTGACAGTTGCACTCCACACTCTCAACATAAACTGAATTTATTACACAAAAAGTTTGAAAGCTTCTATAAGAAATTTTACTCTCCTGAACACAATAACTCAAATAAAAGATACACTTCTAATTTACCAGTTTCTATCTATCAATGCTATGAAACACCTACTAACTCTCGCATGAAACCAGATTTTCTATCTTTACATTTTCACTCTTCTCAACCAAATAAACTTAAACGCCCACATGGAACTTCTCCTTCGAACAACTCTGTGGGAAAAGATCCTGATTATCAGGAAATGTCGGAAGACCTTTTTTAACCGTCCAAGCACTAGAATTTAACACTCTTTTGTATTAGTGACTCCACTGCAGTCTCAGCCCACCAAGAAGGAGGCTCACCAATCCCTCCAAATGTCGACTTCACAGCGTATGACCTCATCATGCTGGAGGTTGACGATATCCCTCCTTCACCCCTCAATCCGCTGGTACTGGCACCCACAGTACCCCAACCAGTTTGCGAAATGAAAACGCCCGCCCTCATTACGATGGCACAATTGTCCCCACAGCCACAATCTGTGGACACGGCTAATAACGCGCGGGTGAACCCACTGCTTTCACCGCCACCTCTTCCTCGAGCTCAAGTGAACTCCACCTGTATATGGATAGCGATTCAGGCTCACCCTCTGTGCCTGTAGGACTACCCCGCTCGGCACAAGAGCCACTCCTCCAAGGAAGAAGCCAGACGTCTCAATTGCGCACCGTCCTTAATTGACCACACAGCATTTCCCACGACACAGCATCCCCCTCACTCGACCAGCATCTCCTGTTGGGCTGATGAAGTTGAGCAATCTGGGACATCTACACCAAACACCGTCATCCCCAACTGGGCTTTCTATGGCAGAGTTCGTGGACCACGCCCACGTTCTCAACCACTGGTGTACCCGCCACCAGTGATGCCCATATTACATCCACAACGTCCACCTGTATCCTCAACGCGGTACGATCTCACGCTTCCACCTCTCAGGCCGCAACAGTGCTTTCCCCAACCAACCCCCTATGACCGACCCACATCAACGGACAACTACCCCTGCACAGATCCTTCACTCAGGAAACGCCCTCAAGCCTCGACGCACGAGATCTTTCCCGTTCGCTCTTCACCCGTACAGGCTTCACAATTGCCTGCACGGCATCAAGCGAGCCCTTCTCGAGGCCCACAGCCCTCATCCTCTCGTGGTTGAGGTAACTCTTTCGCCCCGACCCAAGGAATTTCACACAGATCCCAAGGACCGAACTTCCGGTTCCATGAGTTCACGAACCCTCTCGGCATAATACCCTGCAAGGTATCATGTGCGAAAGAGTATTAATTACACCTCAACTCCACCACAGCACACGTTAAAACCTACGGCCAGTTCTTGTTCACTTGGACAGCTAGAGAACAAGTACGTTCAAGAAGGAAGGCACAAGGACTTGGTACTAGAGTGCCTTCACTTCCCTATCAACCTTCGTCTCACAGAACGATTTTGGCATCTGTCCAAGTATTTCTTTGCTCTTGCAGATCACCCCAATGGCTATCTCAACACCTTCTTCACCCGTGACACTGCGCCGTATAAGATATACGCGAAATATGACCCCTTCTATCTCCAGTTCGGATTTCTACACCCTACACAGATGGATGTGAATAATACGACTCACAAAGTCAATCGCGTGAAAATGTTGCACACTATGCACAACTATTTGTTTGTGCAGCATCAATTTCACAACACGAACCCAATCATCCATATGAATTCGCGACTCCAATATGCGAATACGAAACTGGCATCACCCTACTATATGAATTATAGTTATATAATTAAACCTAATTTTTGTAAGGGCGCACTTCGAAACTTCGACCCAATCAAGAATTACTTCATTTTCTCTCCTCTCTACTCCAAGACGAATCGTCCCATCCTCGTCCCAATAGAATACCTTCAATGTATAGAAGGAGGTGCCACGAAGTGCACCTACGGGCACACCTTCAACCTCCTCTACAGGGACTGGATGGCAGACAAATTGGAGAATCGACTGCCTTCACCCGAAGAAATACAGATCTTCAACCACCTCCTTGCGTTGCAGCTACACTGCAAAGCTGATCTGTATCCTCCAGCCCTTGCTGCTTGTCTGGCACGAGACCCGGAATTTCTCGC